>NW_003852468.1:7383833-7423697 GCF_000181295.1 Otolemur garnettii | reverse complement strand
GCCACCTTAGGTGTACGTGGCTGGTGCCTTAGCCACTTGAGCCACAGGCGCCGAGCCTAGGCCATGCATTTAAAACTGGATCATCTCATGTTATTTTTACGACAGCTCTGTGAGGGTGACACTAGTACTTGTATCTTCTTTCTGCAGCCCAGGAAACTGAGGTGGAAGAGAGTGGAAGCGACTTGTCTAAGGTCACACAGCTGGTTAAGTGAAGAGCAGTTGTGATTCTAGAATCCATAGGGCTAAAGAGAGAAAACAAACAACATGTAGACTGGTAGAGGACAAAGTGTCACCTTTATCTCTGATGACAGCCCTCACCTCTAGAGCAATATGGGGCTGTTAATTCCTGCCCCACTGGGCTACAGGGGAGCAGCCTGAAAAATCTGAGGCTGCCTGGCCCTCACAGTGCCAGGAGGAAGGGAAAGGAGGGCAGGCACCTGGCTGGGTTCCTCCCTGCATCCAGCCAATCTGGAGCTGAGCATGGAGTCAGGCCGAGTCCCCTGTTCAGGTGGGCCCCTGCACAGCTAAGGAGCCGTCAGCAGAGGAAAGAAGAGCCCCCCACTGACGAGCACATACATTGAGGTGTGCTGCTGTTGAAAGCGAGGGGTTAGGTGGAGAGAGTTAATAAAAATGGGAAGCCATGGCTTGAAGCCAATAAAAACCAACGGCCGGGAGAGAAACATTCACATTTAAAAAAATCTAAAACAAAGGCCCTAAACCCAGACGGGAATGGGGCAGGCAAAATCATCAAAAAGAAATTGGTCTGGTGGGAGTTGTGGGGAGCCTATGCCCCATCAGAGGGACAACTGCTACCCTGAGCTAGCCAGCTGTGGCCACTGGGGAATGTGGACTTTAGGTTGTCTCATTTTACACAAAAAAATTTTTAAGCCAAAAATCTAGATTTTTGTGTAAAACCATCTGACTTTTAGATGTTGTTGAAACCCCCCCAAAACACAACATGATCCAAACCAATAACCTCAAAGGGCCACTTCCGGCCTGTGAGCTGTGATTTGTGTCTACTGACAAGGATTCTTAAGCTCTTTGGGTCTTGAAAACCTGATGAAAATATTCAGGCATTTTCTGGTGGGGGGGGGAGGGGAACCCTAAACAAACACACAACATTTTAGATATCATTTCTGTGCATCTCTCTGCTTTGGAATCGTCCTTCCTGAAGGCACTCTTTATAAAGCTGAAAGGGCTTCTGAACAGAACTGAGCCGGGGAGTGAGTTGTTTCCTATGTCTGAATGAGACAACAGTGTGTGTCGGGCCAACATTTCCAGATTTGTGGGTTTGTTAATCCCCCTTTGTGCCCACCCTTTGTCTAAAGGTTAGCCTTGGTTAATTCCCACTGTGGCTAAGTATGGGTCAGTAAGATTGGATAGGAAGGGCCAAGGGGCTCGAACACTGGTCTGGAGGGCGTAGAAGAGCAGATATGGAGGGAGTGGGGGAGGCTGGAGGGAGAAGGAGGTTTTGAGCTGGAATTTGAAGTGCTGACAGTTAAAAAGAGGAATGAAATATTTTCCTGCTCTGGGGTGAGGAGGAGGGAGGTGGATTTAAAGTTGGAATGTAGTAAATGGCAAAGCTGTGTACATCTAGGACAGGTATTACATGCAGGAAGCTCTCCTGCCTGTTAAGCATGTGCCCTAGCTAGGCTCCTGAACTTTCGCAGGAGGCTGACAGCCCATCTCCAGCTCAGCCTATTACAGAATATGGTTCTGCCCTTAATTGGCAACAGAGAGGAACTGAACTCCATGTACTTGTCAGATAGCATAACACTGAGCTCCCCACAGCTCAACATTTACCAAATGCTTCCTTGCAAAAAATAGCATTAATGGAGGTAAAAGACATGTGTGCCCACCATTTTCTAGGTTCCACAAGTCTTAGCCACAGATAGTCAGACCTTCAGAGAGTTGGGTCCTTGAACACATGACTTTGGCCTCTGGCTGGCTAGCTATATTGAACAAGACCAACCAGTTATCCCTCTAGTCTGTTTATGTATTTATCAAGAATGTTAAGGATGTACTTATGTGGCAGCTTCCAAGATGGCCCCAGTGATCCTTGCCACTTTTGTGTAGTCATCTCCCAGGTTGAATAGGGCTGACCCGTGTAGCGAGTAAGATATCCCAGAAGCAATAGAATGTGACTTCTGAAGCTAGATGATAAAAGATATTGCAGCTTCCATCATGTTCTTTCTTATACTGCCCACTGTGGAGGAAGTCAGCCGCCATACTGTGAGGACACTCAAGCAGCACTATGGAGAGGTCCTTGTGGTTTGGAACTGAGCCTCCTGCCAACAGCCAGCCATGTGAACAATCCTCCACCTTACCTTTGTAAGCCTTTTCTTTTCTTTTTTTTTTTTTTAGGTTTAACTTTCATATCTCTAAATAATAAGCTTATAGAATATGCATATAAAGAAAAAATATATATATTTTTTGAGACAGAGCCTCAAGCTGTCCCCCTGGGTAGAGTGCCGTGGCATCAAAGCTCACAACTCCTGGGCTCAAGCGAGTCTCCTGCCTCAGCCTCCCAAGTAGCTGGGACCACAGGCGCCCACCACAATGCCTGGCTATTTTTTTTATTTTGGTTGCAGGCATCTTTTTTGTTTGGCGGGCCTGGGCTGGATTCGAACCCGCCACCTTAGGTGTACGTGGCTGTTGCCTTAGCCACTTGAGCCACAGGCACCGAGCCAAGAAAAAATATTTTTGTATAGCTGTACAGTGTTTTTGTGTTTTAAGCTATATGTTACTACAAAAGAGTCAAAACTTAAGAAAATTCTTAAAGCTTATAAAGAAAAAAGTTATATCAAACTAAGGTAAATTTACTATTGAAGAAAAATTTTTTAATGAATTTCCTGCAGCTTCAGTGTAGTATTTATAAAGTCTATGGTAGGCTACAGTAGAGGCCTTCTGTACTGTACTGTTCATAGGCCTTCACATTCACTTGCTACTCACTCAGACTCAGCTATGCAACGTCCATTCATGGTAAATGCCATATACAGAAGTATCCTTTTCTTATATTTCATACCATATTTTTACTCTACTTTTTCTGTATTTAGATATACAAATACTTACCATTGAGTTGTAATTGCCTGCGGTATTCAATACAGTAATATGCTGTACAGGTTTGTATCCCAGGAGCAACAGGCCAAACCATATAGCCTAGGTGTGCAGGAGGCTGTACGTCACATTTGTGTAAGTATACTCTTTGATGTTTTCACAATGATAAAATCGCCTAACGACACAGTTCCCAGAATATACCCCCCCATTAAGCAATGCATAGCTACAGCGTCAATATTTGATGATTACATTATCGTGACCACATAAAAGCCGCTCAGAACAGAGGTATTAGTTTTTCTTTCTTGTGCTTTTATTATTTTATACTGAGGATAATTATTGTCTTTCTACCTACTTACCACTAATTTCTACTTGAACTTTCCCCTGGTCATCTAAACCTTTCAGTACTTTCAAACATATCAAATGTTCCATCGGTTTCCTCCAATGGAGAGAGGTGTTCAAGAAAGCTCCTGGAATGTTCTGGTGCTCTCCAGGCCTGCTGCCTGGCTAACATCTGGGATTTTTCTTTATTTCCTTTCTTTCTTTCTTTCTTTTTTTCTTTTTATTATATCATAGCAGTGTACATTAATACTATCATGGGGTACAGTATATTGCGTTTTTTCTTTATTTTCATCCCCCAGCTCTAGCTCCTTCCTTTGGCATGTAGAGATTCTTCTCCCATTTCTGACGTCTGACTTTCAGCTCCTTCTTGAGAGTTTTGCCTTATGTTCAATTCTTTGACCCCTAGTTTTTTACCACCTTGGCTAAAAGTCACGTGCTTATGCCCTTCCTCACTCAAAAAGAGATATGTAGTGGTTATCAAAGACATAGTGACTATAACACAATGTGTTTAATGGGATCGTGGATAGGAAGGAAAAGCAAAGTTAGAAGGAATATGATAAATCCAAGAATAAATGCCTAAGATGAAATTTGTAAGTTTCTATACACTTCACTTTAAATGGTCATAGATTGAGTTCTGAGCTTCCTGACAGCCAGTGTAAAGAGAGAAACACAATGGGGTATACAATTCACTGCACTTTTAAATAAAAGCAAAGTTATTGCAAAATACAAGGAAACAGGAATTCAAAGTAAGAGAGAGGCAAAGGGAGCCTCCAGGATGAAAATAAAGGAGGAAAATTAGAAGAGGTTTAAATCATGAAGAAGTGGGTGGTGCCTGTGGCTCAAAGGAGTAAGGCGCTGGCCCCATATGCTGGAGGTGGTGGGTTCAAACCCAGCCCTGGCCAAAAATTGCAAAAAAACCAAAAGAAAACAAACAAACAAACAAAAAAAAAACCAAAAAACAAACCAGTAGCAAATCATGAAGAAGCCAGGACAGTTTCCCCAGGACCTCGTGAGCCTTGTCAGCTTGACTTCTTGTTTGGCAGAGGTGTTCCCATCCCCACCTCCCCTGGCCCCGGCCCTCCCGCTGCTTCTCAGACACTTGGGTGTTCTTGTCATTATTGAAGGGAGTGGGGAGAGAGGAAATGAGGAGAGGACGAAGTGGAACAAGCTTTACAGTAATCTCATTAACGGACCCCAGTCTCATTTTACAGGAGCGTATGGCTATGTGTGGTGTATTCTTTCGGGAAAGCTGGAAAGTTCCTTCCGTCTGGGGGGCGAGGTGGCCTTTCTGTAGTCCATGTGTGTCCCTTCAGCTGTGTCCCGCACTCCACCCTCATCCTTCTGCTTCGCTAGGATCCCCTTCCATCATTTTCCCTTCTTTTCTGCCTCTCTCCTGAATCCTTTCCTCTGTATCTACCCACATTGTTCTCATCCTTCCAAAATGCCTTCCTTGATCCTTCTAGTTGTGGTTCTCTTGCCTGCCTTCCCCCCACAGCAGAGCTTTCTGCACCGGCTGCCTCTGCTCCCTGTTCCTCAGGCCGCTGCAGCCTGCACCTGCTCCTGTCGCCAGCAGCCTTTCGGTTGCTACACCCGTCACAGTCGTGACATTATTTGTATTACCTAGTAGTCTCTGTTTTCTTCTCCTTGCAACTATCCTTCTCCTTGATTTCCATGACTCCATTCTTCTTCATTTCCTTTCTTTTGGTCTTTGTTTCCTTCTTTCCACAGGTTCCGATTCCTCTACCCATCCCTCAAAGGGATAGTCCGTCTTGGCCGCCTTCTCTCTTCATCCCCGACCTCTCCCGGACATAGCATCTCTCCCTGCGGCTTCACACCCCAGTGCTGCCCATTACAGATCTTCCCAACTCAAGACCCTCTCCCGAGTTGTGTATGTGTGTGTACAACCACCTTCCGCACCCCAAACCCAGTCTCTTCAACATGGAATTCATTGTTTTACCCAAGGCCGTCCCTCCCCTTGGATTTAATTTTCTGGAGAAAATGGTCATGGTCAACTACCCTGATTTCTGAGTCAGGAACCTGGACATTATCCCTGACCCTCTCTTAGCCCTTCCACATCTGGTCTGATACCACCTGACATAATATTGGACTCCACCTCTTACCATCTCTGGCCTCAATTTCTTCTCTCCATCCCCAGTGCCTTAGTTCAGGCTCCCAGGGCTCCTGCACCCTCCTGAATGGTCTACCCACCCTCATCTCCATGCACCCATTCTCCACACTGTGCCCAACACGGCTATTTAAGATACATACCTGAGTGTGATGTTCTGTGTACAATCACATTGGCTCCCCTGTGTTTAGGGAAATCTGATCCCCTCATCTTGGTCTTGAAGGTCTTTGGAGTGGGCTGTGGCCTACACCTCTGGCCTTGGCTTTCCCAGGCCCCTGCCGAGGGACAGTCTGTGTTACCCTGTGCTGAGCGACTTGCTGCTTTATGTCTCAATGCCACTGCACCTACTGTTTCCTATATCTAAATTCTCCAGCCCCACCTTCCTCACTGGATTAACCCCCAGTCATTGCATTTTCAGCACAGCTCAAGCATCCTCTTCCAGCCTTCACTGACCCAGGCTCCTCCCAGAGTCCCGGGGGGTGGGGTGGGTGAGGGACCTCTTCTCTGGGTTCCTTTGTCCTCACCTCTATCAGATGTCATCCTACCATATTGTGACCACTTGTTTTCTTGTCTGTAAACAAGGAGACGTAAGGGCAGGACATTTTTTTTTTTTTGAAAGCTCTGTAAGTCTGGTGCTTGGCACAGTTTGTGCTGTTGTAAATGTCTGATAAATGTTTATTGAATAAATTAATAAAGGCGTGACTACGTTGCAGAAGAAAGTGTTGTCAGTTCTCTCTTACGGGTTCTCCCTGACATCGTCACCTAACAACACGTTTCTCAGAATCTATCCCCTAAGCAATGCGCAGCTGCATCATTAATATTTGATGATTACATCAAATACACACAAAGTCGATGCTTACTAATAATATTTTTTCCATCACTTTTCTGATCTGTCTTATGTTAAATTTTTGATAAGCACGTACGATTTTGTTGTGAGCATCTATTTTTAACTTATGTGAATAGTGTTGTGTTATATGGTCCGTTATATCCTTGCATTCTCTATTCAGGGCCATGTTTTAAAAATCCAACCACATGGCTAAATGTACATCTAGCTCATTTCTTTTAACTGTTTCATTCTTCTCCTGAAAGCAAATGTTTAAACACCGTTTTTGTTCCCGTGATGGTTTCATTTGCATTGTTTTTGTTTTTGAATTTGATGTTCATATCAGCAAATAGTAATATCTCCATTTTACTGTGGAGGAAGCGGAGGCTCAGAGAGTTAGTGACTCGCCCAAGTTATCCTGCACCTTTGTGGCAGAACCTGCATGTGGTTCCTGTCTTCCAGTGCCAGGCTCAGTGCACGCCCAGGGCTCACGCTCCCTTCTCAGTGTGAGTGTGGCCAGAGCTAAAGAGGTGGAAGATCTGAGTCTGCCCTGGGTTGCAGGGGCAGGAGGTTCCCAGGGATCTTCCAGGCATCTTCCTCTTGTCAGCACTTCTGCCTGCTCAAGGCCAAGGTCAAGATGAGAGTCTGGTGGTTGGGAGTAGAGGAAGCGTGGAGGACACTGTGGAAAGGCAGCAGCTGTGGCAGCCCTGGGATCCCATGGGCCAGGGCTGTGGGGTTGCCAAGTGTGTATAATGACCACTTGCCTCTCTCTTCTTCAGTTACTTCCCTGAGCTGTTGTGAGACACCCCACAGTGAAACGGCTCCCACCCAACAAAGCTCAGTCCTCTGGAGTTCACCCCCTGCCCACTGCCACCCCTGCTTCTGCCGTGGGTGCAGGTGTGTGTTCTGTGAGTTTTCATAAGTGACATCTGTGCTTGTTTTTCTACATAATGAAAATGATAAAGGACTGTGACTGAATAAACTCCTAGAAGAAATCAGATGAGCCCTCTGTAAATCCTGTCCAAGATAGAGTTTCCGGGGGCTCAGGCCACTGCCATTCACACTTATCCTGTCCCCATTACTAGAAAAATACATAATTATAATCATAACTAATATTTGCAATTAACTATATATACATTGTTTACAAGGTACCTATTCATTTAATACTCACATTTCCAACCCATGTTGTTTCCACTGTCCTGTTTTTATAAATGAGAAAAATGAGGCTCAGAGAGGGTAAGCAACTTTCTCAAGGTCACGCAGCATCAAAGTATGACAACTGGGACTCAGAACTAGCACCTCTGATCACAGGTGCTATAACTTATCCATTACAACTGATCAAGGGCAGATGTCCATTTTCTCTGTAGGAGAATCCAGGTTGGTGCCCAAGACTCAGCATGAAGACGATGCTATAAAAAGAAATTGCTCGGGTTTATCCAGTAAATACCCTACTGGGAGCAATGGTATTATTCATCATTTAGCAACTGTGCCCTGAGCCCTCGCCGGGTGTGCAGCCAGCTCTGTGTAGGTGAGAAACTTCCAGGTCTCCTGTCTTCAGAGTAACAAAGCCATTTTCCAGTGAGTCATGGATGATTAATTAAATTGCATACTCTTTGGGGCTCTCTGGATAAATCTTTCCCCACTAGGCAGTGATGGGGGTGTGGGTGGAGTTGTTGCAGCATGGAAAGAAGAAGAGAGCAAAAGAGGGGGACAAAAGGGGAGGAAGGGGGAAAGAAGGGGCAGGAAGGCGGAAAGCCGACCTAGTTTCCTCAAGGAAAACAGGTCTATTTTCTAAGTCTTAACAAACTTATATGGGCTTGCATTTTACAACATATGCTATTTCAGCTCCTGTTGAGCCACATAAATACCTTATGTTTAAAATAAAGTATTTTAATCCAACTTTACAAATTGGGGGAGGTTAGGGATCATCTAACCTCCCAGATAACCTAGAACTAGAAAGACCTTGAGTTTCGATGCACAACAGAACTGATTCAAGTCCAGACTATTGATGATTTATCAACACAAGCTTTGTCAAGGTATTTAGCATCTCTGAACTTTTGTTTCCTCTTCTGTAAAATGAGGATAAGAGCGCCAATCCCTCAGGGTTGTTGTGAGGATTAAATATGATATTGCATGTCGTAGAGAAAGACCTCAATAAACGCTAGCTCTCCGGTTTCTATATTACTGTCGTTGGTACCACCACTGCTATTACTGAAGTGTCTGGCAGGATTAGTACTTATCATAGTATGCATTCAACTTTTTTTTGCCTTTCCCCTACAGAACCCCACACCTCCACATCCCTATGGAAGGTATCCTAGCTAGTAATTGTTGGAAGCAGGCAGGCCATGGCATTGGACTTTATTGTTTCCATGGTATCGTGCTGCTCACCTCTCTATTTAGCACTTTAAAAATGCAATTAGACCATATTGTATAACCTTCATGACTCTAAAATTCTTTTTCCTTCAAAAAACTATTTAGATATATTATAAGATCAATTGTTAGAAATATGAAGGACAGACAATTAAATTCACTAACTCATCCTAGAAAAAGTGCCTACCTACCTCATTGCTGAATGTCACTCCAGTCACCTTCAAAGTGCTCCCCTTGGGAAGCTGTGCACAAGGGCCAGCCCCTAGTCCATCCTTCACAGCACTTTTTCCTAAGATGAGTTCATGAACTTAATTGTCAGACTCTATACAACAGCTCTGCTGGCCATTCCAGAAAAAGAGGTCCAAAATTGCTTTGAAGGGTAGGCTGGCCGCTGGCACTGGTGCAGAGCTCCCCAAGGGGAGCCCTTCAGAGGCGACCACAGTGATGTTCAGCAGGGAGGCAGGTAGCACTTTCTCTAGGGTGAGTTCGCAAACTTAATGGTCCAACCCCACATTCAATTATCTTCTACTGCTTAGGAGAAGACTCGTGTTCCATTTATATTGTAGCCTAGTATCCCAGGATATGTTTCCCCTAATTATTTTTAAGTTTGGGGAGACAATCAATTCTGTATACATAACAAACTAAGAAGCTTAAAATAATGAGCAGTGTTTAGTGTTGAAATTAATCTTAAAGCAAAGTTAATCAACACATAATCATCTTTGTGCTACACGGTGATTAGGTATAAATGAAAGCTATTTGTGTAAATGAAAATAATCAGTAATATTTTGTGCAATCAAACCGAGCACTTGCAGAGACTTCTGGAGGAGAGCAGTAATCCCGAATGTGGGTGGATAATGCCATTACAGCTACCCGTGTCTCCAAATTGCTCGAGGAAGGGATTGGCCACTGAGTCCCTAAGACGCTTACTAGAAGCCCTGATCGTTGAACATGTTCATTAAATGCTGCCTCTTCTTCCGCGTCCATGGCCTCTTCTTTATCTTCCTCTTCCCATCATTATTATGTTATTATTATGTCTCTTAGCCTTAACTAAAATGGCCCCAGGGCCACTGACTCAGTTCCCAGTTCTCAGAGGGAGTACGAGCTCGGAGTTTGGAAGAAGAAAAGAACGTACTCTGGAAAAAATGATTTTAGTATTCATTAAAAAGTGCTAATAACAGGGCGGTGCCTGTGGTTCAAGGAGTAGGGCGCTGGCCCCATATATTGGGGGTGGTGGGTTTGAGCCTGGCCCCAGCCAAAAAACAACTGCAAAAAAAAAGTTCTAATAACAAATTATACTTTCACAGATAAGAAAAGCAACTAATAAAGGGGCAGATGCTAGTCATTTTTAACATTTTGAGGTTACTGGAGTTAGAATAAAAGAGCCACAAAAGTGGCAGAATGAACAGGTGGTTGTAGGTCCATGTGGGGTAGTGATATAGTCTGGATATTTGGGGGGCTGCTGCCTAGCCTTCAGTAACCCCTTTGTCTGAGAACCCACCCTGCCTCACTCTATCTACTCATGGGGACTGTGCTCCCATCACCTGCTAGTATATGTTCAGTTGGCCAGGAGTGGATGCTTACCTCTGGCTAAGCAATCAGGTTCTTTCTCCCAGGGACCTGGAGTTGTGATTCCGAGAGGGCACGTTCCTGTGTGTGGCTAGAACATATCAACGTGGATGTGGAATGGATGCTAACTGGTAGAGAGAAGCAGAGAAAGCCAGGCTGCAGAAGAAGAATGAAATCTCAGAGATGCAGCGGGAAGCAGAGACAAGAGTCTTTGTGATCCTAGAGTGAAAGAAAAGTAAGGAATGGCTGATTTGGTGCCTGGGTTTGTTTTTTTTAGCTTCTGGTTTAGATATCTCCTGAGAGATAGCCTCTCCCTGATCTTGGGTTCTATGGGATACTCTTATATCCATATAATTCATTTTCCTATTTTGTTTAGGAAGTGGATTTTTGTTTTCTGCAATCAAAAACGCCTTAACCAAAACATAGTGCTTAATCAGATTCTTCCCCAGCACCTTTTGCTAAAGGAAGAGGAATTCGGATAGTTGTGTTGGAAGGTAACACTGCCCCCAGAAGTTCCTGTTGCTTCCCTCTTAGACGCTAGTGCCGAGCTCACTCAACTTTCTTTAAATCACTTTCTTCCTTCTCCTGCCTGGTTTGGATTAATTAGGCCAGAATGGGAATGGGTGCATATGGCGACAGGGGATCAGAAGCAGGACAACTGCTGTATTGCAGACTTTATGTCCTGTGTGCTATTGTATTCTTAGAATAGCAGTAGTGACCATGTTCAGGACTTGCCATCTCACCCTCAGTTTCCCCTTAGCTAACTCTGCTTCCTGCAGACTTTTCAAAAATTTTAGGAGCCCACAGCTGCAGTTCTTGCTGCTGGGCCTGGATAAGCTGCCCAGTGGGTTTTGAGTGAAGAGCACCCCTGAGAGGGGCTTAAAAGTCAACGGGCCTGCAAGAAAAAAAAAAAAGAGAGAGATCGTTCTGAGAGAAATCAGTTTTTAAGAAATACAAATCCACTTTCATTTATTACAAATAGATTCAAAACATCTGAGAATAGCACCAAATACGGACTTAATTAAAAAATATATTGTTCTTAGTTTTCTTCTTTATCCCCAGTGGCAGAAAAACTCATTTTCCCAAGCAGTTAGGAGTGATCAGAGAACGACTGGCAAGGGGCTCTAAGTATGGTCTATGTGCTGGAGGTAATTAAAAATTCAGGAACTGTTTGCACATATGCGTTTTGCTGGACTGTCAGGTCCCAAGTTTGGGGCAGATCAAGCCTCCGAGCACGTGGAGGATGACTCTGTCTTGCTGAACAGAAATGTCTTATATCGAAAAAGTGGAGGTCACATTTTTGCGTCTCATCTATGTGCCTTGTGTGATGGATTTCTGAATGTGAAATTCTGAGATCGCCCAGAAAATTCTGTGTTTAAGATGATCAGAAATTCTAAAAGAAAAGCTTCTCTGGTCATCCCAGTGACAAGCATTAAGTAGTTGGTGAATACCTGTTTGGGTCACAGCACTGAAATGGGAGGAGCAAAAGACATGAGAGAGACATCAAAAGGACAGTCCCCACTCTGAGACCCTTATCCTTTCATTCGTGCCGTCAGGCAGCCTTTATGAAGCTCCTGGCAGGTGCCAGACCATTCTGGGCACTGGAATAAAGCGGTAAACTAGGATAGATGAATCCTCGGCTCTCCTAGAGTTCAAATTCTAATGGGGAGAAATGAGAAACAAGCAAAAAATTAAATTTATATCCGATCATTTTCAGAGAATGAGAAAAATAAAACAGGATAATGAGATGGAACAGGGTTAGGGAATGGAGTTATTTTAAATATGAGGGTCAGGGAAAGGGCTCTGAAGCCTAAATAATGAGAAGGAAGTAATAAGCTGAAGTTCTGAGGGGAGAATGTTTGAAGCACACCCCCGCCCCCCCAGGAATGCTTGAGGACTATAAAAAGACAACCAGATTCGTGTAAAGGCCAATAAAAATCTCAGGACCCCTGCCCCACAACTCTTTATATGAAAGGGAAAGTGAAGCCTGGAGGCTGAGTCACACAAACTCCTTCCAAATGATCAGCCAGATCCCCACAGAAAGGTAAAGGCTGCAGGCATCCGTGAGGGCTGACCCCACAGATCATTCGCAAGGAAGTCCCCTGCTGGCCTCCCGTTAAAAATAAGGACCTGTGCACTGCAACTTTAGGTCTGCAGGCTAAGACTAGCTCCTAAAACTAAAGTGTGTTCAATTCCCCACTAATAGTGTCAGTGACAAGTTTATCTTCCCAGGTGCAGAACAGAGACAAGACAAGATCAATTCTTCCTCCGCCTACCCGGGGTCATCCACATAACTGATGCTTCCCCCATTCCCTTTTTCTCTTCTATTATTAGCCTTCTGTAAAATGTAGATTTCCTGGGAACTAACTAAAGTTCTCGAGAATGTAACCCTTTGGCTCATTGCTCACCTCCCTCCTCCTTTCTCTTTCTGTGTCTCCTCTCCCCTTAAATACCAAGTTCCCAATCCCTCCTTGTAGAACACGGGTCACAGATGCGTCCGTGGTTTGTGCATATCCTAGACATGTCCTCAATCAATAACCTCTGTTGATTGAGATCTTTGCCTTGGTCACTTATTTTGAGTTGTCACCAGCATGGCTAGAGAGTGAGGACGAGGCTAAGAGGAAGGCAGAGGCCAGATCATCTGAGCCTTGTGGACCATGCACAAGGTGTGAACGACAACCTTTGAAGGGTTTTAAGCAGGAGAGTAATATGCTCTAATTTGTTTTAAAATGTAAAAACTCATGCTGGTAGCTCTGTAGCTAAAGCAATAAGGGATCTGTTATCTCACATAATAAGATGATCAGAGTCAGGTTATTTATGGTGGCGTACTTTGGTAGTTCAACACGTTTCAGGGGCTGGAATACTTCTCAGGAATTCTGTTGGCCTTTCCCTATGGTTCCAAGATGGCTACAGCAGCTCCGAGGATAATTACATTCATGCTTTTCTATTTTCTGTATTTTTTTCTTTTTGGCTTGGGCTGGGTTTGAACCCGCCACCTCCAGCATAGGGGGTCCAGTGCCCTACTCCTTTGAGCCACAAGGCGCTGCCCTATTTTCTGTATTTCTGATGTTTTGACCTCTTAGGGTCTTGAGAAATAAACTGTTCCTCCCAGGAGGAGTCAATTCCTAGGAGCCTGCTTTTCATATACAACCCCATGAATGCAGGACTCAGCCTCCAACCACCTCCTTCATTAGGCTCTCACCGGCTTTGACACTTTGAACCACTATCCCCACCTGCTCTCATCACCCCAGGCAAACCAGGGACATTCCCTACACCCCAGAGCCTGATGAAATTACTTTAACTAGCCATTCCTAAGTCTGCTTTCTCTCCCTCACTTGTTTCGTCCTGTGGAAATTGTAGTAAAGACTCTTTTTTTTTTTTTTTGAGACAGAGCCTCAAGCTGTTGCCTTGGGTGGAGTGCCATAGCATCACAGCTCACAGCAACCTCCAACTCCTGGGCTCAAGTGATTCTCCTGCCTCTGCCTCCCAAGTAGCTGGGACTACAGGTGCCTGCCACAGTGCCTGACTATTTTTTGGTTGCGGCCATCACTATTGTTTGGCAGGCCTGGGCTGGATTCAAACCCACCAGCTCAGGTGTATGTGGCTGGTGCCTTAACCACTTGAGCCACAGGCACCGAGCCTGTAGTAAAGACTCTTGCCTGTGTTTTCCCCTGCTCCCTCTCTCTCCTGATTAACCCAGGGTGCTTTTCCATGTGGCCCCACATCATGTGGTGTGTCCCCTCCTTTTGGGAACTGTGAGTAACAAACTATCTATTCAATGATAATCATCTCCTGCTCTGTTGGCTTTGACATACCTGAGTAATTACAAAACCTACATTTAAAAAATAGTAATATCCTCCCATGCCAAGTCCAAAACCAAGAATGGGCTGGGGAAGGAACACCTTCCTTGAGCACAGAGGAGGGTGAATATCAGAACTAAATCTGAGTTCTGACAACATGAAATGAAGGGCCCTTGGATGTTTGGGTAGGCAACCTGTACTGTTGGTTATAAGCCTTAAGGGAATACAAGTAAGAGAAAAGGGCAAAATTGGGTCAGTCTAATCAAGGAAGGCTTTCTGGAATGCAGGGGCTCCCAGTGAGACCTAAAAGTCCTAGATGGACTTGGCATGTGTGGCATGTGGAAGCCAGAAGGCAGGAAAGGAGAAACAGAGACAGAGAGCCTATGAAGGGGTTATACCCTGCCAGGGACGGGAAGCAGACACACCTGATGTGAGGAGAGAGGTCACCTTGGCTGGGAGAGTTTGAAGATCCTGGTCCTTCTTGACTTTAAATCACTTGTTTGGAAAGGAGGAGGACAGATACCTCATTAAATGAACCAACCTGGCTGCAAGGAGCACCCGAGTTCTGGTTACAGATGCTACAAGATGTCTGTGACAAGGAACAGTGGGTCATGAGATCTATTTCTGCCTCCTGCTTGTGACTCACTGCATGACTCAAGGTGAATCTCTTCCCATCTCTGGGGCTCTATTCCCCACCCATGAAGAACAGAAGATCACATCAGTATTTCCCTTCAACAAGCTTGGCCATCCCAGCAGGGGCTGTGCCAGGATGGCTAGACTGCTCTCTCTGCCAACTCACTCTCCCTTCAGCCTTTCTGGCTCTTTCTCCCCTCCCACTTTCCCGCTTTATTTTTATTTTTCTCCTTTTCCAAATAGTGCTGCTCTAAAACAACCCAGGCAAGTGTCCCGGGGCTGGCTCTGTAGGCTACCTCTGCACTGTGGGGAGCAGGCCTGTGATTGCCTGCTCTTTAGCAGCTCCGTTTGCAAGATAAATAATGGGAACCTGAGTGCAGGCTCCCGTGGGCTGGGGCAGCTTCCATTCCACTAGGGGGTTCGGATGTTAACAGGCATTCCTCTCCAGGTACCCTTCTCCAGTTCTCTGCACCAGTCCCCTTGGGCCCTTCCACTGGAATCCTACAGAGAGACTATTACTCTTCTCATTGTTTTCCTTACAAATTAGATTCTGGATTTAATGGCTCCAGTCGCTGAGCAGATTTCGAAAATTGG
Organism: Otolemur garnettii; assembly: GCF_000181295.1. Taxonomy (NCBI): domain Eukaryota; kingdom Metazoa; phylum Chordata; class Mammalia; order Primates; family Galagidae; genus Otolemur; species Otolemur garnettii. The sequence continues at coordinate 7,408,390 of NW_003852468.1, read as the reverse complement.
GGCGGAGGGTGAGGTGGGGTGAGCTGAAGAGTCCATTATGGGAGCTGGGTTATTGGCTGCCTCCGGGAGTGTGGGGCTTGGGATTTGGGTAGAATTAACTCTCACTAGTTTCTTGGGGAATTGGGAGGTGGTGGTCGGTGAGCCTTCTTTTCCCTTGGAAGGAATTGTGTTTGTTGTTATTGCATGTTTAAGAAATTTATAGAAATTGTAGCATTGGAGTACAAAGGATAGAAAACAGAAGTTCTCAGTGGGATTTGTGAGAGTGTTGTTCAGCTGAGAGAAGATTTGGAATTATGGTCAGAACTGGGGATTGGGCATTACCTGAGCACTATTTTATTAATGCCACAGATCATAAAAGTAAAAAAAAGGGTGGCGCCTGTGGCTTAGTGGGTAGGGCGCTGGCCCCATATACCGAGGGTAGTGGGTTCAAACCCGGCCCCGGCCGAACTGCAACCAAAAAATAGCCAGGCATTATGGCAGGCACTTGGGAGGCTGAGGCAAGAGAATGGCTTAAGCCCAGGAGTTGGAGGTTGCTGTCAGCTGTGTGACGCCACGGCACTCTACCAAGGGTGACAAAGTGAGATTCCGTCTCTACAAAAAATAAAATAAAATATAAAAGTCCAGGGATGCCCTGGTGCAGTGTGGTTGGGGACAAAGGTGAGGAGCACCACTCTAGGAGGACAGGGCTGCCGAGGGCTGGTAATCTGTGATTCATCTTCGGGCTTAGGGTGTGTTAGTCATGTCTGCAGTGGGCTGAGCCAGGAGGTACCACTGGGGCTGGAAATTGCGGCTGAGTGGGAGTTCCCATGAATTTGGAAACAGGAAGATGGAATTGGGCAGTGGGATTAGCGGCAAGAAAAAAATGCTATTATTAAAAGAGACATTTGGGAACAGCGAAATTATGCGAAGGATGGTGCCATTAGTCTCCTGATTCAGGCAGAAAGCTTTTCAGTTACCGGGAGATGCTTTATAATAAAATCCAGGCCAGGAAGTAGGCAAATGATTCTTTAGCATAATAAGGCCAGGATAATTACTTCCTTAAGAGTAGGGTCAAAGCTGTGTTAATGGGAAGAATATGCAGTCTTTACATATCCTGGACTGCAGTCTCTGGAAGAAAATTAATTGTTGCTGTAACAAGGGGTATTTGCTTTTAGGTCACTCGGTGAAAAGCAGACTGCAGCATCTGCTGGTGGAGAGGAGTGAAACGGAGTTGAAACACCCACTATCTGTGTGGGAAAGGGATCCTCAAACACACAGTCATTTTAGGGAGGTAGCCATTTAGAGGAATTGGGCCAAGAAATCAAATGAATTGAGCCAAAGTTCAAAGGGCAGGACAGTGGCCAAGCAAGAGGTCTGGATGTGAACCGCAGAACAATGGTTAAAGCCCTGTGTCTCTGCAATATTGGAGGGCAATTACTCCTGGAATGTTGTGGCATGTGGACTTTCCAGCCTGGCTAGTGGTCCCTCTGCAGGAGGGAGGGCCGCCCAGGGCTGCCACATTCTATACTGATAAGCTTGATAAAGAATTCTGAAATGGGGAGGGGCAGGCTGACTCTGTTTCAGAACCCACTTCCGTTCTTTTCCCTAATAAACTCCCTTTTATTGCCCTCTTCTCCTTTCTGCTAACTACCACCCCATTACTATCCTGTACCCAACAATCTGCTCATCAGCCCTCCCCCAACACCATGTGGAGTTCTCAGCAGGTTAGCAGAGCCCTGGACAGAGGGAGGCAACACTGACATCCACCTGGGGGATGGCAGGACCAAGAAGAAAATGAGTGAGTGTTGCATCATCCTATGGGAAGGAGAGACTATCCTGAGGGAAGTCTTAAAGGGAGGACCGGGAGGGGGAAGAAGTGGGACAAGGGAGGCAGTAGAGAATGAGGAACATTATTCTCGAGGCTTTGCCTCTCTGTGCAAATAGTAGTAGCTGTTCGTTTTTGTGAACACCTGCTCTGTTCTAAGGTTTTTTACATCATGATCTTCCTTAACCTTCACAATAACACCAAGAGAAGGCATTCTTAGTGTTTATCCATTTTATAGATTAGGACCCAAAGGATTAACAGTCCATGCAACTTGCCTATGGATATTCCAGCAGCGAGTAGTGGAACCGGGATCCATCTCAGTGTCAGTCACTCTGGAACTCAGACTCTCAAACCCCAGACTGTGCTGGCACAAGGGTATGGAAAGGAAATGGTCACAACCTTCAGTGCTCTGTGTCTTTCCAGCTGTGGATTTCTTTGGTAAAGAACTGCTTTCACTGCCGTCAGAGGTGCGGCTATATAGTCTGGCAAAGACTGGCCAGGCCGTATTGGGCAAGGGGAGAGTCCACGCACCGTGGTCACTGACACACACCCTAGAGGACAGCTTCGATTACCCAGGCACAGAAGATGACCAAATGGCAGGTAATTGGCCTGCTGTTGTTATTGAGCAAATGAGCTCACTGCCCAATATGCACAGAAGTCAGTAACTACGGCACTGGCTTTGGAGAAAAGAAAGGCTCTTATTGCAAAGCTGGTCAGCAAGGAAACAGAGGTAGGCTCAAATCCGTCTCCCCAGTCCAAGGTCTGCGGCAAATTTAGGGGCTCAGAGGTCAAGGGAAAGGATTTAGGAGGGTTGATTTGGCAGGGTCTGATTGGAGAGCTTTAAATTGGACTCTTTATGGAAAGGTATGTTGAGGCAGATTATAGCCTCAGGCAAATGACCATGAGGGGCCTCCAGGCTAGCTTGCCACTAAATTCTACCACGATAGGTGCATTGCACCAAACAGGTTCACTGCCCAGTGCACAAGATACTGGGCTGCAGCAGAAAAAGAGGTTTAGTTATAGAGCCACCAAATGAGGAGATGGGAGGAAAGCACAGATTCATCTCTCCACAGAATTTTTGCGGGATTTGGAGTAGACCAATGTGTGGAGAATGCTGATTGGTTGAAGAGTGCAGGATGAAGTCCTGGGACACTCTGAGGGTCTTGAAATTGGTCGGTGCCAGCTATTCCACTGGCATTCAGGATTAAGGTCTGAAACACATGTTAAGCTTTTTTTTTTTTTTTTGAGACGTCTCACTCTAAGCCTGGGTAGAGTGCTGTGGCATCATCATAGCTCCTGGCAACCTCAAACTATTGGTCTCAAACAATCCTCTTGCCTCAGCCTCCCAAGTAGCTGGAACTATAGCACCTAGCACTATTCCCGGCCAATTTTTCAATTTTTAATAGGGACAGGGTCTCACTCTTGCTCAGGCTGGTTTTGAACTCCTGAGCTCAAGCAATCCACCCTACTTGGCCTTCCAGAATATTAGTATTCTGAACAGGCATGAGCCACTACGCCCGGCCAGCAATTCTTCAACGGAAGACTTATCATTCTAATATCAGAAATTTTATCTATAGGAGCAGTGGGGATGCAAAATTGCCAGTATCTAGTGCTATGTGACCTTTGGTTACAAAGAAAGTGAGCCAAAGTGTAGCCTAATTAATGCTTAATTGTACTAAATTTTAGCTGAATTCTATGAGAATGGTTTCATCAGTCTGCCACATTGCATATGTGTAAACTAAAATAAAATCATGTATGTATAAACTAAAACTAAAATAAATCCCCTCGTATCCCAAGGGACCCCAGAAAACCTTAAAACCGGGTTCCTGGCTATGAAGGGGAGGTGGGATACATCTCATTACATCCATAAACCTTCCCTCTCAGAGTTTAGAACCAACTGGCCAGCATTAAAGTTAAATGGACTCTGATTAAATGGACTTTTGTGACAGTAAGATACAGAATTATTAACAGGACCCAAGGCCATGCAAGGCAAAGGTGAAATCACATCTATAGGCCATCAGTTTACCTAACAGATCATTTGAGTCTATCTAGTGTGGCTTGTCTCTGATTGAAAGACTCCCTTCCCTTCCCTTCCCTTCCCTTCCCTTCCCTTCCCTTCCCTTCCCTTCCTTTCCCTCTCTCTTTCTCTCTTACTTTTTTTTATAGAGACAGTCTCATTTTATCACCCTCGGTAGAGTGCCATGGAGTCACACAGCTCACAGCAACCTCCAACTGCTGGGCTTAGGTGATTCTCTTGCTTCAGCCTCCCAAGTAGCTGGGACTACAGGTGCCCACCACAACACCAGGCTATTTTTTTGTTACATTTTGGCCCAGGCTGGGTTCGAACCTGTCACCCTGGTTATATGGGGCTGGAGCCCTGCCCAGAGCCACAGGCACTGCCTGAGACTTCCTTTTATTAAAAGACTTTAGGCTTTTATACAAAGGTTTATTTCATTAACCAATGAAAGAGCCAGACCAAGGCCATTTTGTTGTTTACTGCATAAGATCTATTCCACCCCAACCTCCCTGCTATTACCTTCCTCCACACCTGGTTGTACATACCATTTACTGCATACCTTGCACATACTGTTTACTACATAAGTTCTATTCCTAACTCCTAGCCTGCAGGGCCACTCCCTGGTGACTCCCCCACCCCAGGTTGCACAGCCACTGAGCCGTTAACTGAGTCACCTTAGGCAAACAGCTGCCATAATAAACAATAAGTTTCTATTACCTTGAAATACAGGTATTTCCTTCCAGCCACCTAATCAGGCTGTACCAGCTCTAGCCCCTGGTTAAGAGACCCCCCCACCCCTCACCTGTACCAATCCAAATTCTCCTTTACTAGTGAAATCATCAACCACCAATGCAAATCCTCCTTTACTAATGAAATTGCCAACCACCAATCAAGAGTGTACTTGTAATGGACCCTACCCTTCTTGCCTTCTGTACCCCATAAAAACTTTCCCCACCCCGGGTTCGGGGCTCGTCCTAGGCTTACATGCCAGGAGAGTCCAGACCCAGGTCTGAATAAAACTCACCTCTTGCCTTTTACATTGGAGTGTGTCTCAGATTCGTCTGTTGGGGCTATTTGGGAGAATTTTCGGGCATAACACCAACTACAAATCAAAGAATTTTGAACCCATCTATCACCTGTAAGCCATCCCCCCAATCCCTCCTCTTTGCTATGTCCTGCCAAACTATACCTTTCAGGTACTAATTTATGATTTTACCCACAATCTCTGTCTCCCTAAAATGTATAAAACCAACTGTAACCCTGAGAGAGGATACCTAGGAAAAGTAAGGTCTGAAAGAACAAAAGGCTTCTCACAGGAGCCCAAGGACACTCCTGCAAAGTCCTCCCTGTGGTGACTCAGTGCTTAGGAATTTATAGAAAGTTAACTTCCTGGGACCTTGAAACTAACACTTGCTTCTGCTTCTGTAAAGCCCACACCCTCCTCCAGCTTGAGTCAAATTGACCAATGAGAAGTGTACCTGTGGATAAGGAGCCCTGTAAAAGGGAAAGGATGGAGTGGGGGTGAAGGGTAGGGGGGTGGGCTGGGGGGAGTGGGGGTGAGGGGTAAGGGGAGGCTTGGCCATTTTTGGACTATAGTCCGCTGTAGCTCTGCCTGCAGAAATAAATCCTTTCCTCTTTTAAACATGGGTGTTTGGGTGTTTCTTTCTCTCTGTTGGGCCCTGTTTTCCTACAACAACCCAACTGATACAGAGTTCCCCCATTCAGGGCTGGACAAGGGACCCCAGTTTCCTAGGCCTGGGCAATTTCACATAAGCCAGCCAGGTCTCTTCTGAAGTGGACTCCCTGCACCTGGAAGGACTGCATTCATTCATTTGTTAATAGGCTCATTAACATTGAAAAGGTGTCTCCCTCTACCAAGTCCTAGTCAAATGTAATTCTCATGACCTTATACACCTAGACCAGCGGTTTTCAATGTGTGGGTCGTGACCCCTTTGGGGGTCGAAGGACCCTTTCACAGGGGTTGCCTAAAACCATCACATACGCCCTGTACAAATACAGGTGTATGAAAATAATTTTATGGTTGGGGGTCACCACAACTTGAGGAACTGTATTAAAGGGTTGTGCATTAGAAAGGTTGAGAACCTCTGACCTAGACAAAAGACCCATGTGGAGACCCACTTGGGTATTCCCTCTGCCAGACACTCTGGTGCTTTATATTCCTTTTGTATTCCTTTCTACCTAATAAATCCCATCTTACCACTGATCTGTGGTGCATGGGCTCATTCTTTGAATCTTCAAGACCAAGGACCTACTACAGAAAGAAATTCTGGCAGCACAACTGTTGGGTCCGAAAAAGCCTCCCGAAGTAGCCCCAACTGACAAACTCGAGACACGCTCCGATGTAAGAGGCATAAGGTGAGATTTATTTCAGATCGGTCTGGACCCGCCCAGCATGCAAGCCTGGGATGAGCCCCGAACCTGGGGTGTGCAAGGTTTTTATGGGGTACAGAAGGCAAAAAGGGTAGGGTCAGGTTACGGGTACACTCCTGATTGGTGGTTGATGATTTCACTAGTAAAGGAGGATTTGGATTGGTACAGGTGAGGGGTGGAGGGATTTCTTAACCGGGGCTAGAGATGGTGTAGCCTAATTAGGTAGTTGAAGGAGACACCTGAATTTCAAGGAAGTAGATACCTATTGCCTATTATGGGAGTTGTTCAAGGGAACTGATACTTATTGCCTATTATGGCAGCTGTCTGCCTAGGGTGTCTCAATCAGTGGCTGTGCAAGCAGGTGTGTGGGGGGGCAGCAGGGAGTGGCCCTGCAGTTTTAACAGAGCTTATGTAGTAGACATCAAAATGGCGCTGGTCTGGCCCTTACACAACCACCTCGGAATTGCATCCTCAAGCCTTCTTCGGTATGGATTTCCAGACCAATGGTCACACATATTCAGCTCTGAATAAACTTCTTGAAATTATTTTACAGAGTTTGTTTTTTTTTTCTGTTAAATGTATTAAACAAAAACGTGGCCTTGAGAAAGCCTCTGTACTCACATACTTAAGTTCTCACCTATGAACTGTTGCCTAACTTAGCAGGTGGACTTCTGCAACAACAGCTGCCTCCCACATGATCACAGCAGCCATACTTGAACCACTCACATCACAAGTGGCCACTTGCTTTAACTGTGTTCAAATAAGACAGACTGTGAGCTGTAACCAGTCCTGTTGTTCCTGTACCTCCCTTCTGTTTTCTGTATGTCACTCTACTTTTTCTGTCTATAAATTTTCTCCAACCATGTGACAATGCTGGAGTCTCTCTAAACCTGCTGGGATTCTGAGGGTTGCCTGATTTGCCACTTGGTTTTTCCTTGCTCAAATAAACTCTTACATTTAATTTGTCTGAAGTTTTTATTTTAACGCATGGCAGCTGAGTGAGATTCAGCTCTGCTAGTGGCCCAGACAGCAGATGTCACAGAACAGCTGAACCCACCTTCACATCTATTAAGTCTGTGCTCTTCAGGCAACTGCATGGGACAGAAACAGTCCAGTACAAGGGAGGCCTTCCAGAGAATAGAGCCGTGGACACCTGGAGGAGGGCAGGGAAGAGATCCATTCATTTGTTCGTTCTGAGAGGGCCAGACCAACGCCATTTTGTTGTTTACTGCAAAAGACTGCAGGGCCACTCCCTGCTGCCTCCCCCACCTCTGGTTGCACAAGCTGTTGAGCCGTTGATTAGGTCATCTTGAACAATAGCTACCATATGAGGCGATAAGTTTCTGTTTCCTTGAAATTCAGGTATTCCCCTCAGTCACCCGGCCCAGCTACCCAATCAGACTATACCATCTAGTCAAGCCACTATGTAGTCACTAGACAATCCCCCACCCACCCCAGCATACACCAATCCAAATCCTACTCGTACCATAGAAACCCCTAACCACCAATCAAAAGTGTACTCATACCCAAACCCGCCCTTCTTGCTTTCTGTACCCTATAAAAATCTTCCACACCCCAGGTTCGGGGCTCTTCCTTGGTATGGATGCCAGAAGAGTCCAGGCCCCGGCTTGAATAAAGCCCACCTCCTGCTTTTACATCGGAGTGTGTCTTGGGCAGTCTTTTAGGGGGGTCCTGGGAAATTTCGAGCACAACAGTTCAATCAGCAAATGCTCATTGGCCAAGTACTTCCCACCAGGCCTGCTGTTAGGTCCTCGTGAGAGTGCGTGTGGTGAAAATAAGGTGGAGCAGGCAGGTGAGGGCCAGCACAACACAGCTGGGCTGGTCATTTAGGTCCTGCCTGACCTTCACCTCCTGTCTCCCAGTCTTGCTGTTTTGTAAATTTTGCTGCCACCCTAAAAATGCTTGTCTCGAATAGTTTAGTAAGATTGATTTAGGAAATTAACTTTTGAATCAAAAATGCTATAATTGGTCACTGAGTTATGCTGATTGTTATTTAAAATAAGGGTTAACATGGTCCTTGCTTTAGGATGATTGATTCAGGAAATTAACTTCTGAATTAGAAATGTAGTAGGTCACTGAGTTATGTTGGTTATTATTTAAAATAACAGTTAATGTGGTCTTTGCTTTGAACCTTCATGTATAAAAACTATTGAAGGGTGGGAAGGGTGAGGTGTGGGAGAACAGAGATCTTCTCAAGGAGACCCCAAGGATACACCTGCGGGATCCTCCCCATGGTGACCCAGCTCTCAGGAATTTGTAGAAACTTAACTTCCTGGGACCTGGAAATGTCTTCCACTGTGAAATCCTGTAGTTCTCTGGGGGCTGGAACAGCTTCTCTCGCTTGATTCAAACTGACCAGTGAGAAAGGTACCTGTGGGCTGGAACTTTTTCTTTTGCAGTTTTTTTTTTTTTGGCCAGGGCTGAGTTTGAACCCGCCACCTCCAGCATATGGGGACGGTGCCCTACTCCTTTGAGCCACAGGCGCTGCCCTGGGCTGGAACTTTTTGACTGAGGATAAAAAGGGAAAGACCAAGCTATTTGGGGAGTGCAGCCATTTTGAGATTTTTAGATTTGCCATATCTGGCCCGGCTGAATAGGAACTTTTCCCTTTAAATCAATGTTTGGGTGTTTGTTCCCACAACACTGTGATTTTGGAAATGGAAGAACAGAACAGTCTTGGAGAGGCTGCTCTCACTGTTTTCTAGAATCCCAGCCTTCTGACAAAGTTTGGTGGACCTGTCCCCATCTCTGTATATTGGCTGACAGTGACAGGTAACTGGATCCTCTTTGGTAACAGTAAGGGTACTGTTATGCCCGAAATTCTCTCAAGTGGCCCCAACAAACAGTCCGAGACACACTCTGATGTAAAAAGCAAGAGGTGAGTTTTATTCAGGCCCCGGGAAGCCCAGACTCTCCTGGCATGCAAGCCGAGGATGAGCCCTGAACCCAGGGTGGAGGAAGTTTTTATGGGATACAGAAAGCAAGAAGGGTAGGGTTGGATACCAGTACACTTTTGATTGGTGGTTGATGATTTCACTAGTGCGGTTACATTCTTGATTGGTGGTTGATGATTTCATTAGTAAAGGAGGATTTGGATTGGTACAGGTGAGGGGTGGAGGGATTTCTTAACCGGGGCTAGAGGTGGTGTAGCCTAATTAGGTAGTTGAAGGAGAATACCTGAATTTCAAGGAAGTAGAAACCTATTGCCTATTATGGGAGCTGTTCAAGGGAACTGATACTTATTGCCTATTACGGCAGCTGTTAGGAGACTGAAACCTATTGCCTGTTATGGCAGCTGTCTGTCTAAGGTGTCTCAGTCAACGGCTTAATGGCTGTGCTACCAGGGGTGGGGGAAGCAGCAGGAAGTGGCCCTGCGGTTTAACAGAGCTTATGTAGTAGACAACATGGCGCTAGTCTGGCCCTTACAGTACAAGAAAAGAAAAAAATCTCAGTGGGTCGAAGCTGGGTGAAATTTGTGAAGTCTCCCGGGCCCAGTCTGAGACTTCAGTTATTTTCACACCTGCCTCCCCCAGGGCACATGGGGCAGGCAATTATGTAAAGTCATTTTGTTCTAGATTAGCAGCCTCACCCGTTATCTTCAGGGTCCTGGAGTTTGTGATACAGAGAACAATAAATGGGTAGCCAATAAATAGCTTATGTTATTTGAATATACATTAATGGTGAAGATCTTAGTGAGAGGACACCTGGAAAAAGTAAAGTCTAAGAGAACAGAGGTCATCTCAAGGAGACCCCAAAGATAGGCCTGTGAGATCCTCCCTGTGGTGACTCAGCTCTTAGGAATTTGTAGAAACTTAATTTCCTGGGACTTGGAAATGAACTCTTGCTTCCAGTTTTGTAAAAGCCCACAGTTCTGTAAAAACTGGAGTCTACTTCTCCAGCTTGATTTAAACTGAACAATAAGAAAGGGATCCGTGGGCTGAAACATTTTTTTTTTTTTGCAGTTTTTGGCCGGGGCTGGGTTTGAAGCCATCACCTCTGTTATATGGGGCCATCACCCTACTCCTTTGAGCCACAGGCACCGCCCTGCTGAAACTTTTTGACTGGGGTTAAAAAGGAGAAGACTGAACCAGTGGGGAGTGTAGCCATTTTGAACTCTTCCGTGCTGTCGTTCCGCCGGCTGGAATAAAGCCCTTCTTCCTCTTTTAAACATGGTGTTGGGGTGTTTGTTCTCTCTATTGGGCCTTGTCTTCCTGCAACATTAGGAAGGACTTTATTTTCCTTTAGAAATCCATTGTATATTCAGGGCAACTTGAATCTATGTTCCTGGTTGCAATCTCACGCTTGGCACAATAAACTTCTGTTGGGAAGAAGGAAAATTTCCTTTGCCCTTGAAAGGTTTGCTGAAAGAACAGCTCACAATGAAGCAGATTAGTAAGAGGCTATGAATTTATTTACTGTGCACACTGTGATTCTCCAGTATCCCAGTGGGGTCCAGAAGTTGACATACCCTCATTTTAGAGGAAGGAGGAGATAAGGGACATAAGTAATTCTATTGAGGGGAAATAAATTGTTACTAGGGAGGATGAAAAGTTACTTTGGAGAATGAATGGATGCTGGGGAAAATAGATGACTTGTAAGTGATTCTCTTTGGAAATTAAATTGACCTGAGAGACAAGTATTATCTTTAAAATGGGTTGGGCCAGGTCTGGTTGAATTCATGATCTTCTTCCCTGCAATATATTGGGATAACAGGAAGGGGAAGGAAAGACCACTGTTCTTATGGGTCCATCTGATTTTTATGAAGAAAGAGGGACAACCCTTGCCAGTGTCTGTTGATCTCTAAGGGCTTTTAGCTCAATGTATTCTTTGTTAGGGTTGGTAGGTGCTCCGTGTGGGTCAAGAAAAGGTTTTCTCTAGACCAAGGATAGAGTATAAAAGTACAAGGCTTATTTTATCTTCTTAGAAGGAGAGGGGGAGAGAGACAGGGAGAGAGTGGGGAAAAAGAAAGACAAAAGAGAAGGGGGGACAGCCTGGCATCCCAAAGAAAGAAAGAAAGAGAGAGAGGAGAGACGTCAGCACTGAGGTCAAGAGGCGGGTGCATTTAAACAAAGAGGAAAAAGAGCAATTGTAGCCAACACACAGGGCACTGGGAAACTGTGGCACCTCTCCTTCTTAGCCGCTGGATGATAAGCCACTGGAGACAGATTTACCACAGGCGTTTCCCATGCGAGTCTGACGCTCACGCCCTATCAGTCACCTAGGAGAAAGCACTGATGGTGAGAATGAGATAGAGTCAGTCAGGTGGGGCCCACGTGACACAGGCAGGTCCTAAGTGACCTTCACCTCCTGCCTCCCATTCTTACTGTTTTGTAAATTTAGCTCCCACACTAAAGATGCCTACCTTGAATAGTTTAGGTGGATTGATTTAGGAGATTGACTTTTGAATTGGAATGCTGTAATAGGTCACTGTGTTACACTGATTATTATTCAAAATAAAGGTTAATGTGGTCTTTGATTTGAATCTTTATGTATAAAACTGTGATTTTGGAAATGGAAGAACTGAACAGTCTTGGAGAGGCTACTCTCTCTGTTCTCCAGAATCATCAGACAAATAAAGTTTGGGGGACCCGGCTCGGCGCCTGTGGCTCAAGTGGCTAAGCTGCCAAACAACAATGACGACTGCAACCAAAAAATAGCCGGGCGTTGTGGCAGGCGCCTATAATCCCAGCTACTTGGGAGGCTGAGACAGGAGACTCGCTTGAGCCCAGGAGTTGGAGGTTGCTGTGAGCTGTTGTAAGGGCCAGACCAGCGCCATTTTGTTGTCTACTGCATAAGCTCTGTTAAAACCGCAGGGCCACTCCCTACTGCCTCCCCCACACCTGCTTGCATAGCCACTGATTGAGACACCTTAGACAGACAGCTGCCGTAATAGGCAATAAGTATCAGTTCCCTTGAACTGCTCCCATAATAGGCAATAGGTATCTACTTCCTTGAAATTTAGGCATTCTTCTTCCTAATTAGGCTACACTACCTCTAGCCCTGGTTAAGAAATCCCCTACCCTTCACCTGTACCAATCCAAATCCTCCTTTACTAGTGAAATCACCAACCACCAATCAAGAGTGTACCCGTAACGAACCCTACCCTTCTTGCTTTCTGTACCCCATAAAAACTTGCTCTACCCCGAGTTCGGGGCTCGTCCTCGGCTTGCATGCCAGGAGAGTCCAGGCTTCCTGGGGCCTGAATAAAATTTACCTTTTGCCTTTTACATCAGAGCGCGTCTCGGAATCGTCTGTTTGGACTGTTTGGGAGAATAATTTTCGGACCTAACATTTATCAATAACTTTTCTGTTATTTCAGTATCATGATGGGCCATCCTTTCATTCTTTACACCAAGGAGTCATATTTTGGAATGAAATTCCTGAGCTTCTTCACTACTTATATCAATTTTGCCTCAGCTTCTTCCTTTTAGGTCAACAAACACGGGATGTGGTTTACGATGGCAAGGTTGTAACAGTATAGATGGACAAAAAATCAAACAAAATACAAAGAACATAAAAAGTGGGAGCAAGCCCCGTGTGCTAGCGTGGGGTGGACGAAGCCAGGCATACACTCCTGGAAAAGGAGACATCCGAGCAGACGATAGGAAGCTAATGGGAGTGAGGCAGTCCTCGGGGGTGGTAGTGGCTGGGAGGCGAACTTTCCAGGTGGAGCAAATGGCATGTGTAAAGGCACACAAGAGAGACCGAACTTGGTGTGTTGCAGGAAGATGAGCCCCAGGGGAGAGAACGAATACCCAAACGTCATGTCTAAAAGAGGAAAGGCTTTGTTGCAGTCTACGGAGCAACAGCACAGAAGAATTCAAAATAGCCGCACTCCCCGACTGGCTCAGTCCTCTCCTTTTTATCCCCAGTCAAAAAGTTCTGGCCCATGGGTACCTTTCTCATTGGTCAGTTTGAATCAAGCCAGAGAAGTGGGCTGTGGCTTTTAAGGAACCACTAGTTTTTACAGATGTGGAAATTTCCAAGACACAAGAAGTTAAGTACGCAAATTCCTAAGAGCTGAGTCACCACAGGGAGGCCCCTGCAGGTATATCCTTGGGGGTTCCTTGAGAAGACCTCTCTCAGGTGAATCTAGTTCTTTCTGGTTGAATGCTAATGTCAGGGAGGAGAGCAAAGCAATGTTACGAATGGCCTTGAAGACTTTGTGAAGAAGCATGGATTTTGTCCTGGGGTACTGGGGAGCCACTGAAGAATCTCAAGAATGAGAACAGTGAGATCACCTATGAACTTAGGCTGCTCTGGCTGAGATGTGGTGCATTGTCTGGAGGGAGACCATTTAAGGGACTATGGAAGTTTTCAAGCATGAGATGACAGTGCTGTAGACTTCAGGTCTGCATAGAACATCCAAAACCTGGGAGGAGTCTGTAGGTGTGGTTTGGAAATAGGCCTTCCTTTGCCCACGGATCAGGGTACAGTCCGGAAGTGCCAGCACGGCACATGCAAAGAATAGATGCAAAATAGCTCAGGGCTAAAAGGGCCCACAACAAATGAGGAGATTTGGAGGAAGGTTCTAGAAAAGACCAAAAATTCCATCAGATGTAGAAGAGGTGTCAAATAGATATCCGTGGGCTAACGGCTTATTAGCTCAGTGTGCTATCCAACCAGACAATCCCCAGAATGAGAACTGACTCCCTGGCAGGACCATCTGAGGGGATGGTGGGTCTGAGAGCCATGGAGCTGAGAATCCCACCAATAATAACTTCTCTGGTTCTTTATCAGTTTTCCTGTGATTTTCTCCCTAGATTTGTCATTTTAAACCTCTATTTGCTTTTCTTTTCTATGGAGATTGGCAGTAAAACTCTTAAAATGCCAAGGGTCAGTACTTGTTTAGAGAAGGTTGGTAGGAGTGAACTGGGGAGACTGTGTCTGCTTAGTGGGGGTTTTACGGAGGGAGGGACCTGACTGTAGGTGATGACAGCTGGGGAACAGAAATCTATCTGCAGGCCTGAGGAGGAGGGTTACTTCAAACAATGGGCACAGCTTCTTTGATGTGACCTTCAAAAGGTGAAGTGTAATTCCTGTCCCCTTGAATGTGGGCCAGGCTGAGTAATTTGTTTCTAATAACCAGAATGTGGTGAAGGGGATAGGGTGTGACAAGACTGGGTCACAGCAGACACTGCTGCGTCTGCTTTGCTCTCAGACTACTTGCTCTGGGGCAAACCAACTGCCAGGTCATGGGGACCTTCAGGCAGCCTGGGCAGAGGCGCTCATAGACCTCTACGCAGCTCAACTTGCCACAGCCCTGTGAGTGACCTACCTTGGAAGCAGATACTCCAGCATCGGGAGTCAAGCCTTCAGATGATTTCAGGTCTCAGCTTTCAAGTCTTCCAGCTGAGATAAGCCATTCCTATTACACCTTGTCTAAATTCATGAAACACAAAATTTAAGGGGTGATAATACTTGTTTTAAGCCTGTCAGTCATGGAGCAATTTCTTGCGAAGTGATAGATAACTAATACAGGGAAAAAGATGGATCTGGCTTGGTACTAAGAGCTGACTTAAGTTTAATTAAAGGAAAGATCTTTGTTCCCTTATACATTGGTCATTATGAAAGTTTTGAGATACACAATAATCAAGAAATTTGCATGGCTGAAAACAAATGAAGCCCTCCCAGCAACACCAATAAGCTGAGCAAGTCGAAACTTGCACCAGTAGATTAGAAATGACGCTGCTGTGTTTCTTGGAAGTGAAATAGTGGACCATGACACAGTCTGTCTTAAAATTGTCAGAGTGACCTACATATAGTGGACTTTCTCACCTCAAAGCTTCATCTGCTTAATCACTCACACATCCATCCATCCATCCATCCATCCATCCATCCATCCATCCATCCATCCTTCTATGCTCCCATCCATCCACCCACCTAACCATCCAACCACCTATCCATCCATCTAACAAACATTTAAAGTATAAGCTCCATGAAAAGAACTCTGTCTGCTTTATTCATTTTTATTACATGACCTCAATGTCTAGAACAATGCCTTGCACATAGTCAGCACTTAATATACATTTTTAAGTGAATAGATAATTGATCATTCCTCTCCTCAGGGAGTTCTCTGTGTAATGGTAGCAGACAGGAATGTCAATAATTGGAACTCAAAGAATGCTATAATAGAGATAAGTATGGATGCCACAGAGTTCAGGGGAAGGTGTGTAATTCAGAGTTATAGGGGTATGGTGGAGTCAGGAAAGGCTCTGATGTCTGAGCTGAGTTTTAAAGGTTGAATGGAGTTGACCAGGAAGTCAAGGCAGAGCTGGTATGAGAAAACATGGGATGTGTGGAGAGTGGCAGTATTCTGGGTGTCTGGAACCCCTTACATCCTTTGTTTGAAGGGGTATAAGGGGATCCAAAGATATATGTATACAGACGTGTCATGACCTGGCCTCAGGAAGAAGGTCTGGGCCATTAATGAATTCAGTCCCTTTTCAGTTATCTCCACTCCAACCATCACCCAACTGGGTTATTCCCATCCTCACTCACCCTCTCTCTACCTCACCTTTTAATTTCTCATTACTTGGTCTGCTCATACATCAGATCATTTTGTCTGCCTGGTTAACACCTGGTCACCCTTTATGACTCAGTTCAAGAATCATCTCTTTTATGACACATTTTCCTGATCAACCTGCCACCTGGTAAACTTGACCTAGTCTTAGAGTTCCATCCTTACCTTTCACCCTGACAGTTTCAACACCCATTGCTGATGGACTCATTCTTTTGGCTTTCCCAGAGTGAGAACAGGATTGATGGGTCTAAATGTCAAGCAGAAGGTTTTGCATCTTTTGGAAGCCCGCACCACACCCCCTGCCCACCTCTGATTCCACTCGCTGCAGTGCTCTTCAAAGCTGGCTCTTCAATGATGTGTTTCATCCCAAGGGCATTTTTCGCCCCTGGGTGCCTCTGACCCATCTTTCGGGCCACTTGGGGAAGGCACCAGTGGTTGACGCACTCCAGGACAACCTTGTGCAGTGGAGGAGCGGCCCTCTGTTCTAGCCTCCTGTCTTTCAGGTGGGCAGTCCTGGAAGTGACTCCATAAACATTTCTGGGGTCTTTAGGGAGCTGACCCCCTGTGGCCCTCAGCAGTGGTGTCCCTGTCGCACCACACAGCAGCTTGTTCTCTTTTCTGTCCTCCTGCTCCTGGACAGCCTCATAAACTATCTGCATCCAGTTCTTAATCTTAGACTCTGATCTCCGGGGATCCAACTATGATTTATTCTAAAGGCACTAGGGAGCCCTGGAAGCATTTCTTTTCTTTTCTTTCTTTCTTTCTTTCTTTTTTTTGGAGACATAATCTTACTTTGTCGTCCCTGGTAGAGTGCTATGGCCTCATAGCTCACAGCAACCTGACTCTTGGGCTCACTCGACTCTCTTGCCTCAGCCTCCCTAGGGGCTGAGACTGCAGGTGCCCACCACAACACCCAGCTATTTTTAGAGACCAGGTCTCACTCTAGGCTGGTCTTGAACCTATGAGCTCCAGCAATCCACCTGCCTTGGCCTCCCAGAATGCTAGATTACAGGTGTGAGCTGCGCACCTGGCCCATTTTTTCCTTTTGGGTAATAGTCCTGTAATGAACTCCAGGCACTCTGCTGGGCATAGAAGATACAGCGTAATTTATCGTGGTCTTCAAACGTAAGGAGCTTATAAACCCCACCTCCCGCCTCCTCCTGTAAACTTTTCAGTGTTCTTATTTTCATTATCTCACTTGGCCTTCTCAGCATCCTTTCTAGGAAAGAAGTGCAAACATCATTATCCCCACCTTATGGGGAAAGTGAAAGGGGACATAGAAAGGTCAAAGCCATTTCCAAGGTCACACAGCCGGTGAGTGACCGTCTACGAAATTAAAATCCGTGTGTGGGTGTACGAATTATCTTAGTTACTCTGAGAGAGCAGTGTGAAAAGCAACACATTTGCCATAATTTAATTATCCGCTTGCCTTCATTACATTTCCTTTGCGTTCTCTGTTTCTCCTCAACTTTCCAAATATTGTACTGGCTTTTAATCAGTGCTATATAATTTCTTCTGTGAAACTAGGTCAATGTACAACATGTTAACATAGCTCTCCTCTTACAGTTTAAACAAAATTTTAGTAAAACTGAAACTTAAATGGAGGAGGAAAGGCCCTTTGACTGCCATTGCATAATTTTCAGCAGCACGACAGGACGGAATTTGTGTTTGAGATGACAGTATCGTGGAGGGCAGTGTGGGGGAGAGACTGGAGGAGGCAGATTCCACACTTCCTCCGGCTGGTTCTACCCCTCTGCACGGCTTACATAACACGGCTGTGCTGGTGACTCACACGTTGGTATCTCCAGTCCCAGCTTCTCTTCTGAGCTCCAGATTGGCATATTCAGCCCCCCTGAATGACATCTCAACTTGGATGTCTCGCAGGCTCTCAGACTTACACGTCCAGAAGGAAACTTGATTTCTACTCTTTCCCCGACTCTTCCTCTGCTAGTGTTTCCTTCCCACCCAGTTGTTCTTGGTCCCTTCTCTCCCACCCTCTGAATCCAGCAATTAGCAAGTCTGGCAATTTATACCTTCCAGACATGTCTCAGGTTCACCGACCACCTCTCTGCTCAAGCCACCGTCATCTCTTGTCCGGATGATGGTCGGGCCCTCCTAACAGTCCCCCCTCCCTCCACCCTTGCTTCCTACTGAGGCAGAGGTGATGCAAAGGGGGAGTCTTGCTTCTGGGTGGAGGCTCCACCCCCAGGCGGACAGTCCTGGCCCGCCCAGGGCCTTGGTGGTGAGTGGTGGGGATGGAATAAGCAAGCGGGGCTTATCTCCTTGCCTTCTTTCACGGTGGGGTCTGCCTGCCTCAGGGAGCCTGTGTTACTTTTCTAATGCTGTGTAACAAATAGCCACCAAGCTGGTAGCTTCAAACAGCACCCATGTATTATCTGACAGCTTCTATGAGCCGAGAGTCTGGCTCAGCTGAACGCTCTGTGCAGAGTTTCTTGAAGCTGTAATCAAGTGGCAGCCCCACTGCATCTTCAGCTGGAGGTTTGGCCAAGGACGCAGCCGGCCAGGTGCAGTGGCTCATGCCTGTAATCCTAGCACTCTGGGAGGCCGAGGCGTGAGGATCACTCAAATTCAGGAGTTTGAGATCAGCCTGAACAAAAGCAAGCCCCCATTTGTACTAAAAATAGAAAAATCAGCCAGGGGTTGGGGGGGGGCGTCTATAGTCCCAGCTAGTGGGGAGGCTGAGGCAGGAGGATCACATAAGCTCATGAGTTTGAGGTTGTGGAGAGCTAGGCTGAGGTGAAGGTATTCTACCCAGGGCAATAGAGTGAGACTGAGACTGTTTCAAAAAAAAAAAGATGAAGAATCTCATCACTCAGGTGACCTGAGTTCATTCAGGTCTTTGACAGAATTCATTCACATGGGGCATGTGACTAAGAGCCTGGCTTTGCCTCGATGTCCTTCATCTGACTGCCTTCTCATCACATGTGAAGGCTCAGCTGAAGTCACCTTCGCTGGAACTCTGTTGACCACCGGTCTAGAGTGGATCCCCCCACTATGCTCTCTTGTGACCTCCTTTCTGTCCATGTAGCACGTAGCCCAAGTTGTCATGTCATACATGACATGACATAACCCTAACCCTAACATGACAAACAAGTTTGGTGACTTATTTATTTTCTTTGTCTCTCCCACAGGTCCCGTGGTCCCTGAAGGGGGGACTGCCTGGTGTATACTAGTTGTTCTGTCAAATGAATGAAAAATTGAGCTTTGATTTAAGGCTTGTAGTTACCCAGATGAGAAGTCATGAGGACCTAAAACCAAACAGAAGCAGCGGCAGTGGGGAGGACAGAGAATGAGTGGTTAAGGGGGAGAGAATAGTGACGCACAGGTTCCTGCCTGGGGGTTGCTTCTGGACACTGCCGTGTCTATGCCAGATGCCTCCATATCCTTTCCTCTTCTTTATGGAAAAACTTAATTCTCATTTGGAAATGCATCCCTTGTCCATTCTGCTAGATTACCTCAGCTGAAATGGTCAAAGCTTCATAGTCCCCTGGCCACAGTGATGGACTCAGGTTGGGCATGTGACCTTAGCTTGTCACTGGGTCAGAGAATCTCTCCTTTTTTTGCTGTTTGACAGTAGCCTAGCTGATACCCTTCTTGTGACAAAGAATGGACAGTCTATGAGAATGAAACCAACACAGCTGGGGTCGAGGGAGAGCATGACGTCTGACCTCACTTGAGCTCCTGGATCAAACTCTGTACGAGTCCCAAACCACCAATGGCAATTCCAGTGAATTTCCTTTCCACTTAAAATATTTTGGAGTTTTTATCTTTTGTAACCAGGAAGCTTGACTGGTGACAACTTGCTTGGGGGCCATCTTGGTGGAAGTGTTAGATGGCAACTGGATACTGTGTAGGGTCAGAAACTTGGAACACCCCAAGCTGAAGACACAGACACGGGTGCTCACAGCACAGGAAGTGAAGCCAGTGAGGTGGACGTGCGCCTGGGAAGGGCGTGCGCCCAGGACGATGTGCACGCTGTCAGGAGAGCAGAGGGACAGGGAGGGTCTGAGAGCGCCTGTGTTCATGATCTGGGTGAGTAAGAAGAGCCTGGGGAGGAGAATGAGAAGTGCCAGCCAGGAGACAGGAGGAAAACTCGGGCAGAGGTGGCTGCGATCAGGGAGTCAGGGAGAAGCACAGTCTCAGATGTTGTTGAGATTTTGGGGTGGGGAGTGGGGCAAGAATTGTAAGAGTCCATCTGGTTGGCAGCTAGGAGGCCAAACGTGATTTTGGGAAGGACAGTTTCAGTGGATGTGGGGACAGAGAGCAAAGGAGAAGGACGACAGTGGAGGCAGGGAGTGCGGCTGACTTTGCGAAAAGTTTGTGACACAGAGAGGAAGAGGGGATAGTAAGAAAACATGCAGGAGTGGTTTCCAGTGTTAGACTTTCCAGTACTCTCAGAGACACTGTGAGTTACCTAATAATGTCTGATAATAATTAAAAAAGAAAATCTGAACTTGGGGATAGATTTTTTTTTTCTTTTTTTTGAGATAGTCTCACTCTGTTGCCCAGGCTTGCGAGTCATAACATCATTATTGCTCACAACCACCCCAGACTCCTGGGCTAGGTGATCCTCCTGCCTCAGCATCCTGAGTAATTGTAGTAGCCCCCATGACACCCAGCTAGTTTTTTCCTATTTGTTCTGCACGTCCAGGCTGAAGTGCTGTGGTATGATCATAGCACACCGTAAGCTCAAATTCTTGACTTCTAGTGATCTTTCTACCTCAGCTTCCCAAGTATAGGAATGTGCCACCATGTCCAGCTCATTTTGAAATTTTTTGTAGAGATGGGGTCCCACTATGTTGCCCAGGCTGGTCTTGAACTCCTAACCTCAAGGGATCTTCCTGCCTCAGCCTCCTGAAGTGCTGGGATTACAGGCATGAGCCACTGCACCCCAATGTGATAATAAACATTTTTTTTTCTAGTTAACTATCCTTGATGAAACAGAGCTTGAGGAAAGTGATGAAGGTCTGAAATAGTAATTTTGGGGAAAGGGAGAGGATTTAAAAGAGTATTTTAACAATCGAGGATACTTGGACCTAGCTAGTTGTTAAAGGAAAAGCAATTATCGAGAAGGGTGAAGATAAAGGGCTGAGAGTGACCGATGGATGGAGCAGTGTCTTGGAGGAGGAGGAGGTAGGAGCTGTGGAATCTAGGGCAGAAGTGGCAGGGCTGGCTCAGCGCCTGTAGCTCATGCGGCTAAGGCGCCAGCCACATATACCAGAGCTGGCGAGTTCAAATCCAGCCCAAGTCTACCAAACAGCAATGACACCTACAACCAAAAAATAGCCGGGCGTTGTGGCAGGTGTCTGTAGTCTCAGCTACTTGAGAGACTGAGGCAAGAGAATTGCGTAAGCCGGGGAGTTGGAGGTTGCTGTGAGCTGTGATGCCACTGCACTCTACCCAGGCGACAGCTTAAGGCTCTGTCTCAAAAAAAAGAAGAAAAACTGTCAGGGCCTACCTGGGATCAGCGGTAGGACAGCACTTTCAGTGAGCTCAGAGGAAAAGCAGCGAAGATGGAAATGAAGGAAGGTCCCTCGCATGGGTGTCACGTGGGAGGTAGAGAACCTCCCTACTAACGGCCTCTGTGTTCTCTCTTGAGGCAGCGGTAAGGTTGTTTTCTAACTTAGAGATCAAGATAGTGACTGAAGGTGGAGGACATATTTGTTTGATGATGGTTCTCTGGCTCCTTTTTAAAAATTTCCTTTTTATTTTGAAATAATCTCACGATTACAGAAAAGTTGCAAGCACAATTCGAATAACTGAATCATTGGAGAGTAGGTTGCCAATACAGTGTCCCATCTTCCTTTTTTGTGTTTTCTACAAAAAAGAATATTCACCCATATGACCACCGCATAGCCATCAAAATAGAAAATCCTGGGTGGATACATTGCTATGGTTTATTCTCAGGCCCTACTCAAATTTTGCTGATTATTCCAATAGGATTGATTATAGCCAAAGGATTCAGTTTAGGCTTGTGCTTTTCATTGTCATGTCTCTTTCCGTCTGGAAGCGTTCCCTCAATCTTCCCTTGATTTTCATGACCTTGACACTTTTGAGGATGATAGGCCAATTATTTTATAGACTCTTCTTCCTGTTGGGTTTGTCTTTGGTTTTTTTATGACAGCATTTAAGTTGTGTACCTTGGGTACAAATATGACAGGCGTGAAGTGATGCTCTTCTCATTGCAACCTGTCAGCTGGCACGTGATTTCCACCTGTCCCACCACTGATGACATTAACTTTCATCACTTAATTTAAGTCATGTCTACCAGACCTCTCCCCCATGGAGTTACTCTTTTTTTCTCAATGTAATTCATAAGTATTTTGTGAGAAGGTATTTAGAGACTATGGAAATACATCTTCCTTATCAAACTTCCAATTTATTCCTTTATTTATTTCTATCAGTAGTGACTTGTGGTTTTCTGTTTTATCTAACGGGTCATCATTTACTGTTATTACTTATTTTCATGATTTTTCTCCCAGATTTGACCATTGCCGTCTATGTCAAGCTGGCTTTTATGTCTTTTTAATACATTTCCATCATTCTTTGAATGCTCCTTTATTTTTTAGCAAAAAAAAAATAAGGCCCAGGCTCATCCTATACTTTCTCTGCTCCAGTCGTGGGCTATGAACTGAATTGTCCTCCCTAAAATTTATATGTTGAAGAAGCTATAACCCCCAGTCTGTCTGTATTTGGACATAGGGCCTATTAAGTTTAAAGGAAGATAGGCCTTAGATAGGGCCTATTAAGTTTAAGGGAAGTCACATAGGCCAGGCCCTGATCCAGTAAGATTAGCCCTTCAGAAGAGGCAGCGTGAGCTTTCTCTCCCCGCCCACCATGTGAGAACCAGCAAGACATCAGCTATCTGCAAACCAGAAGACAGCCCCCACCTGGAATGAGATTAGCTAGCGCTTTGATCTTGGACTTGTCAGCCTTCAGAACTGTGAGAAATAAATTCCTGTTGTTCAGGCAACTCTCCTTGTGGCATTTTGTTGTGGCAGACTAAGTCGTCACGGAATTAGCCATTTTTCTATGAAGCCCTCGTTCCTTTTACTTGACAGTGGTTTTCACAAGCTGTTTGTGCTTCTCACCATGGTGGTGTTGCTACTTTCTAGAGGACAGAGATAGAAAATATATGTCCTCGCCCACATGCACGTGTGTGTCTATGTACATACAAGGTCAAACAATTAAGTTCAAGAACTCATCTTACAAAAAGTGCTACATACCTGCTGAGCACCACGTGTACATATTGGTACAGAAGTTCAAGTTCCTTATGTAAGGAACTAGGCTTATGGTAAGTTGACCACCCAGGGGACTGTAACAAACTAGGCAACATTAGGAATGAGGCCTGCTGTACCAATATGTACATGTGGTACATGTCTAGTGTATGAAATTAGTTGAACTTAAGGAGGTGGTCAACTATGAAGGTTCTACTGTATATGATGTATTATGAGAATAGGCCTATGTGAGGCTCATGTGATTCTGGAGGCTGAGAAGTTCCACAATATGCCAGCTGCTAGCTGGAAACCCAGGAAAGTCAGTGGGATAATTCAATCTGAGTCCAAGGCCTGAAGACTAGCAGAGCCAGTAGTGTAACTCCCAGTCTGACTCCAGAGGTCTATGATCTGGTCGTGGTGGTGCTGGTGTAAGTCCCAAAGTTGGAAGGCCTAAGAACCAGGAGGTCTGGTGTCCAAGGCCAGTAGAAGATGCAAGTTTCAGTTCAAGGAAAGAGAGAGAGTTCTTCCTCTCCCTTTTTGTTATATCGGGGCCCTCAACAGATTGAATGATGCCTGCGCCTATTGGGGTGGATGGATCTTCTTTACTTAGTCTACTTATTCCAATGCTAATCGCTTTCAGAAATACCTCACAGACACACCCAGAAAAGACGTCTGACCAGCTATCTGGCATCCCTTAGCCCAGTCACATTGACACATAAAATTAACCATCACAGGCGACTATAACAGAATGGCACAGACTGGGTGGCTTGAGCAGAAGAACTTACTTATTGCTCAGGTTCTGAAGGCTGGGATATCCGTGATGAAGACTCCTGCAGACCTGCTGTCTGGTGAGGGCATTCTTTTCTTCTTGGTTTGCAGATGGCTGTGTACTGTGTCCTTACACAGTAAAGTTAGAGAAAGCAATCCTGTGTTTCCTCCTCTTTATACAAGGGCAGTATTCCATTCATGAAGGGTCTACCATCATGACGTACTTATTTCCCAAAGGCCCCACCTCCAGATGCCATCACACTGGGGATTTAGGCTTCACCATATGACTTTTGGTAGGACACGCACATTCAGTCTCTAACACTCACCCCCGTCACTCTCTTGGGCTCTGACGTTTCCTCCAGTGTAGACGTTGCCTCTCCTCACCCTGCTCAGGCTCCATCTTCCTGTGCTACCCACTCTTGTTTGCTAATGCTCCCCCCACCCCACTCAGGCCCTGAACCCTGCACTGGACACCACCCCCTTCCCTTATGTAGACAACTCACCTTAGCCAGGCTCTGACAACCTACTCGGGGACACCATAGCCACCTCCGCTTCCCCAGTGCAGATGTCCAGTTCATTTGGCTCCATCCAGTGGCTTTTGAATGGAGGCATTCAGGAAGGGAGAGGAAGAGGAAGAGGAGGAGAAAGAGAAGGAGTAATCCCTTATCAACTTCTGGACAGCTTTTCCATTTTTGGGAAATTGAGTCCTGACTCTCTAAAACAGAAATGAGAGGCTCGGCGCCTGTGGCTCAATCGGCTAAGGCGCCAGCCACATACACCTAAGGTGGCGGGTTC
>NW_003852468.1:7380792-7382521 GCF_000181295.1 Otolemur garnettii | reverse complement strand
CTTAGGTGTACGTGGCTGGCGCCTTAGCCGGTTGAGCTATAGGCGCCCAGCCTACAGGCCTATGTTTTAAAATCAAGAGTACTGATCAGCATCAACAGGAAGTTTTTATTATTTATTTATTTATTTGAGACAGAGTCTCAAGCTGTCACCCTGAGTAGAGTGCTGTAGCATCACAGCTCACAGCAACCTCCAACTCCTGGGCTCAAGCGATTCTCCTGCCTCCTGGGACTACAGGCACCTGCCCCACCCCTGGCTATTTTTTGGTAGCAGCTGTCATTGTTGTTTGGTGGGCCCTGGCTAGATTCAAACCTGCCAGCTCAGGTGTATGTGGCTGGCGCCTTAGCCGCTTGAGCCACAGGCGCCGAGCCAGGAAGTTTTTTTTTTTTTGTTTACTTTTTTCAAATGATGGAGCCAATTGATTTTGATTTACCACCGTCACTAGAACAGTTGAAAAAAGGGGTTAGTGTCAGCTTAGCAGGAGTGAGCTGACCCTCTCAAAGCTTGGAATTAAGGTTACTTCAGGGACCTACTAATAAAAACAATTTCCAACAGATATGATTTTATGCCTGTGGGAATAAACTAACAGCTTGTCTATAATGTGGGATTTAAGAATTTAGGAACACTGGTGAGGTGCAGTGGCTCATGCCTGTAATCCTAACACTCTGGAGGCCAAGGTGGGAGCTCAGGAGTTCAAGACCAGCTGGAGCAAGAGGGAGATCCCACTTCTAATAAAAATAGAAAAATTAGCTGGGCGTTATGGTGGGCACCTATAGTCTCAGCTACTTGGGAGGCTGAAGCAAGAAGATCGCTTGAACCCAGTAGTTTGAAGTTGGTGTGAACTAGGTTGAGGCCATGGAGCTCTAGCCTGGGCAACAGAGTAGGACTCTGTCACACACACACACACACACAAAGAATTTGGTGACACATAAAACTCTACTCAACGTATTTGGGGAGGAATCTCAGGGAGGTAGGACTAAAATGTGATTGTAATTTAGTGAGTAGTAACCTAGTGATTAAATTCCAATGATTGCTGTCATTTTAGGAAAAATATGTGTATACTAAAGAAGATGAGTCAGGTTCAGCCCCCAATGCTGCTGGTATAGGCAGTCTCTGAATCCTCTGTACACGTTACTCTGACCAGTCACTATGGCAGCTGTGCTTCCTAGAGCTCCCCTCACTCCTTTCCCATAATTCTCTGGCCCACCTGCTCCTTCTTTTCTCCTTTCTGGCTCCCCTCTCCTCACACATTCTGAGCTGCTTTTTCCTCCTGGTACTTTGCATCAATTAATCTGTTTAGCTTTTACTCTCTCTCATCCACCCATACTCTAATCCAAAAAGTAAGAGTAGGAGAATTTTCCTTAGAAAGCAGAGGGTGGGCTTGGTGCCTGTGGCTCAAGTGGCTAAGGTGCCAGCCACATACACCTAAGGTGGTGGGTTCAAATCCAGCCCACACCACCAAACAACAATGACAGCTGCAACCAAAGAATAGCTGGGCGTTGTGGCGGGTGCCTGTGGTCCCAGCTACTTGGGAGGCTGAGGCAGGAGACTCGCTTAAGCCGAGGAGTTGGAGGTTGCTGTGAGCTGTGCCATGGCACTCTACCCAGGGGGATAGCTTGAGGCTCCGTCTCAAAAAAAAAAAAAAAAAAAAAAAAAAAAAAAATAAAACAGAAATGAGGAATTCAGCTTCCTCTTCCATACCACCCCACCCCTTGCAGCTTAGGCCTAGACA
>NW_003852468.1:7368053-7380772 GCF_000181295.1 Otolemur garnettii | reverse complement strand
CGGGTGCCTGTGGTCCCAGCTACTTGGGAGGCTGAGGCAGGAGACTCGCTTAAGCCGAGGAGTTGGAGGTTGCTGTGAGCTGTGACGCCACGGCACTCTACCCAGGGTGACAGCTTGAGGCTCTGTCTAAAAAAAAAAAAGAAAGAAAGCAGAGGGTGGAGGCAAGACTGAATACATTCATATTTTTGTCCTTATCTGGAATAAAAGGACTTTATTAGTTCTTAGATTCTTTTGATACAAGTATCCAAAATTAACTCAAGCCAGGTAGAGTTAAAAGGAGAATTTATTGTACATGTTCATGGACTCAAAAAATGTGTTGACTAATGAGGTATCTGAAAGGTTGAGACTCAGGGCAGCTCTGGGGGCTTAGCTCTTGAGATATTTGTGGGTCTTTCCTCCAGGGTGGAGATCTCAAACTTTTCATGGTGATCTAATGACGAGGGACAAAAATCTCAAAACTTTTCAATTATTCCCAATTTCCAGAAGATAAAAAAAAAGTCCATATTACATGAATTACCACTATAGTACCATGTTTCGCTGAAAATAAGACATTGTCTTACATTTATTTTTTCTCAAGAAGACACACTAGGGCTTATTTTCAGGGATGTCTTATTTTTATTAAGTATAATACAACAATCTACATTTATTCAAATACAGTTAAGTCACCTTCTTCTGGAACCTGACAGGGGGAGCCAACCTTATTGGTGCATGAACTCCTTTCCCCTAGCTGTTCACACGTGCGCAATAGGATGCCTGCAACCTCAGTTACCATATGCGCACCTGTGCAAGTGCAAAGGGCTCGGAGAAAGGAGCTGTGGCAGATAAAAGGTATTCCAGTCTTCCTTACCGTTCTGCGCAGAAATGCAGGGCATGGCTATGCAGATACGCTGCATAGCCACACCTATCACTAGGTCTTATTATTGGGATAGGGCTTATATTTAACAAATGCATAGAAATCCTGCTAGGGCTTATTTTGGGGGTAGGTCTTATATTCAGGGAAACACAGCAATAAAATTGCAAGGGGCAATACATATGCACGTACAGGGGTGTGACAATCCTTATTTGAATTATAATGTATAGTTTCAAAGTCTAATTATTGAAAATTTGTAAGATCACTGCATACCACAGCCACCCACAAACTTCACTGATAATTCTGAAGGTAAATAATCACGAAGTCAAATTTACAGTAATTTATAATTAATGATCAATGTTATTAAGCTATGAAAACCCACTGTTAATTCAAAGCCACGCTGGTGATGCACCCACCATAAAGTGCCATTACCCCAAACTGCAGGGATTCCAGCTGTCTGTGTGCCTGTGCCGGTGACAGCACCGTGTCGTTGCTGGCAGGCCACCTGCGTAGCAGAATGTCACTAGAGTTCTTAGGACACTCTCATAACAATCATTTTAGTTTGTGAATTGTAAAT
The DNA here is from genome assembly GCF_000181295.1 of Otolemur garnettii. Classification (NCBI taxonomy): domain Eukaryota; kingdom Metazoa; phylum Chordata; class Mammalia; order Primates; family Galagidae; genus Otolemur; species Otolemur garnettii. Next base: position 7,379,345 of record NW_003852468.1, on the reverse strand, counting down.
TTTAGCAACCTATAAGGACCATTCAGTAGATTATTAGAAAATAGTCCCTTATCATAGATAAAAATGTCTGGCTTTATATGTAAAAGTCATTTGCACGTGAGAATCATCACATAGGGACTTGGATTCTAGGTCGGTTTGTGGCTCGCCGGGGAGCGCCTGTGGTAATCTGGGAGTCACGGCTCTGGAAATCTTCATGAGCATGTCTGAGCAACTCACAGCTCATCTTCCTTGGATCAAAATCTCTGAACCCTAAGGTGGACATTCTGATGGACTAGCTTGAGCCAGATGTCCACCAATCCATGCAGCTGGGGCAGCAGGGGAGAGAAGAGGTAGGACCTCTTAATAGAAGATGTTTTGTTCGTTGGGACTGCTCTGTGGGAAGGGACTGCCATTTCTGGAAAAGGGGGACTCTGCAGATGGCACTACCCACTAACAACAAAAGTAAACGCTATATCAAGGTCATAATGTTTATATCACACCTTGGACATGCAGAGGGCACTGGAATCTTTATTTTTGTCTTTAGCCTCTGAGTAGCTGGAAGGAAAAATCTAGATTCAGTTCAATTCAATTCAATGCAAACAATACTTCTAGGAAATATTCGATCTGTTTGTGTAAAAATACTTGGTCTCCCAGCTTTTGGAGTCTTCTGTCCACTTGTCCCCACCTCTACTGATCTCTTGGAATCAGTGATGGTGTCCCTGTCTTGTCCCCAGTCCCCGCCTCAGCTTGCACTGCCCAGGGCGGCAGCTAGAGGGATTTGTGAGTTGGTGGCTCTCGGCCTGGCCAGGGAGGGCCCTGCTTGGCTGACTCAGCTGCCCTTCAGAGTTCTTGACTGGGTAAAGATCCCCTGAGGTTCTGCTGTGTCCTCCACTGGCTCCCGGTGGTCTGCTCGTGGTCTTGTGGATGGGAGACCTCCAGGAAGGCTCTGGAACTGAGAGAAGCTCAGGAAAGCACATTAGACTCTCATTCTGCTGAACAGGCTGCTGGGGCCTGGGATCTGTGCATTACCTCATGAAGCCCCTGTGTTCTCTGTCCTTTTTATTTCCTGGGTATTTCAGAAGCTCCGTTTCAACTGTGCTGTGCTGTGTGTGTTGTGTGGTGTGTGTGATGTGTGTGAAGGGTAACATACATGTGATAAATGGTGTGTGTGTGTGGCATGGTGTGCTCTGTGTGTGTGTGGAGGTGTTTTCTTTTCCTTCTCTTTTTCTCCCTTTTTTTCCTGCGGCCCCAAAGGCTTTTTTCCCCCAGATTAATATGAGGGCACAAAGGATTTAGGCTACAAGGTTTGCATTTGTGGGGTAGGTGGGCCATGTGCCCTTACAGTGTGCCCCTTAGGTGGGAACAGACCAGTCCCTTCCCTCCTCCTCCCTCCTCCCACCCACCGCAAACTTGCCTTGAGTTGGGTTTTTCCCTGGTGTGGGCGTGCATCAGTTCCTCTCCCGGCTTCACATTAGTATCCAGGACATTGGATACTTGCTTTCTTTTTCTCACTTTTTTCTCCACAAGCCCTTAGGACTGAAAAGAAAGGCTTTCCGCACTCTGGATCGTATGCCCTGTCTGCGCCGCCTTGGCACTTAAAAGCTGGATCTTGATACACTAAAAAGGAAGATAAAGGCGTTTTAACAATGACAGCCTGTTTATTGAATACTTGCTACGTTCCAGATGCTTCCTAACTACTTCTAGGTGTTACAGTGCCAGACGTCTAGAAGGAATTTAATAAAGATTTGTGGAATGTATGCTTTATATGTATTAGCTCATTTTTTAAATTTACCTTTCCCTCCTTCCTTCCCTCCCTTCCCCCAGGTCCTTCCCCCAGGCTGGAGTGCAGGGGCCAGTCACAGGCACACTCAAACTTCAGGGCTAACGCAGCCCTCCCACCTCAGCCTCCCGAGTAGCTGGGAGCTCAGGTGAGCTCCCCTGCACCTGGCTTGTATTAGCTCATTAAATTCTCGTAACAATCCCCTGAGGTAGGTACTATTATTACTCCATTTTTCAGGTAAGGAGACTAAGTCATAGAGAAACTCAGTAACTCATCCCAGGTCACACAACCAACAAATGGCAGGACCTGCATTTGCCCCGGATACTTCTTCCTCCAATTCTATCGTTTTTATCCTGCCAACAATTCTACTTCTCTCGAGACAATACCTCGGATCTAAAAATTAATGCCTTGCTGAGAAATTTCATTTTAAATGTCAGTAGCAAAATATTAGCTCTCTTTATTTCTTTTTGCATCATTCCGTAACAATTTAATCTCTCCCTAGGCCGATGGATGCGTGGGGCCAACCAAGGGAAAAGGTCATGTTCTCCGAAGGGTAAGACAGAAAAGCTCATTAATCATTTTCCCAGCTATTACCCTCTTTCTGGTGGTAATAACAATGAAAATAATACTAATGGCATACAAACATAAAAATAAGAACGTGATGGGGAAAACATGGAGATTTCTTGGCCAAGCAGACTCACCACCAAGACCTTGACGAGGCTATTCCTGGGGTGCTGACAGGCCCTCGGGCTCCGCAGCTGAGAAATGGGTCCTGAGATGATGGGACTCCCCTAGAACACTGGGGCTTCACTGCTCACTGTGTGGCCTTTCAAATTTTCTCACCTACAGGGAGAAGATGCCCTCATCGGGTGCACTCAAGTTTTGTTTGACAGCTGTTTTCCAAGGCCACTAAATAGACTGGCATTCTGTGGCTTGGGTAATGTGAGCTGCTCCTTTGGTTTTGAAAAAATGAAGTTTTTGAACCAACAAGGCTAAGGACCAGACATGGGGAATGATAACCAAGACACATACATTCTCTTATGGGACCCAACTGGGCAGCCAGGTGTTCCCAGGGCTCCCCCTCTCTACCTCTGTCTGAGCCTGAGTTCTGTGGACAAAAGAGCCTGAGAGATGGCTGGGCGAGGTGGCTCATGCCTGTAATCCTAACACTCCGGGAGGTGGAGGCACATAGATCACTTGAGGTCATGAGTTCAAGACCAGTCTGAGCAAAAGTGAGACCTGTAGCTACTAAAAATGGAAACATTACAGAGCGGAGCCTGTGGCTCAGAGGAGTAGGGTGCCAACCCCATATGCCAGAGGTGGTGGGTTCAAACCCAGCCCTGGCCAAAAACTACAAAAAAAAAAAAAAAAAAAAAAAGGAAAAATTAGCTACGTGTTGTGGTGGGCACTTGTAGTCCTAGGTACTTGGGAAGCTGAGACCAGAGGATCTTTTAAGCCCAAGAATTTGAGGTTGCTGTGAGCCAGGGGTTCTCAAACTTTTTAAATAGGGGCCAGTTCATTGTCTCTCAGATCGTTGGAGGGCCAGACTGCAGGCCTTGGGACGAGTCGGCTGCTAAACAGGATAGGCAGCAGTGGCAAAAACACTAGGCAGGCCGGACAAATGTCCTAGGTGGGCTACATGTGGCCCACGGGCTGTAGTTTGAGGATACCTGCTATGAGTGATGATGATGCTATAGCTCTCTACCCAGGGGGACAGAGTAAGACTCCATCTAAAAAAAAAAAAAAAAGGAGGGCAGTGCCTGTGGCTCAGTGAGTAGGGTGCCAGCCCCATATACTGAGGGTGGTGGGGTAGAACTTGGCCCCAGTCAAATTGCAACAAAAAAAAATAGCTGGGCATTGTGGCAGGCCATCTGGAAGGCTGATGCAAGAGAATTGCTTAAGCCCAGGGGCTGGAGGTTGCTGTGAGCTGTGATGCCACAGAACTCTACTGAGGGAGACCAAAAAAAAAAGGAAGCGCCTGAGGCAAAGGCTTAAATAGGAAGATTTTTAAAAATCTTATATTCTGAAAGTTTATTAATGCCGGAGGAGAGAAAACTGTTTCTCTAGAAGATTTGGGAAAAGTTTCAGGGCTTAACTGAATTATATTACTATTGCTGAACCTGTCAGTATAACTGTGGTTAGACACACCTGGTTCACTGTTAAGGCCTAAAGTCAGGGTGGTGAGATCAGTTAAGAATGAGGTACCTCAAAAAGAAATTGAAATACTTAGGGTGGATGGATTGAGTATAACTTGTTTAATCTGGAATTAATTTGTGCATTAAAAAATGCACGTAATTGGCAACACCCGTATCTCAGTGGGTAGGGCACCAGCCACATACACCCCGGCTGGAGGTTTGAACATGGCCCAAGCCAGCTGAACAGCAATGACAACTGCAATAAAAAAAAAAGCTAGGCATTGTGGCAGGCGCCTGTAGTCCCAGCTACTTGGGAAGTTGAGGCAAGAGAATCACTTAAACCCAAAAGTTTGAGGTTGCTGTGAGCTGTGATGCTACAGCACTCTACTCAGGGCGACAGCTTCAGACTCTGCCTCAAAAAAAAAATGCACAGAATGCATTTTTCTGGGCTACTATGGGCCAAGAGAGGACTCCATGCAATATTTGGAAGGCAGAAGTAAGCACTGGCCATTACTCTTTGAAGGTCATCCTACTCAGATCTGGTGGCAATCAGAGGTGGCTGGGGTCTCTCTCACTTCTGCTCCTTCCTGAAGGACCCACTTCCGCTCTCCCTGAAAGTGCTCTAACCTTTCTGTTTGTTCATCTTAATAAAAATCTCTCTTTGTTACCCTTCATATTCATTTTTTTTTCCAGTTTTTTAAAAAATTTAAGCAAAACTTCTCTGAAGATTTTCCACGTGCCTTCGCCTTTTTCTACTTGAGGTCCACATTCACGGGCTTGCTTTCTTTCTCACACTCACCTTGGACACATCATTAATGTTCTACTTCCTTTCTTTTCCAAGCCTCATAGAGGGAGCTCAAGACGTGCTACTCGCTGATTGAGGAAGTTCCACTCGAGAAGTCGCCCCACACTGCAACTGAGAGCCACAGCACCGCGACTCAGACGTTCTCTTTTCCACTGCAGGAGGCCTAAATAGGAGGATTTTATTGGAGAGGGGGAACCGGACAGTAGAACGAGAGTCAAAGATGCCTTAGCAGGTGGGCTGCTTGGTGGTTGCTTTGCCAAGTAGGACTACCTAGGAAGGCATTTGACATTCGTGTCCAGGACTGTCTGTCTGGAGAAAAGAAAGAGAATGCATTTACTTATCAGTTCTCATCCCATCCCAAACGTGTGCTCAGAGATTTGTCCCTGCACGGATTAGCGAAAGTTAACTTCCTAGCATTTCTACATTCCCCTCCCCACAGCCAGGAAGCCTCCATCAGAAGCGAGCCGTGCTGACGTGATGGTGATGGAGTTTGAGTATCAAGATGGTCTCAGCTCATGGAGGGCTGACAGCTGCATGCAGAGACTGAGGCAAGGCCAGAAGTGTCTGGACAGATGTAAGAGAGGCATACGGGCCAGACTGGCCCTCTTCAAACTGCACAGTGACCAGCAGTGTGAGCTCCAGCATTCAACCCGCAGGGCGTTAGTTTCCTCAGCTGCAGGTGGGGGCCCGCGGGGCAGCAAACTCGGTCTTTAAGGCCTCCTTTGGTTCTGACATTCAGCATAGAACAAAACTTCCAAATGTAACCTGAGGTGAAAGGGTGGGTTGGTACCAGACCAGAGGACAGGTGAAGACTTCTGGGGAAAGTGTTTCTCCAGAGTCAGAAGGAGGTAAGGCTGAGGTAGAAAATACAGAAAGGTTCTCAGGATATGGGGACAGCAGAAGCTCATTATTTGAGGACCTGCAACTCGGGAAACTGAAAGATGAGTTCATTGATCAATCTTTGATGATATTTATTTTAAAATATTTACAGGGTGTCTTCTATCCACCAGACCTTCTTCTTGGTTCTGGGGGTACAATACTAGCATGACAAAGTTCACAGTCATGTGAGGCTTGATGCCACTGGAAGGACAGATAACAAGCTGATATACTAAGTGTGTGATTTATAGGATGGAAGCCTAACTCACGTTTTGTCATCCACTGTCCCTTTGAAGTACATTTGGTGGTGCTGATCTGTTTCCGTAATGTTGGCAGAGCCCATGATTGTTCTGACCATTGGTAACCACCTGGAAGGACTGAAGCCCCACCTTGACTGTATACATGAGTCCTCTTCTTAGCAGAGTGGCCCCGGACCATGAACCCCAACTAGATATCTGGATAAGCCTGGATTCGCCTCTCTGGTGCCATCTGTTGCTTGGTTCAGCTTCCCCTCGGAGCTCCACTATCTGTAGAAACCTTGCTACTTCATCAGGAATCTCAGGACTGAATACCTGTCACATCAGTACAACCCCTGGGCTATAGACTATCCTTTGGTCACTATAAGTTTCAGACTAAATTTAAAAACTGGAAGGTCTGATAGAGGATAATGATTAAATGCTTCCAATTCATCCAAAGGTTGAATTTGTGCCCTGGAATTATGGCCTGTAGTTGACGGCTTCCAGACTCAGGGAAGGGGATGTAGCTTTTTTTTTTTTTTTTTTGCAAAATTATTCCTTAATGTCTCGCGGTTTTTTTTTTTTTAAATGCATTATGGGGTACAATGTACTGGCTTTATATACAATTTGGAATGTTACATCAAAGTGCTTAACATAGCCTTCACCTCACTTTCTTAATTATTGTGTTAAGACAATTTATACTCGGCGTGGCACCTATAGGTCAAGCAGCTAGGGCACCAGCCACATACACTGGAGCTGACGGGTTCGAATCCAGCCTGGGCCCATCAAGCAATAATGACAACTACAACCTAAAAATAGCTGGGCATTGTGGCAGGCACCTGTAGTCCCAGCTACTTGGGAGGCTGAGGTAAAAGAATCACTTAACCCTAAGAGAATTCGCGGTTGCTATGAGCTGTGACGCCATAGCTCTCTACCCAGGGCGACAGCATGAGACTCTGTCTCCAAAAAAAAAAAAAGAAAGAAAGAAGAAAGACATTTATACTCTCTATAGAATAGATTTGCCATGTACCCTTGCAAAGTGCACCATAGGTGTGGGGATGCAGCTTTTGCTGTAACTTGTTTTATCTTCCACATCTCACCTCCTCCTGGTTGGTATTTTGTTCCTTTCAAAGGGTACGGGTAGTATATTTGTGCATGTGTGGGGGGTAGTGGGACAGCTCTTACTGGAGAGGGAGATTTCCTGTTCTTTTGGCTGGGCAGATGGTTAAAGACGACTCTTTGGCCCAGGTGGCTGCATCTTCGCAACGGTAAGTTGTTATTCTTTAGTCCCCAGGAAGAACAGGACTTCACTTTCAGTTCTTTGTTGTTGGGGTCGCTGTATCCTCTAGGTACCCACATTGGGCAGAATTTAAGGTAACCCTCTCTGATTTTTATTGCGTGGTCCATGTTAGTCCACAGGACATGTTCAAGCATCTCTCATCACAGCAGGCTCTGGAAGTGCAGACCCAACCCAACCCAGCACCTCTGTGCTGTTTTCCTGGGCTCACCACATTAGTGTTCTTGGTGAGAGTTGGGCACAAGTTCAGTTTCTAACACTCCTCCCATCTCGCCAACTTGAGAGGACACAGCGCACTCTCTAAGTGGCCCTCTGAAGCTGTCTCTCTCCAGGCTCCAAGGAGGCGGCGCTGTGCAGCATACCCCTTCCCCTCGGGGTGGGGGGGGGGAAGAGGTGGCTTTCACAGAGCAGCAACAACTCCTTCCAAAGAAATCCTCCATAAGCCTCCTTCATTCTCTTACCTCTTTTTATATATTTGATTTGGCCAAGGAGCCCAAGAAACATCAAAAGCTTCTTAATTATTTCCTCTGTAGGTTTTGCATATGGTTATTTGGCTTTAAGTTTTACATTTATTGTCTCTTGGTGTTTTGTCGGAAACTTCCATTTTAACATCCTGTTGCACAGGAAAACAAATAAAGGTGATTTTAAATAGTCACAGACTCCGTGAAGGATGGAAAATGGGGTGATGTGAGGAGAGCAGCCTGGGGAACAAAGAAGCAATTTTGAACGTGTAATCAGAGAAGGCCACTGTCTTTGAGGAGATGGCAGTTTGAGCTGGGACCTGAAGGGCAAGAGGAAAGTTCTGGAAGATCTGGTGTATGTGTCCTGGGGGGGAGGATAAAGCAATTCTGGCAGTGGGACCAGCAAGTGCATAATTCAAGGTGGGAACACATTGGGGTGTCTGGGGAAGGCCGCTGGGGCGAGTTGTGCTCAGCTAGTGGTGAGAGTGTGCTGGAGAGGCGGGCAGGGCCTGGGGCAGAGTCAGGACTTGGGATTTTATTCTAACTGCAAAGGGAAGCTGTTGAGGGGGGAGTTAAGCAGAAAATGGCCTGATCTGATCCACATTTTGAAGAGAACAACGGGTGACAGGAAAAGAAAGGGGGATGGAAGGCTACGATGGAATAAAAGAGCCTGTAGGGACAGAGCCAAATGCTGCGTTTGGACCTAGTTTGGATTCTTATTCAAACAAACTAATCATAAAAAGAAGTTTCTGAGGCAACCTAGGAAATCTGAATATGCAGTTGGTATTAAATGATATTGAATAATTATTATTTTGCTGATGTGACTAATAGCATGATTCTTGTATTGGTTTGAGATGTATAGTCCAGAAGTGGTTATCAGTGATGTGTTAGATGTCTAGGATACACTTTGAGACATTTCAGGAAATAATTAAATAACTGAGGTTTCACTATGCTCTCTGCTTTTGTGTAGGTTTGAAAAATGCTTATTGAAAGTTGTAAAGAAAAGGCTAGGCATGGTGGTGGGCACCTATAGTCCCAGCTACTCAGGAGGCTGAGGCAGGAGGACTATTTGAGCCCAGGAGTTTAAGGTTAGCTTGGGCAACATAGTGAGATCCTGGCCCTAAGGTAAAAAAAAGTAACAAAGAAAATAATTTGACTATTGTGTGGAGAATGAATTGCAGGGGAGAAGAAAGTAAAGAAGAGACCAGTTAAGAGACTTTGCAGGAATCCAAAGAAAGGGAGGAGGTGGTGGTGACTTGGAGGGTAGAGGTGGGTGAGAGATGGCAGTGGTGTCCGCTGAGAGATAAAGCCGGCACAGCTTTGCAGGTCGGATATGAGGGATGTGATGGCAGGCCAGGCAAGACTAATACGAAAGTGACCTTGGGAACAATATGGGGCCTATTTTTTCCACACCAAGGTGTGTATTCTCAGATTAGTCCCCATCAGATCAAGAACGAGAAACTGGAGAACAAACACTCTTCAATTATTTATGTCTCAAGTCAAATTTACAGTTTTGGACTGGGGGTAGGCTGAGCCCAAAGTAGTAAGGCAATGGCTAAGAAGTCTGGAACAGCTGGAAGTTCTGTAATTCTACAAGGCAGACAGCTGGAAGAAGTTTCATGTTAGAAATTGTTGTTCTCAGGCCGGGTGTGGTGGCTCACACCTGTGATCCTGCACTCTGGGAGGCCGAGATGGGTGGATCCTCTGAGCTCAGGAATTTGAGACCAGCCTGAGCCAGAGTGAGACCCTGTCTCTAAAAAGAGCTAGGTATCATGGTGGGCACCTGCAGTCCCAGCTACTTGGGAAGCTGAGGCAAGAGGATCTCTTGAGTCTAAGAGTTTAGGTTGCTGTGAGCTATGACACCATAGCACTCTATGGAGGGTGAAAAAGTGAGTCTCAAAAAAAAAATAAAATGTAGTTCTCAATCTTCAGGTAAAAACCCTTGGTTTATCAGCTCCTGGAATTAGTTATTTTTTTCTATACTGGCGTTGGCATTGTACATTTCAGTGGTGGATCCCAGAAACACAGATCTTAAATTTACTCGCTGTCAGGTCAATTATGCAAACCCAGGTTTAGCTGCTGTGTCAGCATGAGGGAGCTTTGCTTCAACCACAAGTGCTAGACCCAGCAAAGGAACTCCTGATGCCTGAGACTGCCCAGGGGCGAAGCTATTTGTTGTAGCTATTTGTTTCTGGTGTGCTCCTTTCTTTTCCTTTCAGACAACAGGGAATACAAACGGAGATGTGCGTCTGTCTCCCTGGACCTGTCAATGGCTTGGGTTTACTGGATATATAGAATCTTATTTAATGAAGACAGGGGCTATAATTTTTTGTTTTTCTCCTGAGCTTTTTACCTATGTGTGAAGCATTTTTTGGGGGGCTAAAGTGCTCCAATGTACTGGCACTAAAATAATAATAAAATGGCAACAGTAACAAATAATGCTTTTATTGTTCTTTAAGAAAGGAGGCTCTGAATGGTACTTGGAACGTAGCTGGAATAGTGCGTGTCAGGCGGGCAGACCTTGTCTCTCTTGGGCAGCAGTCGCTTAGCCTGTTCTTATTCCACATCTTCCCTGACCCACGATTTTCTCCCTTTACTTGGCCTACCTTGTCATGTTGTTCTCTGGAAAATCAGGTCACCCTGTACCTAACTTTCCCCTGGCCAATGATTTTTAGCAGCTTACCGAGCTTGTTGTGTTACATCTAATCCTTGTTCAGCCCAGCCATGTGCTCTGCCATTAGGGAACATCATAACTCATCATTTAAGGACCAGAATATCCACCCTAATGGTCAGGGTCACCGCCTCCCTTGTGTCTAAGTGGCACATGTTCCTCACCGTCTTCCTGTTGGTTAGAGACCCTCAGTTAGGGTCTCAGATTTCACTACGCACAGCCCATTTGTCTTTAGAATGTGCTCACTCTTGTGTTTTCTCTGCCATCAGAGATTGGTACCAGCTCCCCACCTGTCACTTACAGATGTCCCCAATAGGAATTAGCCCTAGCCATTTGCTGTCAGGCAAGTCACCGAGTCTATTTGTTTTGTTTTCTTTTATTTTCAGCGAGTATATTTGAATTACATTTCCTTCTTAGGTAAATAAGAGTAACATTCCTCTTTTCCCTCTCTCTTGGCATTGTGCCAGGGCTGGGAAGACTTTGCGTGGGCTTTATGGGGATGATCTAAGGAGATAAGACTTGTGAGTATCCTTTGCAAAATAGGAGACCTTGCACAAAAGCTGGTATAGTAACAAAGAAAATCCTGTGGGTAAATGTGTCTTTTATTCAGCAAACCTGTAATGAGTATGTGCAAGTACGATGATCAAAGGACACAGTCCTGCCTTTAGGAAAGTAGGTGTATAGAGATAAAGAGATAGGCACATGCGGTACAGTGATAAGAACCCTGGTAGTGCTAGATCCTTATGAGAGTGCGCAGAAAACACATCTAATGTACACTAAGTGAGGTCAGGGAAGGCCCCCCGGAGAGGCGTTGGACACAAACAAACCTGAGCCAAAAGAGAGACTAGAAAATGTGGCTTCTGGGAACTGTAAATTGTTCAGACTGGCTCTGAGAGTGAAGTCAAGCGGGAAGGCTGGAGGGGTGGAGAGCAGCTGGGCTAGGGAGGGGTTGAACATCGGAGTGCTGTTGAAAGGATTTAAGTAGAGATCAACATGACCAGATTTGACTGAATGTCACATGGGGGATGGTTTTTTTTTTTTTTTTTTTTTTT
>NW_003852468.1:7323275-7367890 GCF_000181295.1 Otolemur garnettii | reverse complement strand
CGTCATTGTTGTTTGGCGGGCCCGGGCTGGATTCGAACCCGCCACCTTAGGTGTATGTGGCTGGCGCCTTAGCCGCTTGAGCCACAGGCGCCGAGCCTGTGGGGGATGGTTTGAAGGAGGAAAAGTGGAACAAGGGAGATCAGTGAGAAAGCTACTGAAGAGACCATACAGCATGATCTAAGGTAGTCCTGGAGAGTTGAAGAGAAGGGGGGAATTCAAGAGATTTGGGAGGGAAAATCAACGTTGGATATTTAATTAGATATGGGGAATAGGGTGAAGGATGGCGGAGGCTGACCCCATCACTTCTAGCCTGGAGAACTATATGGGTGGTGTAGCATTCACTGAGATCGGATCAGGGACAGCGGAGAATGATTGGGGTGTGGAAAGATGATAATTTCGGTTTAGGCTTTGACTCCTTCTCGGGGACTATGCATTCCATGTAGAGATACATATAGCACTTGGGTAGTCTGATATTTACGTTTTATGATACTTGGCTGCTCACAGCTCCAGGAAGGGACAGAATTACAGATTGCATAGTTCTCACATGACTGCCTATGCTGGCTTGACATGGAATTGATACCAGACACAACAACAGTGAACACACTACAGTAATTTTTCATGCCTGGTCTGGCTTAAACAAATGAGTTCTGCCAAATAGAGTCTATCTCCGGACAAGTTCAACCAGCTAAGCCACTGATTACTTGGATCCAGGAATGGAGATAGGTGTTGGAAGGTCTTATAGACTCAGGGGCTGTGGTAGCCATTGAGCCCAAATATAAGTTGCTAAAAGGGCAGAAGAAAATATATATATATATTTAAATATTTAATTTTTTTTTTTTTTTTTGAGACAGAGCCTCAAGCTACCCCCCTGGGTAGAGTACTGTGGCATCACTTGTCACGGCAACCTCCAATTCCTGGGCTCAAGTGAGTCTCCTGCCTCCTCCTCTCCCAAGTAGCTGGGACCACAGGCACTCACCACAATGCCCGGCTATTTTTTGGTTGCAGCCATCATTGTTGTTTGGCAGGCCCGGGCTGGATTTGAACCGGCCACCTTAGGTGTATGTGGCTGGTGCCTTAGCCACTTGAGCCACAGGCGCCGAGCCTATTTAATTTTTTTTTAACTTTAGTTTGAGTATATAAGCAGAAAGCCTGTAACTAGAATAGAAATTGGTACCAGGAGTGGGGTTTCAAGATACAGAGCCTTAGATATAGTATCATTGGGGTGAGATATAATTTTTAAAAATTTATTACAGGATGGGGAATTTGCAGTCTGTTATTTTTGGTGGAAACACAACTAGTTAAGTGTCACCTACAATTCTTTGAGACTCAAATCATATGCATACCAAAGGTAAAGGTTCCAGAGGTTTAATGACTGAGTGTAAGAATAATGAAGCAGATTGCTTGTTGCTTGTAACCTCAGATGAAGGTTAACTGCGAAGAGACAGGTTTCTATCCAGAATGCCTGTCTATCAGCAAATAAGAAAAACAGGATGATTATGTAACTCTGGTGCAGGAAGCTCATTTTGGCTATAGCTGGAGCTCTCTGATTACTTCAAGCCAAGTCCAGAAACTAATGGGCCTTGCCAAACTATGGTCTAGGCCTAATTTTCTGTCTCATTGAGTTTCTACTGCCAAAGCTAAAGCTCTGATTGACAAAGACAGATACGTAGGCCATGGGGAAAGGATTATATAGGGGAGCAGAAGTTTCTAGGGAGCACGGTACCCCTACAAGCTCCTCCAGGGCCTTCCTCACTCTGCATTCCTCACAAAACAAGGAGATAACTTTTCTACGGAGAAGCAAGTCTCACAGCTACAGTTGGATTCTGGATAACGACAGACAGATACGGAAAGATACCCTAGTACTTTCTGGATATATCTCTTTCATACCACGTGGCATCAGCCACTAAGAGAAGAATGGCCAGAATGAAGAAGCTAATCCTGGGTTCTAAACAACAGAAAATGTACAGGCCTGGGCCCAGGATTCACTTCACTGTTAAGAATGGGCGGCCTCTGAAGGACATTGGCCTTACAGTGCCAGCCGGGGGCGCTACAGCTTTGGGATTAAATATAGGCTTGGACAAGAAGCCACTGTATGGTTCTTGCTCTGGTATTGTTTTCTTTGCTCTATTTTTCTAAGTAAATGATTTTTTAACACTGTCTCCCTGGTTTTGTTCCATATTGGATGCTGAGGGGATGGCAGAGGTTAAATTTATCATTTAGTTTAGAAATTGTAGAAAGATGAGCAGTCACTTTAGGACAGGCTCTCACAGAAAAACTAGAAGAGAAAGGACTATAACTTAAATATTGCGGATTCTGCAGCAGGCAAGCCACCTTCCAGCTGGCCTCATGACACGCACTGCCTTGGAATGAGGAGCAGAATACGCCTTCACGTTGTTTCCTGTGGGAAGAAGATGTATGATTTGCAGTTGTAAATGTGATTGAGTTAGATGAAAGAAGCATCTCCGAAAATGTCTGAATAGGGAAAAAGGTTTGTGTGCCAGGCAAGCAAGAGAATGACACCGACAGGCTTTCGTTATTTATCCTGTCTAGTGATGTTGGAAAGGACAAGTTTATACACCGCCTGGACCTGGGATGGTCACCTAAGCGATCCTGTGACTTCGTTGTCCAGGCTGAATGGCTAGTCATTCAAGCAGACTCTTTCTCCCGGAATTTGAATGAAGAGACATGGACTCTATTGCCATTGGAGTGGGCTCTTAAGCTGAGTCCTATACACTGAGGGAATGATCAGGAGATGGAGGAGTGTGCTGGGTGCCGGTGGAGAATGGAGCAGACACTCAGAGAGACTGGTGACTCCTCAGACGACAGACAGAGCTGCTGCTTCTGTCTTAATGGTGTCCCTTGATTTGCAGATCCTCTCAGATCTGTCCTTGGAGGTCATTGAAAGTCTCCTTTCTTATAACAAATCCCAAACTGTAGCAGAAATCTAGAGTTTAGGGGAAAGATTTGGATGGAAATGTGTTTTTCAGATCCATCTACATTTCCATGAAATCAAAACCCCAAGAGTGGATAAAATCACCCAAGGAGGGTGCAGAGAAAGAGAAAATGCCATTATTCTGATCATTCTAAAGTCCTGACATTATATAGTACATCACGAGATATTAAATGTTTGCATATGTTATTTTATCTAGCTTTCTAAACAACTCTTTGAATAGCTGTTATTGTCCTAATTTTATAGATGAGGAAAGGTGATAAAAACAAACAAACAAGGGTAAAGTTATTTTGCCCGAGCTGCACAGCCTGTAGCAGAAATGATGGGCTGGATCTTCTGACTGAATCCATTTTTCAGTTTCCACCAGGAACAGAAAGGACTCAGAATTCGCAGGGAAGAGCTGTCTGCCTGGGACCAGAACCTGGACCAGAATTCTTCTCTTGGGGTGGGCACCACTTTGTAATTGTAAGGTCCAGCATTGCCTGGTGTTTGCGGGGAAGTTGGCAGAGTGAATGAATGAAATGAAGGACGTTGATCCCAGAGCCTCTGCTTCCCACTGAGGGTTTCCTTGTCCCCACACCCGTCACTTGCCCTGATGCCCTCCCCTTTGGGGGGACCCCTGACCCATATGTTCCACAGAGCAGGGAGAGGCCAGCGCTCTCAGCGAAGCCAGGAAAACGGCTGCAAGTGGAGTCTGAGAAGCTCAACAGACACAGTGCCGCTGACCTAGGCTGCTCAGCCTTCCATGATTGCCCAGTTAAGGTTTCACCGTGACTGTGAAGATATTTGTCTCAAAAGAATTCAGGGGAGGTAGCCGTAAACAATAAGTATTTTAGAACAAAAGTTACTTTGATGTTGTTTTCCTTCGTGGTTCTCTTAGACATCTTGTTAGGACAAATGTTACTTTTATTACTATCTTGTTAGAATGAAGTGTACTTTTTGGTTGTTTACACATGTTACATCATTAGAGTGTAGACTACTTTGAGTTGTTTTTTGTCAGATAAAGTTAAAATAGTCTACAATTGTTTCCTTGCATTTCATTATAAAAAGTATTCAAATTGTAACTGAGGCAGAATAGTCTTTGAGAGGCTACTCTCACTGCTCTCCAGAATTACTGGCCTTCTGATAATAAAGCTTGTTGGACCTAATCCCCATCTCTGCACTTGGTGGGGCCGGATCCTCTTCATCCGGTAACATAAAGTTATCCTTCAATATACCCAGTTCTTGGTCCCTGGGGCTCTATTTCATGCCCCAGATTTGACTACTTAGGGTTGCGGAGTGGAGAGGGATGGTAAATGGTTATTTTGTGGAGGGAGGGGTTACACGGTCAAAGTGTTTGGGAAATGCTGAGTTAAACAGACAATAAGAGGTTCTTGACCACAGTTCTTCTCAAGCATTAAATGTGTTAATGTGGCTGTCCCCGAAGGGCATGTTATGGGGAGAATCTTCCAGTCCCACCTGACCACAGAACAACTTCCTAATGCGTAGTGTTTTAAGCAGTTACTGGGGAAGGGGATGAGGACGTTGTGGGGGTGGGGAGGAGCTGGTGGGCAGACAAGCACATCTCCTGTCTGCCTCAAGGGGTGGCAGCTGCCTACTCTCTGTTCATGAGCATTGGCTCTGGCTGAAATCTCAACTGATAAGTGGGGTCTGTTTGTGTGTGTGCCTGAGAGGAGTGTGCGTGTGAGCAATTGTGTGTTTGTGTGTCCGCGTACCCACGCACACAGGCAAAACTCCTGGCCATCAGCTCAAAGGCAGACGCTGGATTGATTTTTATCACTTAGCTCTTAAGGTTTCTCATCCCCTAATATTTGTTCAGGGCTCTTTGGGGACTCCCAGTTAAATGAGGCACAGCCTGCCTCTCACTGGCTCTGGTTGCTTGTTGTGGGCAGCGGTGGTGAGGGGGAAGCTCATTGTCATTCTGAAAAGTCTAGGAAGAGGAAAAGGCAAGTTAGGAGGCCACTGGAGTCCTGGCTCCTAGGGAGGGGGTGGCTCTCTCCCTCTTTGTCCTGCCCTAGCTACTGAGGATGTGATGGAGGCGCCTTTGCAAGGAACTTCTCTCAAATTGACATCCTCTGTTTATTTTTGCACCCCTAATTACCCTTTCAACTTGCCATGGTTTATTTTTAGAGGTTCCCCATCCACCTCATTAACAACCCATAAAAGCTCCTGTCTCATATTTCCACCATTTATACCCTTAATTAAACACAGTGGCCTTTGTTATCACAGAATACCGGCCTTGTTAGAATTTACATGGGATGAGTCCAAGCTACCACCTCTCTGGCTTTTAAGCATTCCTCCTTTTCCCTCCAGTTCTGCTGTCTGCCCTGGGGGGTTGTCCAGAGCCCTGTCCTCAGGGTTTTCTCTGTTCCTTTTTTTTTTTTTTAAATAATCAAGGGCTGAGAGTTCAGAAGAAGGGGGCTTGGGGTTCTGGCTGCTGTTTTGCATTTTGTTGATCTTGGAGGTAGTGGGGGAGGTTTTGCCTCCTTCCTCCACCCTTACTCGAAGGAAGGAAAGCGGTTGGTTGGATTTTCTTCAAGCTTTGCCATCCAGCATGTGAAGAGAACAGTGATACTTAATTAAATGCACTCCGGGACTCTATCCCTGACCTTACACCTGCTGATCCTCCTCCCTCATCAGAGAGCACCACCTGATTCCCTTTTCCTGCTGGCCCAGTTTATATTCAAAGCTCCTTAGTGAGACTGGCCAAAATATTGAAAGCATCCATCATCACCGGCCCTTGGCACCAAGTACCCCCCTCGCAGAGGGAGGAAAGCTGGGTGGGGCAGAAGTAGTACATTCAGTCTGGGGCTATTGAGTGGCATGGGCCCAAGGTGGAAAGGATGACGTTTCCTGGGCAGTGTTTGGGGGTCTATGGGGGAACTTTGGCCAGGGCGGCAAGCCCAGTCTTGACATGTCTTTTGTGCCTGGGCCAAACATGCCTGATGGAGCTTGCAGCTCCCTGGAAAGGGAGAAAGCTGTTGTCTGAGCTGTCAGCACTGGCAGAGAAGGTCCCCACGAGCTCCAGAGTTAGGACAGAGCAGTTAGGGTCAGATGCACCCACATTTGAGTCTCAGCTTTCCCCCTTGGCCTAGGGAAGCTACTTTATTTCTCTTGTTTCCTCATCCATATCAAGAGATGGCACGGACAAGTACTATGTCATAGAGTTGATGTTGGAACTGCATCAGGTCCAGTGTATACAGAACTCAGCACGGGAAGGAACATCATGATCACTTAACAGATGGCAGCTGCTGTGCTTGGTGTTAGTATTATTGGAAGATGGTGGCCATTCTGGTCCTGTGTGGCCACTTGAGACCAGACAGGCAGTGGGATCATTTAGACACTCTTCCAAAGATGTACTCTTTTTAGCTTATTTCTCCCAGAAATGACCCTGTGCTCTATGGCTGGTATAGGATAATTCCAGGTCATTATGAGGATGTGGATTTTATCCTGCAAGAGAAGTCATCTAATCATTCATTCACATTTCTGTTTATCCAACAAACATTTATCAAGCACCAATACGTGCCAGGCACCATATAAAGTGGGGACAAAGCAGAGATGTCTCTGGGGACATCAGCTCTGCAGCAGCCTCTATGCTGATGGAGGAGGCCCTAACTATAATGGGCATTAGAAGGATATGAACTAGGAAGCTGCTACGAGTGCTGGGCTTACAGGGACAGGGAAAGGGTTGTTAGCATTGATCTGGGAGATGCAGAACTCAGGGAAGATGGAGGACAGACATTTGACGAGGAGCATGAAGAATAAGAAAGGTCTCAGTGGGCAAGGTGGGAGGGGGACATTCTAGGATGGAGAGACAGCTCTAGCCAAGTGGTGGGACAGTGGACATGCACAGGTGTTCAGGAAGTGCAGCCCGGGTGGACAGAAAGAGTGAACAAACACGCGGGGCCAACGGGGGTGCTGCACTTGAATGCCCAGGAAGGAGCCTGAAGGAACAGGAGTCTTAAGAGAAGTGACATTAGACCTCTGTTTTACAGAGGGAGCTGATTGGGACTCTGTGAAGTAGACTGGCAGTGGGTCCCAACATTTTGCTACTAGAAAACCCCTTTCATTAGTTTACCCCACAGATCTGACAGTTTGATTTTTGACATTTAACGCATTACATCTATTAATCATCCATGAGGCTTCAGTGAGGTAAAATGTACAGTTTCCAGTAGTTCTTTTAGATATTAAAGATCCTTTAGCTGTCTGAGAGTGCCAGGCTGGGAACCAAAGGGGGAGGGAGATAGAAGAGCAGAGATCTGAAAACCCCTCAGTAAATTCTGTGTCCCCTGGGCCAGAAGTTAGGACCTAGACTAAGACAGGGTGGGGCAGGTCTGAGACAGTCTATTGGTAGATTGGACAGAATTTGGTGAGTGGTTGGGGCGAGGTAGGGGAGGAATAGAAAGAAAGTGATTCAGAGGTTCTGGGTCTGGGAAGAAGAGAGGGGACATAAGGGGACTTGTGGCCGGGATGAGGGAGAGTCAGCTGGGACTGGAAGTGTAAGTGTAAGTGTAAGCTCTTGCAGCCATCTGCCTGGAGTTTCCAGCACGGAGTAGGGGAGAGAGACCACTGCTTTGGGCAACTCAAGGCATTTCCTCATGGGCAGAGAACTCAAGGCTCAGTTCTCATCTTTGGACCCAGTGACTAGGGCTGATGTCTTCCCAGGTCCCCAACTCCTCTATTACCTCCTGCCCTGGTCAGACCCTGACCATCTAGAGTCCACTTCCTAAAGTCTCCTAAGGTCCTGTAGAGCTTAGGCCATACTTGTTGACTACAGGAAACAAAGCCTGAGTTAGGGAGAGGGTGTGTGGAGGGCTCCAGAGGAGGGGCCGGGCCAGGGCAGCACGCCACTGCTGCCTCCTGTCCTGCTTGTCCCTCGCCTGCAGCCAGCCTGCTGTAGAACAGATGCCCTCAGTCATCAGCAGCCTGTCTGCTTCTGCTTTTGCTTCATGGAGGCAGAGGCAGGGAAATGGTCACAGGAAGCAGATGGCTCACCCTGCTGTGGTGGGGACTGAATTGCAGTGGCAATGGTGGCACCGGGCAGAGCTTCCAGAGTGTGTGCTTTTGCTAACAGCTTCCTGTGCAAGTTAGCAGGGCACTGCCCATGGGGCTTCAAACGATGCTGGGGGAATGATCACACCCTAAGACTGCCAGACTGGGTAGACATGGACCCTCTGTGACTGCCTTGTCATGTGGACTTCAGAACACAATCCCTCTGTAGGCTGGGTCTGGGTCAAGGTCTTCTTGACTTGGAGACAACTGTCCTACTCCCATTGCAAGTAAAGCCACATCTACTTCTTGGGACTAAATGTTCTTCAATGTGGGAGCCTGGACCTTGTTATGCAGCAGAACCACCTGCCACCTTGTTGAAACGGATTCCTAGGCTCCCATCTGTTGCATTAGAACCTCTGTGGGTAGTGATTTACTCTTTTCTTTTCTCTTTCTCTCTCCCTCTCTTTCTGTCTCTGTTTCTTTCTCTTTCTTTTTTTCTTTGTTTCTCTCTCCTTCCTTCCTTCCTTCCTTTCATTCTTACAGAGATAAGATCTCAAATTCCTGGCCTCAAGTGATCCTCTCACCTCAACCTCCCAAAGTGCTGGGATTGTGCTGGCTATAATTTGCATTTTAAGCTTTGTGGTTCAAATGCACAGAAAAGTTTGAGTGGCTGCTGCAGATCACGCCTGTTGAGTCACCTGAGACTCCACTCTTCTTACATCGTCCCATCTTAGAACACGTGTGGGACGTTACCATCAAGCTTGGTTTTCTAGAAAATGTTTTCTGATACCCACACAAAGGGTGAGCCCAAAGAGTATTTTGAATCCGGGTCCTTGACTCTGTTCTCCCCTCATGCGTCCTGCTCCTTTGGCAGTAGGTGTCTCCTCTCACGCAGGCTCTCCAGGATGGGCACCCGGATATGCCGGGTAATTGGAAGGAGTTGGATGAGAAATAGGCATGAAGGAAATGACCGGACACCAGCATCTGCTAAGGGAGTGCGCTCAGCACTGGCTTTGGGGCGTGGAGGGGAGCGCTACCCCTGCAGGGCTCTGAGAGGCTTCTCCAGAGAGGCTGGAGTTGGACCTAAAGAATGTGCGGGGCCAGGTGTCCTGGGGCTAGCTAGGGGATGCTGGGCGTGAAGAGTCAGCACAAGCAAAGGATGGTGAGAGGAGGGGGTTGCGTTTCACCCCAGAAATGGGTGGTGAAGACCCATGAAGGGTCCCGAATGCAGAGTAATGCATTGTCAGTTTCATGTAAGGCAAAGTCCTTGGTAATTTTTATTTTCTATTTATTTTTATTTTTTCCAATTCCCAGAATCATTTGGAGCTGGGCAATTTTTAAAGCTGTATGAAGACATTAATCATCCTTTCCCCTCCTGTGGGCAGAAGGGACGTCAGTACAATTTTTGAGTAATAATGGTGGGATGCATACCAAAGGTATCAGAGTGATTCAGCTAGCAGGGAAGCGGAGACTGGTGGGCTACAGATTCGGAAGCAGTTGTCCAGGGACTGAATCTGATTAGTCTGCCTGGCAGTTAGTGTTTGTTTTTCAAATACTTGGAATGTGAATGTCTTTAGATGGAGCGTTCACCTGCCAGTTCACAGGACCTACCACGCTACCTTTGTTTTACAGCCTCCCACTGAATTCTGGAAAGTAGAATTTTCAGGCCCTGGGTTGGCAGGGAGGAGGGGAGAGGATGAAATTCCAAGTAGGAGAGACTATAGCAGGAATCCAGGAGGGATGGACTGAGGGTCCAGAGGAAGAGCAGGGCAGCAGGATAAGAAAGGAGATGCCATAAAAGAAGGCTAAGTAAACATGACACAAGGACTGACTGAGGGATAGAGAAAGGCAAGGATTAAACCAAGGGGACGGTGCTGCTGACCGCTGAGGCCGAGGAGCCAGCTCTGAAAGACGCTTACTTTGAGGTACTCAGGGTTTAGGGTGGGCCTTGTCTAATGGCAGCCGGCAGTTTGGGTCTGGCCCCTAAAGAGTGATGATGCCGGGGGCAAGGATCAGCCCTTGCATGGAGGTGCTAGGTGAGTGGACGGGGAAGCAGAGGTGGGTAAGAGTGTGGGGAGGGGCGGAGGGCTGGGGAGAGGTCTCAGACTGGGCCTGGGGACTTCTCGCTTCCAGGAGTTGTGTGTAAGAGCTGGGGCAGCAGCAAAACTGGACCCCACGATGGAGACCAGAGTTGGATAAGGAGAGAACCTCAAAGAGGGACTGCAGGGGGACTCCGCGAGCTGCGAAGAGAATGGATGGAGCACACTTGTCAGTAAGCCATTGGCTGAAGTTGGTGAGAAGACCGGTGGAAAGGTGTCCTCATGGTGTGGCTTTGCTCCCTGACGGGGTCCACTTTGGTAGTGGCTCCAGCTTCCCCTGAGGGGCTGGTGTGGACTCCCTGCACAACCTGGCTGTGAGCTGGACAGCTGGGCGGCCTCTCCTCTGACATGTTGCAGCATCTTCCCTGAGCGGCTGTGCTTGGCCATGACCGAGCTGTTAACATTTGTCCGAGCTGGCTCACCTTCCCCCTAGCTGGCCTGGAAGGCCACGGTCCTCTTTACTCTTCAAGCCAGAAACTGCACTCTGGTCAGTGAGCCTTATAAGGCTGCCTAGGCTGCATGAACCTCCAGGTTGGCTGAACACCGGCCAGTTCTCTGTCTGGCCTTTGACTGTCCCTCCACCTCCCCTCCCTTAGCACCCTGCCAGGTTAAGAGACCGGCGCACAGCTGTGGCTGCGAGTGGGGAATCTCACTTTAGGGGGCAGGGACTGGAGTTTGGGATGAAAACGGTTTGGTGACGCTTGGCTTCACGTATTCCCCCAAAACGAAAATCCAGCTGGTTTGTTCCCCGGTTTGCCTCTGAAGCAGTATCTGGTATTTATAGAAGATTGAACCAAGGGCCAATCAGCTCAGAATGGAAATTCCTGAGCCTGGAGTTCTCTGGAACAACCATCTTCTGGCGTTCTCTCTCCCTGGAGTTCAACTAAGGTTTTCTCTTGAAAACTTTCAAGCTCTTAGAAGTTTGAAGAGGCACAAGTGGGAGGAGAATGGACACTGATACACACTCTATTCAGGTGCAGACACTTTGTGTGCTCTTCAGAGTCCACGGCTAAAGGTAGGCGCAGAGCAAGGAGAATGGCCCAGTGGGGGCCGAGGAGCAGCTGCAGCGTCTGGCCTGGGGCAGTGGGCATTGTCTCCTGTCCCTGCAGCCTCTGGGACCTCCTGCTTCTGAAACTACGTGCCCTGCTAACCTATTGGGCAGAAACCAGATTGTTTTCGTTAGCGCACACCTCCCAGCTGCAAGGGAAAGGAACTGTGAGGTAGTTGACATTTAAAAAGGCAGCTGGAATGAGCGAGATATCAATCGACACATTCATTAAATGTCACCGCTTTTGTTTCTCGTCAACGTTCAGCGCTTAAGTTATTCTAAATTAATTACCCAGCCTCTTGATTTATTCCTTCCATCCCCCTCCCTGCTCCTTGCCACCCTCTCCAAGCTTAAGAGCAGCACTGTGGCTCATGACCTTTGTTCTCCTGTTCCCCGGCTGAGAATGGTGAGCAGAGGCCTTCAGAGAAAGAGCAGACTGTCCCACCGTGTTCTCCGGGGAGGTCGGAAGCTGAGCCTGACCACTGCCATTGAAGCGGTTGTAGCCCTGTTTTCCAGATGAAGGAAATGAGGCTCAGAGAGGTTAAGCATACATCTGGGTAGAATGAAGAGGCTTGGGGAGCTGGAATTTAAGCCAGGCCTTCTGGCTCTAGGCTCCTGAGTTTAGCAAATCTATTAGGGTCAAAGAGAGGAATCCATCTTCATGGGGCAAATCTGGCAGGAAACAGCATTCCATGTCAGGGAGCCACTGGGATTAAATACACTGGAGAATTAAATGCGCTGTCCAGCATCACTGCCAGGGAGAGGGCGAGCCGGGAGCGGGAAGGCCGCTCCTGAGCGGAGTCCAGGAGGCACACAGGCACTCTCTCTGCATAATAAGTCGGGCATATTTGGATCATTTGGAAAAGAAAGTTATTTCTTCCTTTATTTTAATTTAATTTAAGGAAGATCGTATCTGAAGCTTGTCTGGTTCTTTGATTTCACAATCCATTTTAACTGCTGTGTGTCATTGTTGATAATTTCTCCCGGGAGATGAAAGACCACGGTACAAAGGGCCGTAGCCCTTTCAACTGTGATTAGTAAGTCCTCTGTCATCGCAGGGACTCACATTTTCAAATACACTTAGAATTCTAGCCACCGGTTTTCATTCCTTCTCACCCTACCCTGAAGAGCTCGCACAAAGCTGGCTCAGGCACAGACTGCAAGGTGAAGTGGGGAGGGAAGAAGCGCTGATGGCTCAGCAGAGCCCGAGGCACCACCCACATCAGGGCTCTGTCTCTCTCCATAATCCCTGATGTGTCACCCAGCTTCCTCGATCTGTGTGGAAAAAGAGCCACCTCAGGGGAAAGAGTCACACATCCCCTGGGTTCCTGCCCCCAGCACTAATTTACTGCAAGTTAGTCATCCTCAGCTGAGATCCCTGCAGGAAGAGTCGAAACTGTGCTCCAGAAGGGAGAGGGATGAGGGGAGGCTGGAGAGGCGAGCCCGCCTGTGGGTGCGTCTGAGTGGCAGGGTTCCTCTGAACCCCCGAGTTCCGTCTGCCCTCTCTCCTGGCCGCTCATCATTGAATTTTCCTTCTCATCAAGTCCAATGGCTCCGTTTGGTTGGGAGCTGCGTGTGCCCCAGGAGCCTGCCTGTCTTTACTGAGCTCAGCACTGCTTTTCAGGAGAGCTGCTAAGTTACTCTGAGACTTGACTTTTCCCTGTGTCATCTGTCATAGGACACATCTGTAGTGTGACTGGCTGGGGTTGAGTGAGATGGGAAGATCCCACAACTTTTTATCTGTTCCTGGAATGAATGATATGAGGGATCAAATTAGTATGCATCGGGTGGGGGCTGTGGCTCACACCTGTAATCCTAAGACTCTGGGAGGCTGAGGCAGGAGGATTGCTTGATCTCAGGAGTTTGAAACAAACCTGAGCAAGAGTGAGATGCTGTCTCTACTGAAAACAAACAACTAGCTGGCTTGACACTCATAGTTCAGTGAGTAGCACGCTGGCCACATACACTGAGGCTGGCGGGTTCGAGACAGCCCAGACCTGCCAAGCAACAATGACAGCTGCAACCCTAAAATAGCCGGGTGTTGTGGCAGGCACCTGTAGTTTCAGCTACTTGGGAGGCTGAGGCAAGAGAATCACTTAAGTCCAAGAGTTTGAGGTTGCTGTGAGCTGTGGTGGCACAGCACTCTACCGAGTGCGACATAGTGAGACTCTATCTCAAAACAACAACAACAACAACAGAATAAAACCAACTAGCTGGGTATTGTGGTAGGCACTTGTAGTCCCAGCTACTGGGGAGGCTGAGGCAAGAGGATCGCTTGAACCCAGGAGGTTGAGGTTGCTATGAGCTGTGATACCACTGCACTTTATTGAGGGCAACAAAGTGAGACTCTATCTCAAAAAAAAAAAAAAAAAACCCCAAAAGCAAACAACAAATTAGTATGCATGACAGATGGTCCTCAAAGAGGCCATTGTAGGGTCCTCTTCAGGAAGGGATGAGGCTGGGGTTGCAGAGGGTACGAACAGCAGTGCACCAGGAAGGAGTATACATAGATGTCTGGGTCAGAGAATCCTTCTCTGGCATCTCTAGTTTGCCCTTATCATATTATAGAGTAACTTTTCATTTATGTGTCTGTCTCCTCTGGATTGTGAACTCCTTAAAGAGTTGTGTTTATTAGACGGCTCTTAGCATCATGCTTTAACATTCGAGTTGTAGAATTTAATTACCTGGGTTTAGTTTCATGACGTTGGCAAGCTCCTTAACCTCTTAGGGTTGGAGGGAGAACTAAATGAGATTATGCACTCAGAACAGTGCCTGGTACATGGTCAGTGCTTAGTGGATGTGGGTTGTTATTGTTATTACTTTGTGTGTCCTCAGACCTAGCATGAGACCTGGTAGACACTAGATGCCCAACCTGTTTGCTGAATGAATGGATGAGTGACTACGTATGTGCCTGCAGAGAACGAGTGAGCCTGCCACAACCGGAATAAATCTCCCGGAGTTGTTGAGCATTCTGGGTCTGAGGCAGGGCAGGAGAGAGAAGTTGGCTTGTGGGCTTGCGTTTTGTTGGCAGCTTGAGAGTCGGGCCAGGACATTTGCAGACATGGGAGATGCCCTCCACAGGAAGTTGGCAAAAGTTGAGTTTAATGTGAAAGATCTGGTTGGCTGGATTTGACTTCTATGCTGTACTTGACTCTAAACTAAGGTACATGTGTGTATTGGGTGGACCCCAGAGATGAGGTGGATGGAAGGTCCGCAAATGACCCCTTGTCCTCAAGAGTCAGGTCCCTGTCATTATTGCCCAAAGGAATCTGCAGATTCAATCCCATCCCTATATAAATCCTGATTTTTTTTAAGAAATAGAAAAATTCATATGGAATCTCCAAACAGCCAAAACAATTTTGAAAAAGAACAAAGTGAAAGACCATACGTCCTGATTTTAAAACTTACAAAGCTGCAGCAACCAAAACAGCGTGTTATATTGGCAATAAACACAGACATATATGCCAATGAAATAGCATAAAAAGCTCAGTAAGAAACCCTTGCATATATGGTTAAATGGTTTTCGAGACGAGAAGAAATGGTTTTCGAAAAGACAGTCTTTTCAACAAATGCTGCTGGGAACTGAAACTAAAACTCTTAGAAGAAAACAGAAGAAAAACTGCATGAAATTAGATTTGGCAATGATTACTCGGATATGGTGTCAAAGGCACAGGCAGCAAAAGAAAAAAGACAAATTGAACTTCATCAAAATTAAAAACTCCTGTGCATTAAAGGACATGGTCAACAGCATTAGAAGGCAACCCACAGAATGGGAGATAATATTTGAAAATCACATATCCGTTAATGGATTAATAACCAGAACCTCTACAGAAATCCTACAACTTAACAATAACAACAGGAACAATCTGTTCAAAATAGGCGAAGGGCTTGAATGGACATCTTTCCAAAGACAGAATGCAAATGTCCAATAAAGACATGAAAAAATGCTTAACATCACTAATCACTAGGAAAATGCAAATTGCAAACCAAAACCACAATGAAATATCACTTCACATCTGTGAGACTGGCCACCATGAAAAAAATAAACGTTGGCAAAGATATGGAGAAATTGGAACTCTGCGCAGTGCTGATGGGCGTGTGTAATGGTGCAGCTACTGTGGAAAACGGTATGGTGGCCCTCAAAAATTTAAAATGGAATTACTACATGATCCAGCCATTCCACTTCTGGGTCTATATCCAAAGGAATTGAAAGTGAGGTCTCAAAAAGATATTTGTGCTCACATGTTCATAGCAGCATTATTCATAATAGCTAAGATATGGAAGCAACCCAAGTGTCCCTTGATGGATAAATGGATACGCAAAATGGGGTGCAGGCAGACAGTGGATTATTATTCCTCATTAAAATGGAAGGGAATTCGGACACATGCTACAACATGGATGAGCCCCAAGGACGTTATGCTGAGTGAAAAATGTCAACCATGAAAGGACAAACGTGGAGTGATACCGCTCATATGAGGTGCTTAGCGTGGTCACATTCACAGAGACAGAAAGTCGAACAGTGGCTTCCAGGAGCTGGGGAATTATTATTTGATGAATATGGAGTTTCAGTTTTGCAAGATGAAAAAAGTTCTGCGGATGGCTGGTGGTGATGGTTGTACAACAATGTGAATGGAATTAATGCCACTGAACTGTACACTTAAAACAGTTAAAGTCCAGGCGCAGGGGCTCACACCTGTAATCCCAACACTCTGGAGGCCAAGGCAGGTGGTTTGCCTGAGTTCTGGAGTTCAAGATCAGCCTGAGTGAGAGCGAGACCCCGTCTCTACTAAAACTAGAAAAACTAGCCCCACTTTGTGGCAGGTGCCTGTAGTCCCAGCTATGCAGGAGGCTGAGGCAGGAGGATTGCTAGAACCCAGGACTTTGAGGTTGCTGTGGGCTATGATAATGTCATGGCACTTTACCCAGGGTGACAGAGTGAGACTCTGTCTCAAAAAAAAGTTAAAATGGAAAATTTTATTATATATATATTTTACCACAATTTTTAAAAATGTCAAGGGCGCAGCTAAGGGGGTAATAGTTGGGGGTTCCCACAAACATGGGCAAAAATAGACTTTTGTGAATTGAGTTATATTTAAGCAACTTGAATTATCTTGTTAGGAAGAATCATTTTAGGGAGGCCTTGATCGATCTGTTTTTGTTCTTCAGCATTCTCATTGATTAGCTTTGCCTGGGCACCTCTCCATTACTATTCATATCACTTTCTTTTTCCCTGACCTCTAAATGTTGATGGTTCCTCAAGAACCTCTTTTAGAGGCTCTCCTTGTCTGCTTGTGCTGCCTTCACAGCTCGGCCTCCTGTCTCCACATCTCACTGTGGTGTGTAAGCATTCTGTGAGCTAACATCTCATGCCTGACCTCTCTGCCAGCTGCGTCTTGAACTGCAGCTGTCTGCCAGATATCTGTCCAGCATCTCAAACTCAGTTTGGCCCAAACTGGGCTCATTGTTTTTGCTTGCTCTGCTGAGTCTCTGGTTTCTGTGGAAGGCACAGAACACTTGGTTTCCAAGGCATAAAAGCATACACCATTTATGAGTCCCCTTCCATCTCCCTGTCTTCCAGATTAGCTCAGCTGTCAGCCCTGTTGCGTTTTCCCTCTGTGACCACCCCATGTTGTACAGGTGCCCTGTGCCGGCCTCAGCCCCCTGCCCACGCCCCGCCTTGAGTAGACTGCTATCACCGTCTCCCCCCTCTTTGCCCGCAGTCTTTTGTCACAGGTTTGCCGCTGTTAACCACACAGAGGAAAGCTGGGGAACGGTCGGTCCCTGATTCTACCAGGGAATCAGACATCTGGACAGTTCTCACCCCGAAGGGGAGCAGGATACAGCACAGATCATAAAGTTTTGAGTGGCTTCTGGCTGAAAAATAGCCCGGGGAGGGGACGGTGGCTAAGTGAATGGGCTTGGGCAGCTGGGCCGATTCTCAAACTCAGCCCATTCTTGCAGTTCCAGGCTGCTGGTACATGTGGGAGTAAGCGCCAAAGCAGCAAGGGAGAGTGGATGTGGTTGGTAAGAATGAGGCAGGGGCCAGGTCTAGAGCCTGGTGGGGTGGGGTTCAGGGCAAGGGACACAGGGCTCCTGGGGCAATAGTCCTGCAGTCTGCCTGGATTGACCAGGGCAAGCCAGCAAGGTAGCAGCTGAACCCAGGGGCTTCACTGTCTCCCTGGGACTCGGGGGTGGCAGCCCTAGGAATTCCTTTGCTCTGGGGCTTTTGTGAGAGCCAAACTAGCTCCATTTTGTTATTTACAGCACAAGCCACAGCACAAGCCCCATTCCTGGCTGTTTACCGCATAAGTTCCATTCATAGCCCCTCCGCCCCAACCTCTGCCAGTGAAACCTGCAGGGCCACTCCCTGCTGCCTTCCCCCACCCCAGGTTGCACAGCCACTGCGCTGTAAACTGAGTCACCTTAGGCAAACAGCTGCTATAATAAACAATAAGTTTCTTTTACCTTGAAATACAGGTAACCAGGTTGCACCAATTCTAGCCCCCGGTTAAGGGACCCTCCACCCCTCACCTGTACCAATCCAAATTCACCTTTACTAGTGAAATCATCAGCTACCAATGCAAATCCTCCTTTACTTCCTCCTTTACTAATGAAATCACCAACCACCAATGAAAAGTGTACTCATACTGGACCCTACCCCTCTTGCTTTCTGTACCCATAAAAACTTCCTCCACCCCAGGTTCGGGGCTTGTCCTAGGCTTGCATGCTGGGAGAGTCCAGACCGGTCTGAATAAAAAACCTTGCCTCTTGCCTTTTACATCGGAGTGTGGTCTCGGATTTGTCTGCTAGGGTCTTTTGGAAGAATTTCGGGCATAACACTTTGATTGTATGGGCCCCTCAGCTGGGAATATGCCCCCTCCCCACAACATCCATGCCTCCAGATCCTGCTCCTCCTTAAGGACCTAGAGTAGATGCCACTTCTTTTGGAAGCCGCCGCTGGTTCTGCAGAGCTGTGATGTTCTCTCTTGGATATCTCTGGCCTTTATTTCCCGTCCCTCACTGCACTTCCTCTTTCTCCCTTGAACTATCATTACTTATCGCCTCTTTACCAGACTTAAAGCTTCATTGTTTCCCTATATTAGTGTCTCTGATCTGCAGCTCAGTACCTGTCAGCCTCCACAGGCCTGTTTGAGCTCACTGTGGTTAACTCAATATTTTCAGTTATTCCCCCCAGGCGCCCGGGCCCCTTATGTTTTGAGAGGCCCTCTGAGCAACTCTGACAAGGGGCTAGGAAGGAAAGTGACACGTGCCACTTCCAAGCCAGAGCATCTTGACCGGTCCGGGCCCCTTCCAAGTGCTCTTTGCCTTCAGATACGGCAGCTAGCAATATTCGTGAAGTTGGCCACTCTGTCACACTTGAGCCCCCTGAATAAACAGGACAGCCCAGCCCCCTTGCTGACCGGTGATGGGCACCCCGTGTGAATGAGAATTAGGCCTTTGTTATTTCCAGACTCTGAAACCTGCAGGTTATGGCTGCAGCAGAGCCCAACCCACACTGCAAGGCACAGTTTAGATAGATAAACATGGCTGAGTCCTGCTGGCTGGCTGGCGACCTGACGGGAAGCCACCAGCCAGGGCATGCTGCCTCTTTAGGCTGCAGAGGGCTCATCCTGGGTTAGCTGGGCCTCTCGCTGTGGAGCGCCAGTAATTTAGATGCAGATGTGCAGGAATGGCTGCGCCTTCCACTCTCCTCCCTGTGGGCTGCCCTCTAAATTAATTAAAAGCTGGAGGTGAGCGGAGAGGATACTCCATTAAAGTTAGAATGTCCTTTTTCTAATTTTCAAGGCTGCAATAGCATTTTCCCATGGCATTGCCCAGTTGGGCTTTCTGAGAGCTAGTGAGATTACTCTGCTGCTGGGCGACAGCACAGTACTTTCCAGATAGGAGTGTGTGACCCACTTCCCTGGAGTGGCTTCAGCACCTGGAAGGGCTGCTTGTTGAGCTGAACAGGTTATGGAGCAGCCGAGCCCGTGCGCCAAAGGCTCTGGGAGCCAGAAGCCTGACAAAACCCAGGTGGATTCCAGCTGTTGGAGTTCATAGGTCTTCCTTGGGCAGAACAAACAAACAAACAACAACAACAACAAACAACAAAAAAATCCCCAAGCCCGTCTGCTGCACCTCTGATAGAAGGGAAGTGATTATCTATGTGAAGCAAAGATTAAAAATAAAAGCTTTGCGCTGGTTGTCCTGTGCGTGCGCTGACTGCTAAACCTCAGGAACATAAAATGACAAGAGAAATGGGCAAGAGACAGAGATTTAATTGAATAAAAACTCCAGGCTGTGACAGGGGTGGGAAGACACAAAGCAGTAATTAACAACATAATTTTTTAAATGACGATGCAATTAATTACCATCCTGGGTAAGTGCAGGAGGAGAGGGGGCATCTTTCAGCACAGAACCACTGCTAAATAAAGGAGAAGGGAACTTTGTGTTTCTCTTTAAAAAAAAAATCTGTATGCAAATGGCCCTGGTTATCACGACTTCAGCGAAGCTCACACCATCCCAAAAGGTTTTGCACTCCAGAGGCAGCCAGCAATGAATCCACTTTATATTTCATTTTATTTTCATCTGTGAGGGAGAAATACCCGGCTGGATGATGAAATCGGCAGACGTTCAGGTTTCATTCACGGTTCAGGTTGAGGACTAGTCTCTCCTAAGGGCGTGAGGCTCCAGGAGCTAAAAGCTTCTCTGGGGTGGGGGTACCATGTCTGCAAGGAACTTGCTAGAGTGGAACGGTTGGTCAGCGGTGTCTGGCCTGGCCATAATCAGTTCAGGAAATGACTTCCTGAAACTTCCAGGATGTTTACTCACGTGAGATAGCTTCTTGAATACAGGAAGACTCTCTCAGACAAGCAATACTATTCAATGATTCAAACTGACCCCACTTACTCCCTTCTCCAAAAGTTTAGAGTGGGTATCCTCAGCTACCTGAGGGTTTAAAGATGACAGCTAGGCATGGATTTTCAGTTCACTGCTGAAAGGACCTTCTTACACTAATTTCTGGGCTCCAAGTATTCCCTTGGTTGCGGCAAGACCCCCAGCTTCTGCTCACCGACAGAGATGGTCACCCTGATGGAGTCAGCCTAGCATCAAGAAACATAATGAAGTTTGTCACCTGCTGAGAGTGTTGTCACGACCTTGAGTTCTTTCCCTACTCTCAGTAGAACACCCAAAGTCAGGGCTGCCTGACTAGGAAGGCCTGTCAATCATAGGACATTGGGGAGGAAAGTTATCTTTACACATTAGTCCTTAGCCTAAGGTTGAGTACAGGGTGGAATTTAGACGTATCTACCTTTGCTTTTTTAAGTGGAAAACTTGGAGCTCCACAATATCCTGTTAGCTCATGCTCAGTCTGGTTCATTTTTGGTGCCCAAGTTGTATCTGCAAAGCAACCTGATAACTTGGCTTATAATGCGGGTTACTGCAGAGGCCGTTGCTTCTATAGCATGTGACAGATATAAAGAGTAAGACACAAGGTGTGTGAGTGGTTTTTATGCTCTGGATCTTCTGTTGGGGAAAGGAGGGGTTCTCAAGCAGACTTGCCTCTTGCAAGTCATGCACGCAGCTCTGAAAATCGGCCTTGTGTAATTACAAGGTGAAGCAGAAACTCACCTCCACGTGCTTACCAGGGACACACAGACCAAGACTCAGCAAACCACCCTTCTTAGGGGTTGGCGGGAAGGCCACTATTAACTTAACAGATATGTGCTATTACGATACAGAATAGTTCAGATGTGTTTTTTTTTTCCCCTAACTGGACTTGGCCTAAGGTAGATATCTAAAGGAGACCAAAACCCCTCACGACCACTGCAACAAACACACAGAAGTACCTAGTAATTTATAGAATTAAAGTTTAAGATAAATATCGTCCCAGAGTCAATGACATAGGCTTAAGCTGTCTTGATTTCAATCAAGAAAATACTCTTCCAAGAAAGATGGACTCCAACTGTTATTTGGATTTCAAAACTCCCCATTCAGAAAAGAACATTTTTATCTAGATTTTTCTTTGATCTGTTTAGGCATTTTAAACAGCTGCTTGAGATTCCATGGAATTATAAAGCTATGTATAACACAGAGATCATTCCGGAACATATGTGCTCTCTCTTTCTTTACAATGAAGGTTATTTTTGAGAACAAAGATTCTGTTTTCAAACAAATGTGATCATTAACTGTGGTGCGTCAGAAAACATATGGCATGTTTAGTTTCAGCAGAGTCATTCCTAAAGAAAGTGACTGAGTTCCCGTGAGGAATCAAGACGTTTTCAGTTCACGAAGAAAGCCAAAGGGAGGGGAATCCTGTACACCAGCTCGAGGTCCACAGACACCTCCCAGGTCCTGTGGTTTCAGTGCGGGACCAGGAGTCCCACCATCCCAGAGCTCCAGAGAATAATGAGCCTCGTGAAGGCTCTTTGATTGATTGGTGCCATCCTACAGGGTGTTGAAAACACAGACGCCATTCCAACCCACCTCCTCCTTCTCCAGGGTTGCAGAGCTTGGTGGAGACACAAAATTTCAGAAACTCAATCCATGTCTCCTGAATAGACTACTTTTTACATTTGTATTTTATAGAACCAACTTCTGGGTTCTCCACCCTTTGTTTTTTCCTGCTTTTTTTTTTTTTTTTAAATCTTCTTTTCTTGACAGCGGACCCATAAAGAGTGAAAACCACAAAAAACATCACCTTGGGAGACAGAAAAGACTAAGACAGATCTGACCACACGACAAGTGTCTCAGCCTTGACCTACCCAGGAATAGGTAAGACTCTGGAGTGACAGGCGGCTGCCGCTGCCACCACACTGCGTGACACTGCATTTAGACGGTTGAACAAGTGTAAAAAGAACATCGCTGAGTCCCGTTTGTGTTGCTCGGCCGTGCAGCTCATGGTGTCGGAGGTGGTTTCGGAGACGGACAGGAGCTCTCACTGTCAAAGCTGGCAGCTCGGCCCTGCCACTGCCAAGAGAGAAAAATCCGGTTATTAGTGGCTGAGAGATTTATGTTTTAACTTGCAAAACTTAAATGGCCCATGCACTGAATTCACTTTCCCCGGCTTCTCATAAGCTTTCTTGAATTTTGCTGTCAGCCATGCAAAAACAAAGAAAACAGCTTTGAGCTTCTAGTTTGGAATACCTGATTTTCGAAAAGAACTATTACAAAGAGAATTAAAGCTTTCTTTGTTGCGTGTGTGTGTGTGTGTGTGTGTTAAAGAGGAGCTGTGACTACACCATTTGTGAGTGTGTTAGTCATTTTTCACACCGAAAATTGTATTATGTTAGCAGCGAAAGAGGCAGTCTGCAGAGTGTGCCCTTACTGCCAAGAGCCCACGATCATGAATTATTAGCAATTTGTCTGGGAGCTGTTAGTACAGCTAAAACCCTGATAATGCTTCAGCTCTGGGCTTTCTTCTGTCTTAATTCTCCCTCTGGGCATTTGCACCCCATTTGTGAGGAGACCCTTTGGGCTTCTCCAGCCCCTTCTCCTCCCCAGCTCTCCGGCCTCACAGATCCTCCTCTCTGCCCGACTTCAACCCTTCTGCAAAAATGTGTAATGCAATGAGGAGTGATGGGGTGAAGGAGAGGGCTGGCGATGGATGCACCCAAGCCATTCAACCCTTATTTAAATGGAAAAAGCCAGTCTCAGGTATAGCAATGTTTCCTCGGCAAGGATCTGAGCCTGTGAATGTTCTCGAAGTGTCTGGGGGATGCATAGCTTCAAAGCAAGTCAGTGTCCTCTGCTCCCCCCAGCCCCGTGTGGGCAGAGGAGACTCAGTATTCTCCTAGGTGCCTCCAGCACATGGCGCCAGAGACAGAGGATAGGTAGGTGGTCAAGGTGACCTTGAAACAGCCTATTTTGCTTCTCATGAACACTAAGGGTCCTCACTGTACAGAGGTGAGGCTGAGTAGAAGCTGGAACTTCATACAGACTTGCGTGTTTGGGGGTGGGTTGGGGAAAGATGTGTTCCCCCCAACACAGCTATTTTTAGACAGGGAATAGAGCATGTGCCATCCAGTGTTAGCTGTGGAGTAAACAGGAAACCCACAAAGCTGAGCATCAACCCAGACCTATAGAATAACTTTAATGCTCCCAATGTTAAGGAAAGCTTCACCCTTCTCTGGGCCCAGTTCTTCATGGGCTTTTTATAATGCCTGTGCAGACCAACCAACCAAGAGCTGGACCAATGGGTCTCCATGAACTTGACCTAGGGAATTTTGGCATGTCAGGCTTGGGCAATCATCCAGTCTAGCCCTCTTATTCTTGCAAATAAGAAGTCAGTACACAGCTAGTTAGGAGCAGAGCCAGGACCCCAAACCAGGTCTTCTAAGTCCCGACTCAGTGCTCTTTCCGCTTGCTCCTGCTGCTGTCTTAGCATCTGGCCACTCCAGGAGAAGGAGACACAAAATGTAGTAAGAAACCTAACCTCTTGGGATCCACACCAGGTACTTACTCCTAACTCCGGGGGGCAGTCTCTCTGCTTGCAGCATCCACGTGGATGAAATCACAACCGAGGGTTTCCCTGGTGAAATATTTTAGATAAATAAATGCCTGATTGTTGAGCCCACTGTGGCTTCTGACTCAAGTGTTTCTTACCCAGAAGGTGACATAAGATGATTACTGAAGCTTTCATTTAACAGACCTTCATTTTAGGAGTTCTACTTTTTCCTGCTACAACCTTTAATGTTGGTGGAAGGTACATTGTAATTACTGGCTTCTTCCCTGGGTGAGCATGCCACTTAAACAATCGGACTGATAGGCCAGGTTGGAGGGAAAAACATGAAATGGCTGCACAGAGTACCTTTTTTCCTTTACGTAACAGGCCAAAGAGTAGTCACAGGGAGCATAATTGTTTATCCGGAACAAATGAAGAAGGAACACTAGCTCCCCTGCTAGTCCCTGATTTTTCCTATGAAGATGAACAAAGGGAGGAGATGGGCTCATGGCCGATGGCAAGGCAAATGATTGCAGGAGGCTTATGGTAGCTGCAAAATAGCAGAGAACCTGTCCCCAGCCTGCAGGGAGATTATTATTCTAGGATGGCTGTGTTCCAGTAAGGTCTTCTATTGTTTTGAAATGGGTCATGTTGCAGCAGAGATCTAAACTCTCTGTCAGATCATCTGAACTTGGCTCTGTGTAATCCATGCCTGGAGAAGAGCGCTGGTCAACCCGGGTGTGGTGACAGCAATGACACAGTCACTGGGTGGCAGCGCTGAGAGGAAAGGGGGCTGGCACCATGCTGGGGAAGGGTGCTTGTGATGGCCCAATACATTTTTATTCATGAAAATAATCCCAGAAAGGACAGACAGCTTTCTGGTTAATTTGTTCCCCTGAACTTTATTTTAAACCCCAAGCAAGCAAGCAAGCATGATGCCTTCTGTTCTGATTAATAAAAAAGAAATGAACCCAGCACTTGAAACTCTTCTAAGAAAGGTACGAGATAAAAACCGAGTCCTATACAGATATGATGCCATTTGCCTTCCTGGGAGCTGGAAAACAAGATTTCTTTATGAATGGGAGATACAAGTTTCAGGAGCGAGGCTCTTATTCCATATCCGGAACAGGAATGAAAGGAAGGCAGGTTGTGAGCTCTGCGGATGACTGGGAGGATGTATGCTCAAGTGCAATGCATTGCACGACCACAAAAGGTGTTTACTTAATGTTAGCCTGCCGGGTTTTTAGATGCATTTTTGATAAAGATATTTAAACTGTGGGTGCTAAAAGTATCAGGAAAAATGTTAAGGGATTGTGTCTGGTGAAGTCCTAAATTGCCAAAATGAATGTCATTTTCGGCTTCTTCATACAGAGAAATAATCAGCTGAGCAGCAAATTTGTGTGTGGTGGGGAAGGCGAGCCCATAGGGGAGGGGTGGGCTCAGCGTGGTGTGCAAGGTCAAGGAAAAAGAAAACCCAAAGGCCCTCAATTTATTCTCTTTTCATTTTCCATATACTGTTACTTTCCCTTTACTGTCTCATCAAATATTCATTTTCAAGGGCTTGCTTTTACTTTATCTTTCTTTTGTAGTCTGGACGAGGGAGCCAGAATTCTCAAAGAAACAGGGACTTGGAATCAATTATTTGGCTTAATTAGTTTGTATTCATCATGAAGGAGAGGGATTCTAGGCCAAGTCCTGGCCCTGTGTGGCACCCTGCACCCCCTCACCCCCAGCTGTGGCCCCTCTCTTGGTTACTTTCCATTTTCCATGGGCAGGACCAGGCTGGGGACAGGGATGGGTCACTGCAGGTTCAAGGGCAGTCATGGTGCAAGACGTGAGCTCGTGGGCTTAGCCATCATTTAGGGTCAGATTTTCCTAGAGAAGCAGAGATGGGAGGAGTTGACCCCCTCAAAGGCCCTATGACCCACTATAGGCCCCTAAGCTCTCATTCCATGCTCTGGCCTTAAGCCATCCTGAACAGTTAAGCATACATGGACCTATTTTATTCTTAAATATCTTAAGGGATTAAAAAATGAGGGTCTTATTATTAACCCTTCTTGAGTTGAGTCAATGCAGCGTTCAGTGAGCTGCTGGATGTGGCCTCCAAGTTGTCCAGTGTGCCACATGGTGGCACCTCCTGAATTGGGGGTGGGTGCTGGTGGTGGGTACCTCACTCACACTCTACAGAGCAGGGGACAGGGTCCCCAGGAGAGCTGAAGAGCTGAGGGCCTGGCCTTACTCAATGTGGTAAAATCAGGACAACTGCAGGACAGAAACGTGAGGCCTCAGCTGACAGGGACTTTGTCACTCCTTGGTGGTGCTTCACAAAGCATACGCCTCCCTGGGAGGGGTAAATCCATCAGCGCGGTTCTCAGTCAGGAGGTCTCTCTGCCCCTCAGTGGCTCCTGCTACTAGGGCAGGTGGAAATAGGTTTGTTCACCCTGAGATGGAAAAGGATCCAGCAGGTTCTCTGGGTTTGCTGCCCTGACTTTTCTGCAGCACAGAAGGTGGGGAATGGATTACTCTGCTTTTAAGGGGGCTCTGATTTTAAGCTGGGGGGCCATGTGGTAGAAGAAATAAAGGTTTATTTTTGTATTAGTAAGGTTTTCCAATTGTACACAACTCTCTAGACTTGCTGGGTTGGAAGCCTGTTGAGATGATGCAATCATTATCCAGCTTTCTAGGACATGGACTGGGGTGGGAGATATTGAAAATGAGGTTTAAGGCTTTCCTGGTCACTCCACATCCCAACCTACTTGAGAAAAACAAGGGCTGGGAACCACTGAGGAGATAGATCACAGAATCTTAAATTGGTGGGGGTCAGTGGACGGTGGAGCAGACTGTGAGCATCAGCCTAAGAAACACCACCTTTGCAGTTAAGAGAGAAGTGGCAGGGTCAAGGTTGTACAGCAAGTCAGAAGGGGCAGAGATTGTAGCCCAAGTCTCAGGACTCCTAGCCCAGTGCTCTCCGTTACATTTCTGGTAGAACCCACAATGATCCAGCCCCACACCATTATTTGTTTATTTTGTTGTTGTTGTTGTTGCAGTTGTTTAGCTGGCCTAGGTTGGGTTCGAACTCGCCACGCTCAGTGTATGTGGCTGGCGCTGTAACCGCTGTACTATGGGCGCTGAGCCAGCCCCACACCTTTAGCCAGAAAGCACGACAACTATAGTCCACACTCCCCTCCTCAACAATGGTAAAAACCAACATTTATAAAAGGAAGAATTTGCTCTTTGGCAATCTCCATTCCACAGTGAAAAGCCAAGTGACCGCGTGGCTTGAGCCTCAGGGAACTTACTCTTCCAACAGGGGTAGAATTTCTTGCCAAGCTCTGATCTCACACCCTTGGGGCCTTCTCCTAAAGGACTGACTTGGCCAGGGCTTTGTAAAAGCATTTCAGGCCTCACAGTGGTTTGCTGGGAAGGCTTCCTCAAAGTTCTTGTTTTCCGTTAAGAACTCAGTGTTGCTTTCACAATGCCCAATGTCAGGGGCTTTCTGTCAAGCAGCCTCCACCTCCCTCCTTCATTTCCTTCCAGCCTGTTACACACTGGGTGAGAAGCATGTGACCCACACTGCCTTCCCACAAGGGCCCATGGTCTTGGAGCAGCCGACTGCCATTCTCCAGCCCACACTGCCATGCAGCACACATGCCAAGGGCCAGGCGACCTCACCCACCTCTTTGAAGGATTTCTTTACCTCCACCAAGGAGTGCCAGTGTGCAATGGGCTTCCGAGGGTACGCCAGCATCTCATTCCAGTGGTCCCTGCCCAGGCCTTCAGCATTGATCCCCACACGGCAGACTCCTATGATCTCATTGTGGCCCACTCTGAGGAAGAGACAAAGGGCCCAGCATTGACTACCACATGTGCTCTCAGAAAGGGAGGTCCCAGGGCAAGACTCTGCCCAGTGGGTCTAACTCTGAACTCTGAGCTCTGAAAACAGATGGGCAGGGGCTTTGGATGTCAGCAGCAGTGAAGCCTTGCCCAGCCTCCTTGGGTGGACAGTGGACAGATGAGCAAAAGGTTGTAAAATTCTTTGGAATCTCAGGAAACGGTGGGCAAATAACCTGAGTTTGGGAGGTGGGGGAGTTTAAGTTCTCTTCCTTGTGTGACTTGGCCAGCACTTCACAACCTTACTTGAGACATCAGCATTTGCAGATAAACCAGCCCTCTCTGAGCACCATTTCTCCACACCCCTGGAAGCTGGCGTGTGATTATTCACTCAGCGAGAACGTCAGTGATCACTCAAGTATGTTCATCAAGCATCCGCCATGCAACAACTTGTGCTAAAAGTCCTGCACTCAGACTTTTTTGCATGGTTTCTTTTTCCTGTAGCTAAAGTGATCACTGAAGGCTGGAGTCCTCGGGGCTCTGATGTCTGGGGGCCAGCCTAGATGGAAGAGTGGGATGAGTGGAAGATAAGAGATAGTAATACATCTGAGGAAGTAGAAATCAAGCTGGATAGGTGTGCTGGGTGCAGATTGAGGAAGGCCTTGAGAGTTCAGGAGAAAATCCTGGACAATAGGAACCACCGATGGTTCTTGGTCTCAAAAAATAAAAAAGCTCACTCTGTTGCCCTGGGTAGAGCTCCATGGTGTCATAGCTCACAGCAACCTCATCTCCTGGGCTCAAGCGATCCTTCTGCCTCAGCCTCCTGAGTAGCTGGCACCTGCTACGACATCCAGCTAGTTTTTCTATTTTAAGTAGAGATGGGGTCTCGCTCTTGCTCAGGCTGGTCTCAAATTCCTGAGCTCAGGCGATCCACCTGCTTCGGCCCCCCAGAGTTCTAGGATTACAGGCATGAGCCACCGTGCTTGAGAAAAGCAGGTCCAGGAAAAAGGTGGTCATTTAGGAAGATATGTCCTCAGGAAGCGATGGAGGCAGGGATCCCCTAAGAAGGTGCACAGCCCTCCCATAGTGAGAGTGGGAGCAGCAGCAGAGATGGAGACAGACACACATTTCAAAGGACAGATGATAGGACTGGGTGCCAGATGGAAGAATGGGAAAACCCAGGGGGGAATCCGGGCCAGGTGACAGGTGGAGCTGCCCCTGATGGGAACAGGGCAGCAGGAGGGGAAGCTTGAGGCCTGTGTTAAGGGGGGTATCCATGCTCTTCCTCAAACACCTGCACCCAAATCTGGTGGAGCCAGATTTGCGGTCACTGAGCACCCAAGCCCTGAAGCACAAGGTCTAAGGTCAGGGAGCCCTGTGCCACGTAGGACATGCACCCACCGGTCATAATCCATCACCGAGATGAGCAGGCTGACTTGGTCCATGTTCTCCGGAGGGATGTCAAAGATGACGGCCTCGTTGTAGACAGGATTGAGAGTGTTCTTCTTGATGGTTGTTTTCTTCTTCTTCAGCCTCCGCCCATCACAAAGCAGGGACACTTTGACATACGGATCTGTGACAATGGGGGCGTGGAAAGGGAAGGGAATGTGTCACACAGATGTTCTCGAGTATCATTTTCAGCAAGGGACCGAAGCCCTGGGCCTACTGCTGCTTATCAGATGGCATCAGTGGGTGGTTAAAATAATTAAACCACCTTGGGTTTATGTAGCACACCTGTCTCTGAGGACACTCCGTGCTTAACAAACAGAGTCTTTAGCTACCTCAGTATTCTTGGGAGAGCACTTAACAGACTTTCAGTAATAGAGAGGCTGGCCCCAAATCAGACGTGACACCTGCCCATGGGTATGGCGTTCTCAGCCTCACATTGGCTGGTGGCACAAAAGTGTGGTGAAGCTGAATAAGGATGCTCTATTTCTTTCTTTATTTTGTTGTTGTTGTTGTTGTTTCCAATATTATTAACCAAAGGACAAGGGGCATAAAAATAGACCTTAGTGATGCCCAAGGAATAGCAACGTGTCAGAGTTAAATGAACAGCACCAGTCACCATGCTGCTCATGTCCTCCCCCCCCCCCCCCCCCGCCCCCGACAATGTGATTTTGAGTCCCATTGTCCCAATCATCTCCTTTTCATTTGGCATCAGAAGGGGTAAGTGGCCTTGCTGTCTGCTCCCCTGGAAGCCATTTCCTGCCCACTTCTGAGCAGGGCTGTGGCCAAGGGAGTGAGAGAGGCAATCTCGCGGGACTCAGGGCAGCTGGCTGACATTTCCTTTCTCAGTAGGATCTTGGATTCTCTCCATCCTGCAAAGAGATGTCTTTTTACTGAACTTCATGTGCCTCCCACCCTACTCTCTTCTTTCATTTTCTGAATGGGTATTTTAGGGTCATTTTTCTACCCTGAAATTTTCTACTCATCCCAGTGAAGTATCTCATAGCACAGGTGTCTCGGTCACCATCAGAATTGTTATTTATGCCGCACAGCTCAAGAAAGGAGATGGCGACTCACAGGTAATAACAGCTTTTGAGACGCTGATGTGCTGTGACACCATTTTGCCAAGAAGCCAGGGCTCCTGCGAGTCTGTCAGGAGGTGCAGGCCAAGGCGGCTGCTCCCTGGCTCCGTGATTCACAGGCATGCGGCTCTAACCCCTGGGGGTCCGAATACACTAGGCCATCATACTCCCTGGCACTGCTCAGGTGGCAGATGAGGCACCCACCGATGGTGGGAACCAAATCAGAAACTCCACGCCTTGAAGGCCTTTCCATAGACATCTAAATGAGCCGCTGACTAATCAATGTGACAGTGACAGCTATGCCTTAACCACAGGGACACTGTGGGGAGACGGTGAAGCGTTTAATCAACCTGCTGCCTCTGACTTCCCACTTGAACACGCTCTCTCTCAGGGGATGTTTGGTGAAAAGCAAGGCCAAGTTGGGAGAAGGCACCAGGCCGCTTTGGGCAGGCTCCATTGTCTAGCCCCAAGGCCCTTCGCACGGCAGCTTTAAATCCTTCAGGGTGCCCCCTGCCTTGGAAAGTGTCCCCAGGCTGGAGGTTGCTCAGGAGCTGCCTCATCCCCTGCTCTGCCTATTTCCCTGTGCCCCACATCTGAGCAAGTTCCACATCATGAGGCTTCCGAAGTATAGGCAGAGGCGCTCGTCCCACAGGCCACTGAGCAGATGCCTTAGCACCTTCCCCACCGCCGTTCACTCCTGTGAGGCATAACCCATTTGTGCAATTCAGCGGACACACTTCCCTCACTGGAACCAGCACGCTCACCAGCATTTCTGGGCCTGAGCCTATGGACCAGCAATATTCAACCAGAGTGCCGTGGCACCCTGGGGGGCCATGAGAGGATCTTAGGTGTGCTGTGAAAATTTTTAAAGATCATTACTTAAATTATTTTTGAAAGAAGTTCAAAGCATAGTAAGTATATTCTAGTTTTTTTTTTTTTTTTTTTTTTTGAGCAACATAAGTTAAGTGTGCCACAGAAGTTTAACTACAGGTTCAAGTGTGCTGTGAGATAAAAAAAGGTTGAAAAACACTGCTCTAGACCATTCACTAGGGTTCTCTGGGGCAAAAGAGAACTCTGTCTAGTGGAACACTGGCCCCAGATGATCTCGGAGGTCCCTTCCTCTTAGCCTACGGTGCCCTATGCAGCTAAGGGAGGGGACACAAAGACCAGCAGTATATTTCAGCCTCGTTGTCATGGGGGCCATCAGAATTCAGCATTTAGGATGTGTCATGTGATTTAAACTCCACAACAGCCCTATAAAATATCTATCATCGTCATCCCTGTTTCATAGATGGGCAATTGAGGGTTAGAGAGATTAAGGAATGTGCCTAAGATTTGAACCCAGCTTTGTCTGACTCCAGTGCCCACATTTTTGATCATCTGATTCAGAGCAGGACAGAGCAGATATAGTAGAGATGAGTGGGGTTACTCACTCAGTACCCTTTTGTCGCATACTGGTCCTTATTATTGTTTTGTACCATTTTTATCATCAAGGTTCTAGCAAATAGGTTTAGAGAATTGATCCAGGGCTAGTTTAGATCAAGAATAGTCAGATTGTTGGTTTTAGAGGTCAATGGCATGAGTTTCAAGAACAAGCAATAATAAGCTCTATTCACTCCCTGTGTTTACTCCAACATCAAACTCATCCTCAAGAACAGATCTATGCCAGGGGCAGTAAACCTGTAATCCTTGCACTCTGGGTGGCCAAGGTAGGAGGGTCTCTTGAGCTCTGGAGTTTGAGACCAGCGTGATCAAGAGCAAGACACCATCTCTACTAAAACAAAAAACTAGCTGGGCATTGTGGTGAGTGTCTATGAGGCCAGACGATCTCTTGAGCCAAAGAATTTGAGGTTGCTGTTAGCCATGATGACACCAAGGCACTCTACACATGGTGACAGAGTCTTAGGGTAAAACAAAAAAAAGAAAGAAAGAAACAGGAGCTTTAGTTTGCGAGGCCCCTGGCATGTCCTCCTGTGCCTGCATCACCGGCAGGTCAGGTCCCTCATGCTATAAATAAATAATAGGTAAATAAATTCGTTCATTCAATACAATTTTTTTGAAAGCTCACAGTGTTCCAGGCACTGTCCATACCCTTGCTGTGAACAAAATAGAAATCTCTGCCAAAAAGAGGGACCCCCGCATCTTCAGAACCAAGCTGAGATTTAACACCAGCTTCCGGACCCAGGTAGGAAAGAGGGGAAATTGTGAGAGGGAGGTTAGAACTCAGCATGATAAAAACTCTCACCCTAAACCCTCTCATTTGGAACAGCCTTTGTGATGACCTCGGTGGCTCCACCATACACTCGCTCTCTAGCACATCAATTTAATTACGCCAGAGAAGATAGTGTGGGGACTTAGGCAGCAAAATCCTATTTCCCTCAGCAGTCTCGGGAGTCCTTGGTGAATTTCTGTCCCCAGCATGTACTTATTTTGGTATTAAAATGAAATCTGCATTGGCTGTATTTGGGGGGACGCTGACTTGCTGCTGCCTAAGAGCTTTTCCCAAGTCAGCAAAGGTCCGCTAATCTCTTCCCCGCGTCTTGATGTGCCTTCAGCAGGAGAAGCGTGAAGGCCATCTCTGTCTGGGGGCGGGGATGGGGGCTGGCCCAGAAGGCAGGAGCACTGCAGAGAGACAGTTGGAGGCTGGAGCAGGGGCTCCGAGGGACGGATGCGAAGCTGCCCCCCACACAGATGACTTCC
The DNA here is from genome assembly GCF_000181295.1 of Otolemur garnettii. Taxonomy (NCBI): domain Eukaryota; kingdom Metazoa; phylum Chordata; class Mammalia; order Primates; family Galagidae; genus Otolemur; species Otolemur garnettii. Next base: position 7,335,297 of record NW_003852468.1, on the reverse strand, counting down.
TGGTTTCCTGACCACCTTTCCCTGAAACCTCCATTCCCAGAGCTTGATACCTCGTCTTCTTCCAACTGCAGCAGGTTGCACCTGAGCCCAGATGTTTTCAGCTGAACTGTCACTTCTTTACAGCAGCTGTGATTACACTAAGGCATTTTCCAGCAAATAAATAATTAATGTATGTAAAGGAGATATGAGGAAAAATCTTCACTATATTCCCAGCCAAGTTCAGAGGCACGTCCTGAATGGTTTTACATTGATAATCTGAGTCATCAGAACAGCCTCTTGGGCTTGGGGTTGGGGGTGGGTGGTTGGGTTTTTTATTTATTTATTTTTATTTGGAGGCAGAGTCTCACTATGCCACCCTTGGTAGAGTGCCATGGTATCACAGCTCACAGCAACCTCAAACTCTTGAACTCAAGTGATTATACTACTTCAGCCTCCCAAGTAGCTGGGACTACAGGCGCCCACCACAATGCCTGGCTATTTTTTTGTTGTAGTTATTGTTGTTTAGCGGCCCGGGCTGGGTTTGAACCCACCAGCCCTGGTGTATGTGGCCGGTGCCCTGGCTGCTGAGCTACAGGAGCCAAGCCGTACGTGCCTATTCTTTTGGGAGTCTGAGCCCATTTCACTCCTCAGAGAAGTTTGAGCTGGGATGGGGGAGAAGGCCCCCAGGACTCAAGCTACTCCTCTGCTATTCCCTAACTCAAACACCTTCGCGTACATCAACTCACAGAACTCAGGGGGAAGGCTCGAACCTCGGATACCGTGGCCTGCCTGCAGGTCTCTGCAGCTGTCCCCAGATAAGCACTGCCTCTGTTGCTGCACTAGCACTGTCTGCTGTGCTCCTGCTATGGCTAGCGGCTCTCTCGGTGCTGAGGCTGGGGCTGGGAGCCCCGCAGGAGAAACTCAAATACAAATGCTCTTTGCTTTTCAGTGGATTTTCTTCTTTGACTCAGTCCTCAGGGCTGCTGCCATAGGCCTGCACAGGCCTATAAACATTTACACACCCAGACTTGACATAACCCTTCCAGAAGTGCTGAGGCCTCACATGAACAGGAAAGGCTGTCCTTAATTTTTTTTCTCCTATATATTTCTCCCTCCTCTAACAGAAAGAATGATAGTAACAGATGGTATCTACTGAGCGTGTATTCTATGCCAGCCATGATTCTAAACATTTACATGAATTAACTTGTTTATCTCGAAAGCAACCCATGTAAGGCATCACCATTCCCATTTTTCAGATTAGAAAACCAAAGCATTCACAGAGCAAGGCAGGGGCAGAACTGGAATCGACTCTGGGCAGCGTGCTGCCAGAGCCGGTGCTTCTATTCCAAGAACACTGACAATTCTTTCCCCTTCTCCTCGAACACCCTTCCAAATCCTATTGTCCACACTGCTGGCAGGCCGCCGGGGTAGGAGGTACCTGAGTAGCCTGTGATGTCCATCGCCTTGAGGTTCCGACATTTGATGACCGTGAGGGTGAGCCTGCCTGCTGTGGGCAGGTAACAGAGGGAGAACATGATCTCACCCAAGTCCACGCTTTCCTGCAAAGAAGCAGACAAGAGAGCAGGTGAGGGGCACGCGGGTGGGGCCCCCGCTCTCTGCACAGCATCTGTGGGCCTCACTCCCCTTGCAGCATCTGTGGGCGCTCCAGCCCAAGGAACCATTCTCTGGGAGTAACTAGGTCTAAAGGCAATGATAACAATATTGCCTTGTGAGTGGACTTGGTTGGTCCCTTCCATACCCTTTTCTGATTTTGACCAGATCCTTGCCATTCTGTGTATGCTGGCCTGGCCCTAGGTGCACTCCTCGGCTGCAGCCCGCAACCACCAACCCCTTTGTGACCCATTCATGTTTTACTTCAGCTCCCCTTTCTCCGTCACTGACCCCCGACTTCTCACTCCTCCAGATACACGGTCATGACAGTGACCCAGACGAGACACACACTCCAGCTGTCAGGCAGCCCTGCTGTCAGGCAGCCCCTCTCCCAGCAGATCTGCAGTCCTTTTCTTCTTCTGGCCCTGAGCTCAGTCATTCTGTGTCAATGTCTCTGCTTCTTGGCAGGTTCCTGGCCTCTCCCCAGACACACCCAACATTCCAACTTTCGGTCTTGGTTCTGAAGCACAAGGAATTGATGCCCCACTCAGGACGTGCTGCCAACCAAAGAGACACACTTCCCAGCCCATGTTGATGCCAGGCCTTGGATCACCTTGTCATTTTTCAAAGATAAACTCAACCCAGAGCACACGCTCTGCTGCCTCTCCTAGTCCCAGATTCATCGTGGCCAGAGATCCCTGGAAGTTTCTGAAACAACGGGGAAACTTCAAGATGGCAGCCAGGTTGTAATAGGTCACGCCTGTAATCCCAGCACTCTGGGAGGTTGAGGTGGGAGAATCACTTGAGGTCAGGAGATCAAGACCAACCTGAGCAAGAGTGAGACCTTATCACTATTTAAAAAAAAAAATTAGCTGTGTGTCATGGTGGGCACCTGTGGCTTAGCTACTCAGAAGGTAGAGGCAGGAGGATCACTTGAGCCCAGGAGTTTGCCATGAGCTCTGATGACACTGAGGCACTCTACCCAGGGTGACAGTGTGAAACTCTGTCTCAAAAACAAACAAAAAACTTCAAGATGGTAAACTAGTCCTTCCAGTAAATAGTGTTATGCCAAATGGCTTCCTCCACTTGACAAAGGAGGGTGCTGTCACGGTGAAGCCTCCTTCTGCAGGTGTGAGGCTGGCTTGGGCTCTGAGATAAGCAGATGTTTCTTCTCTCAGTGCTCCCAGAGCCAGGTTTGAGCAGGTTTGAGTTTGAGGAGGTCAGAGCTTGAGGTAGCTCTGATTTCAGGCAGGCCAGCCAGCCAGCCAGCCAGCCAGCCAGCCAACAAATATTCATTGAGCACCAGCTGTGTGTAGGTGCTGATCTGAGGGCTGGGGATATAGAAGAGAACAAAATAGACAAAAATCCCTTCTTCATGGAGCTTATATTGTATTAGGGCAAAGGACAATAAAAAAGGTAAATAAATAAATTAGATAGTCAAAAGTATCAAGAAGAAAAAATCAGGCAGAGAAGGGGGATATAAAATATGACCACAGGGGAGACTATAGTTGCATTTTGAGCCGGGGATGGCCTCCCTGAGGAGGGGATGACTTCTGGGAAAGAGAGGAGTTGAGGGTGACACCAAGGTTTTTGTCTATTCTTTTTACAAAGAACAACCTTCTACTGGAGACTTCTAGAGCCTTGCCCCCACCTAGAGAATAATCCAAGACCCCCTCCTTCCCGCAACCCTCCTCCTGCGGTCCCAATATTCTTTTCTAGGTGGCTCTGATACCCACCTTTTCCCTAGCCCTAGGGAACCCCTTGCCCCTCCCAATCAAATTCCAGGAGTAGCAGGAGGTGAATATACCCCACTTTCCAGGAGAGGATCTGGAGGGGCCAGAGCTGGGCACTCTGCAGAGATGCCCCCCACCCCCCCGCCCCAGCACAGAGCCCTGTGGCCTCTGCAGAGCCAGAGATCCAGGACCAGTCCCTGTGGAGCAGCTGCATGACAAATGTCCACCTCTGAGGGTCACAGCGACTCTGGGGGTAGGGGCTGCTGTCATTATTCCCTCCACTTCACAGACAAAGAACTTGAGATTCAGGTTTAAAAGCCTTGCCCAGCCAGCTGGATCCCTGGCTTTTGGGAGTGTGCCCTTGTACTCCACCTTGAAGCAATGCCCTTTCCAGCTCACCTAGGAAGCACTTCATGGTGACATTTGCTCCCTGTGCTTTGGGCCACACCTCAGCCATTTATTTGTTCATTTGCTTGTCCATTTATATTTATAAGTGCCTGCCCACTTAAAGACATTCTCCCCACCCTCAACGCCCAGGTGGTCTGGTGGATATAACCAGTTAAAAGAAATTGCTAGGATATTCACCACCCTCAGGTGCGGCTTCCGTCCCCCTAGTCTCTGGTCAAGAGAGGGGCACTCAGCAACTGCCCTATGCCATTGATCCGGCAGCAGGGATCAGATCGCAGGTGCATTGGTGAAATGTTCCGCCTCTGACGGAGGTGCTGAGGTTCGTGTACAAGAAGCCCCAGCTCCCTTTATTTTCCTCCAAGGTTCCATCCTGCTCAAAGTTACCGAAACCCTTTCTGACTCTGAAAGCACGGCAGGAGGAGCTAACACCATGGCACGCTGATCGTGCACTAGGCACTCCGCTGAGTGCTTTGCTAAATTATCTTGGTGACTCTTACACGAGCCCTACCAGGTAGGCGCTCTTGTTATTCCCATTTCACACTGGAGAAAAATGAATATCTGCGAAGTTAAGTAACTTGCTCAAGTTTGCATGACTAGTGAGTGTTTTGGCGCCAGACCTTCGTTTCCTGATGCCATTGTTCAAACACCCTCAGGAGCGCCTCCTACGTAGTTTCTGGAATCAAGGCTCATCCCCTTAGCTTGCATTTGGGCCTCTCATGAGGAGGTAAGAGTCCCATCCTACCTGCTCATCTGATTCTCTCCCTCTCTTGTCCTCTGCGCTAACTCTCTATTCTGTCTGCTACTATATGTTTGGTCCCTTTTGCCAAAATGCCTCCCCTCCTCCCCTTTGCTCGGATTCCCCTATACCTGTATCACACCCCCCTGTCCTGGACCCTCGCCCAGGTCCAGCCCACAGTGAGAATCTCCCCCACATCCCTGCAGTACTTCCTGCCTCTCAACCGTTCACTGGAGTCACCGCGGCCCCCTTGGCCCTGCAGCTGTGCCTCCCTCCCACCTGGTGGCAAGACGCCTGTGGTCACATGTTCCTTGCCTACACCCGCGGGTACTCCAGAGTGGCCACCAGCACACAAGGGGAGCCACACGAGTGCCTGCAGACAGGGACGGCTACATTTCAGCCAAAGAACCCTGGAAGGAGTGATTCTTCACATCAATGATACAATCATGTTAGGGCTCTGGGATGAATTCTAGAAGCTCCTAGGCCCCCCTGAGAAGGCATCAACAAAGGCTGCTGGCACTGTCTTCCCCTCCCCCCTTCAGACGCAGAGCTGTGCTCTCACTGGCTGTCTCTTCAGGGAGTCTGAGGTAATTTGTTTATAGACTTGGGAGACTTGGGGGGGGGGGGGAATGTGAGGGGTCCCTCAGGGTAAATGGAATCACCCAGGGCTCTATGAACTGCTCTCAAGGATGGCTCCCTCCAGGGCATATGGGGCCACAGGGCCCCTGCCCTTTCTCACAGGACCGTGGCAGCTGGGAGCATGGGGTCTGTAGCCTGCAGTGTGATGTGGCCCCTGCACACAACAGTGGACCCAATGTCCATCATCCTGTCTGTGGGCCCAGACAGGCAGAGGGACTGGCCCAAGATCCCACTATGAACTGGAGGCAGCGAGGTAACAGCGGCCAGGGGTACAAAGCCCAGTTCTGGCGACTTCTGCTGTAGGTGACTGGGCCTCACTGGGCCTGATGGCCAGTTGGAACACTTGGCTCAGCGGATGGAGAGGACACGGTTTCCGTGCACATGCAAGCAGCAGAGGACTGGCTTGTTTGATAAACAGAAGTAAACAGGTTACTTTTTTTTTTTTTTTTTGAGACAGAGCCTCAAGCTGTCCCCCTGGGCAGAGTGCCGTGGCATTACAGCTCACAGCAACCTCCAACTCCTGGGCTCAAGCGAGTCTCCTGCCTCTGCCTCCCAAGTGGCTGGGACCACAGGCGCCCGCCACAACGCCCGGCTATTTTTTGGTTGCAGCCGTCATTGTTGTTTTGGTGGGTCCGGGCTGGGGATTCCAACCCGCCACCTTAGGTGTACGTGGCTGGCGCCTTAGCCGGTTGAGCTATAGGCGCCGAGCCCAGGTTACTTTTGAGTAAGCAGAGAGATGGAGCTACGCAAACTGAGACAGTCAGCATCTCCTGGTGGCCACCCTCCCTCTCTGGAAACCACGTCCTTGCTCCGTGTTGCCCTTTCTAAGGAGTTGTCAGCCCCAGATTCCGCACATGGCACCAGCCTTTTAGCCTCATCAGGGATGTTTGAGACTTTGGACTTTAATAAAACCAGGGGTGACCAGGGGTTGCAGAACAGCCAGCGCGTTATTGCTTTCATCTTCACCTGCTGTCAGGAACGGCTGCCTCAGGGTCCCTGACTGGTAATGAGCTCCTTAGTGCAGGAGAGGTCACTGCTGTCCAGAAAGCAGCAGAAACGAACGTGGCCCTCTGGACTCCCAAATGAGGGGCTGATGGGGTGGATCCGAGCTCAGTAGCAGCTGGCTAAAGGTCTTGGCTAGGGCTTGGAGTGGGTGGACCTACTGCCAGCGGAGGGGAAGTCAGGATGTTGACTCCTGGAGAAATCTGTCCTTAAGTGTAACTTGCCCACCTGCTGTGGCTGCCTGTGACAGCAGCATTCTCCCTAGCTGCAGTGCCCAGGATGCCTGGGCAGGGAGACTCCCAAGGGCCATCCATTGCACGGCATTTCTCTCCCTGGCTTTTCAGTGGCCCATGTGCAGCATCTTGTTAAAGAACTCTCTCCTGATGCGCTCACATAGCCCTAAGGCACAGAAGAAAAATCCTATCTGTGAGCTGCCCAGGACAGAGCTGTGAATCACAAGTCAGGAGACCCAGGCCTTAATCCCTCTGCCCCCAACCAGCAGTGAGACCTTAAGCAAGTCAATTTACATTGTTGGGCCTCTGGCTATAAAATAAAAGGGTTGTACTAGATGAGATGATCTATGCTTAAGGACCCTGCCAAGAATGAGGATTCAAACTGGAAAATCAGCCATCACCCACTGAGATGGCCCAGCATGCTTAGCTGGTGTCTACTGCCTGCCTCAAGGAATCTAGCAGTTCTGTTCTGAAATCCCAATGCTCTCATTTCCTCCCATCCTCAATGCCCCCAAATGTTTGTCCTTCTCCAGGGCTGGCCATGCTTCCTCCTAAATAGGCAATGAGTGGCATCAATGCCTCTGAGTCTGTCTTGGGAATCTGGGCTGAGCAAAGCAAGAGAATGTTTCCCCATTTCTTAGAGAACACTTCTAGTCTCTTAATCATTAAGTGGCTTGTCTGACTCTCTCATCAGCAGCAGAGAAGCATCCACTACATTTTCAGGAAAGCCACAGGAGACCTAAAAAGGATTTCAGAAACACTGGGCAGGAAGTACTGTTAAGTTACCCTGGGGCAGGAGGCCTGGAAAGAGATGGGGTGGAAGCCAATTTGGCTCTAATGGTTAAAGAAACATCAGTGAGCAACCCCTCTGTGTGGGCCTGGGGCTCCATGTGGGCACAGAGATGAGATAGACAAGGAAGACAGACACTTGGAGCTGCCCCGGTATCTGTCCCCACAGCAACATAGACCTCTTCACAGCACAGGCCACAGCCGTAACCTTCACGTTGATCTGGGGATGATATGATGGGTGCCTATGGGCACTTTGGGGCAGGGATGGGTCTGCATTTCTTCTTCACTATACCTGCTATATTTAGCCCCGTACCTGATGTACAGTGAGTGCTCAGTAAATACTGACCAATGAATGAACCATCAGTAACATGGAATTGGGGTCAGGAAGCCCTGGAGCCAAGTCCCAGCTCTGACTCCCAGGAGTGGACTTAAAGACTTTCTTAGCCTTTCACAGTCTCGGTTTGCTGACCTGTAAAATGGGTTGAATGCAAGACCCAGCTCTTAGGGTTATCACTAAGATTAAACGAGGTCATCTGGGTCTCTCTCTCACCTTTTCTCCTCCATGACCCACTTCGAATGCTCTTTGGAAGTGCTCTAAACTTTCTCCTTGTTCTTCCTACATAAAATCTCTCTCTGTTACCTGAAACTTGTGCAGGTGGCTTCTACTTTGTATCCACACTGCCTGTTCCACTCACTTTTGATTTTGATTACTGCTGTTCCTTGGCTGAATTTTCTAGCTCAGCTGAGTAATCGAAACACAGGTCCACAGGATTTGAGTAACTGGGACCCCAACCTCTGACAGGCCCAATCCAGGCAACATAAAAGGGAACCCCCATCCATGTTCAAGGCCTCTTTGTCTACTTGCCCTGACAATGGAGACCCATTCACTGTGGTGAACGTATCTTGTTCTTACTCTGTAAGAGTAACTTTCTCTTCCTCAATAAACCATTCCTTGCTTGCCTTAAAAAAAAAAAAAAAGAGGTAATTTGTGCAAAGTGTTTAGCACCTGGCACAGAGTAGGTGCTCAGTAAGCAGAAGCTGCAGTTGTGATTGTTATATTGTTCTAAAGAGCTCCCGTTCTAGGGGCAGGGGCAGGGGAGAGAAAGGCGTGTAGGGAAGTAGTGCTGTTTATTTTGATGGGTGCGATAACAGAGGTGTGGAAAAGGTGCAGGAGAGTTGAGGGGGAACAGTGAACTCTGGCATGGACTTCAGGGCAGGCTTCCCTGAGGGGATGATATTTGATAGGACACAGAAGCTGAGGAATAGGAGTTTTCTGGCAGATGAAAAACAAGCAAGGATATTCCAGGAAGAGGGCTCTGCCACTCAAGATGCAAAGGGGGTGAGGAGTGATGGGGGCCATGAGAGGTTCCAGGTGGCTGGAGGGCGTAAGGGGAAATGGGGGGCAGAGACCAGCCTGGATAAGGCTGGACACGGGGCCAGCACGCAGCCCGGTCTGCCTCCTGGCCACACTTGGAAGCTTGCCCTTGATTCTGCAGGTGGCAGCAGACTGTCTCTACACCTGCTCTTCCTTCTCTGTTTCCAGCTTAGCCCACCCTGTCACCTTCCACCTAGACTCCCACGCCAGAGGCCATGTTCCCGTGTGCCATTCATTTGTTACACGCCTACTCAGTGCTGGAGAATGGGGAGAAGTAACAATAAAACAAAGTCCCAGCTCTCCAGGAGCTTGCATTATGGGGGAAGGGCGCAAGAGACTAAAATAAACTAGGCAAGATAGTATCTGAGGGTGTTGAAGGAGCCGGTGACATGGCAGAAGGTAATGTGGGGGAGAGGGGCCTGGAGACAGAATGGTCCTCAGCTGCTCAGTGGTGGCCTTGAGGGCAGGGGTGACGATGGGAGCAAGGAGGTCAGGGGAAGATTTGCAGGTGGTTGGATATTGCTCCTTGCAAAGAGCAGGGCCCTCAGAGGACTCTGCCCTTAACAGTTTGTAGCTAACAGGGGGCAGTGACAGTGAGCTCAGATGCCTCCTGCAGCCTCTGTCCCTCAGCTCCTGAGCTATGTGGATCCTCCTGTCCCAGTGTCCCCATACTGAGGCCCTGGCTCCCCTCCCCCTTGCCCTGCCTCAGCTCTGGCCGTTGTCACATTCTCTCTGCCGCCCCCCTCATCCTCCTGGCTGTAAACAGGAGGTTGTTTTCCTGCTCCAAATTCTTCAATGGCTCCCCATTTCACACTTGTTTTGTGCTTGGAAAAATCTCTTCCTCAAGTGAAAAAGTATCCAAAAGTCCAAATATTACAACAGATAAAAAGTGGCTCAGAGATAGCTCCTTCCTTCAACCCCTCAGGCTACTTTCTTGGAGCTTCTAGGAGGCAGCATAAAAATCACTTATCCACAGAACCGGATGGCGTTCAAGCTTCCTCATGATCTGGTCCTCGCATTCTCGCCGGCCTCATCTGCTACCATTCTGCCCCAGGTAACCTACGCTTCAGCCATAATAACTAATGACTTTTATCAATGGTTAACTATGTGCCAACCTGTCCCAAGTGCTTATAAGCATTAAGCCATATAATTTTCACAAAAGCCTTGTGAGATGAGGACTATTACTATCTCTGCTTTTCACCTGGAGACAGTGACGTACAGAGCGGTTATGCAGCTGGTCCAAGGACACACGGTTACCAAATGGCACAGCCAGGATGTGCACTGAGGCTTGAGAGCCCATGTGTTCAGCCACTATACCCCCCTGCCTCTCTGTGACGCCTCCTCCCCAACCTCTCTGAGATCGTCCCCACCCCTATGCCTTTGTCCTGTTCTTTCCACCACCTGAAATAACCTGTCGGTACCTATGACTATCCTGGACAACTCTTCTCTTAGCAGGCCAGCTGTCCTGTTGGTCACCTCCCCTGACTCCCTTGGTATGACTTAGGGATGTGCTCCCACTGCCTCTGGATGCTGAAGGTACAAATCTCCCAAAGGCAAGATGAGTCTGAGACAGGAGCTGGTGGCCTCTGGGATGAGGGGCTGCAGGAGAGGCGAGTGGAGGCTGACACTGCCCGTCCTGCGTCCCCACAGCTGGCTCAGCTCTCTGCTGGGAGAGAGGAGCTGTAGGGTGGGTGCTCCTTCCCCAGGGTGCCTAAAGGGACCCCTGTTGTGAGCACGGAGATGGGGTGACGTGAATTGTCTCTCTGCTCCTCCTCAGGCTTGGACTCCCAGGGCTCTGGCGAGGATGCTGGGGGTTGGGGGGGTGGCTGAGGAAGAAGGGCAGGAGGTATCTGTCCTGACACTGCTGGGTGCTGGAACAGGTTCTATTTGTTCTGAGTTCCTGTCTGCTTTTTCCCTCAAGTGCTTCCCTGCCCCAAGGGCTTTGCAGTGTTATGAATAAATGATCAAGCAGAATTGAGGCTTCTTAAATGAACTCAGGATACTCCAGTGTTAGCCTGTGGTGTAGACACAGAGCTCGGTCCCTGTGGAGGAGAGGGAGCCCCGCCAACTGCTGGTGTGGTGAGGACCAGAGCAGGCCTTGCAGACCGGGGCTGAGGGCATGCAGGCTGGGCAGGCTTGGGATGCTCTGAAGACTTCCACACCAGCGGGAGGCAAACACTTCTGTGTCCTCACATCTTCAGGGAAGCAGAGGGTTTTATTTCGGAAACTTTCGCTCAGCCTCTCCTTTGTGATCCTGCCCCTGTAAAGAGGTTTAGTGTTTCACACGCACCATTACTTTGGGCAAATATCCATGAGTCAGAATCATACTGGGAGATGGATCTCTTCCTAATGACTTTTAAAAAGGTGGGCGGAGAAGGAGCGGGCTGAGAGAGGGCGGAAGGGAGCTTGAGGGCAGCACAGTTTGGAGAAGTCTTAGAGGAGATGGAGGCGATGCCTGGTTGAGCCAGAAAGTCTGCACCATGGGGGGCTTGTCCATGAGAGGCCAGAGCCCAGGTCGTCACCTCAAAGCTGGGCCTTTAGCCCTCGTCTTCATTAGTGACTGGGTGGGGACGGTGGTGGTAAATGGCACATTAAGGAAGTTAATGAGGAGAATCTGTTTTCATTTCTTGTTGCCAGTTGTCCTGCTGTGTGGTTGTCAAACAGCTGTTGTTTTCCCCTTGGGAGAGGGCAGGCATCTCAGGGGTGAGTGACTGCTCGCTGCCCGCCATGGGTCTGTGGTGGCAGGGGCTCTCCGCAGGAGGGAGGACACCCTGGTCCCCGTGGGGTGGTCTCCCGGAGCAGCTGAGGAATGCTGGTGCCAGGAGCTGGTATGGGGGGTAGGGGTGCAAAACAGGCAGGGCTTTGGTCTCGGCCACAGGCACATGCTTCAACTGCCAGTGACACTGGCTTTAGCCTTCTCATCTCTTTGGGGACAAGCACTCTGATGGGTGAGGTCTCAACCCACCTCCTCTGCCCACACTCCAGAATTTCTTGGTCTTGCCATGGCAGGCTGCTCTGTGAAGGGGCTCTTTCCACCCCTCCGTGGAGGTGCCCATCCTGTCCCTGAGACGTCCTCTCAGGCTGCTCCTTCCTAGTCTCCTTGGCTGCTCCCTCCTCATGTCCCTGTCTCTAAACGGCAGAGGTCAGCCGGACTCAGGTCTGGGCCCTCTTCTCTTCTTGCTTCTCTGAAATGTTCAAACCCCGCTCCACGCTCACAACTCCCAGATGTACGAGGGAGGACAGTTAACTTCTCAAACTCATCCTGAGAAAGTGCTACCTCATATCTGAGTATCACTATGGCCACCAGATGGCCAAGGGGAGGTGACTGTGGTAATATTCAACAAGGAGATATAGAGCATTTTTCTTAAGATGAGTTCTTGAACTTAATTGTCAGACTTTGTATGCCCCCCTCCCCCGACCTCTCTCACCATGTGGCCGTCTCACAGAAACCTGAAACTTATCAGCAGGCTCATAGGTGACCTCTGCATCTTCCATTGTCATTCTCCTCTCATTCCCC
>NW_003852468.1:7315404-7323244 GCF_000181295.1 Otolemur garnettii | reverse complement strand
CCCCCGCTCTTCCATCCACCCAGTTGCTCAAGCCAGAAATCAGATGTCATGGTGGAGTGAGGTGAAGTCTCACTCCTGCTCCCCTCTCTCCTTTGCATTCGCCATCACCAACCCCTGCTAATTCTCCAAATTCCATCTCGAGTTCACCGACCTGCCTGCATCTCCAGTGCCGCACAGAGGCCAGATCCTGCCCACCTGCCCACATACAACCAGCGTCTAACCCGCCACCCCCCACTTTGTTCTCCTGCTTTGCTCCCCACGCTGCAGCCAGAGCCTGGGTCATTTCACTCCTGTGTTTAAAACCCTCTAATGGCTTCCCCTTGCACTAGGAACAAGAAGCAAAGCTGCGCCAAGACCTACAGGACCCTCCCACGTGTGGCTGACTCTTCCGCATCCCCTTCACGTCAGCCTCGCAGCCATTCCGAAATGGCACAGGCTCTTCTGCCCCCTCGGCTGTGCACCCTCTGTGCCTCTGACTAATCAGTCTTTCCCCAACTCTTCACGTGGCAGGTGCTTGTTCACTCGTCCTTCTGGCCACTTCCTCCAACACCCCACCATCCAAACGTGGGTGCCCAAAGGGGACTAGCTCTATGGTTTCACCAGACCCAGTCCCCTTCATGTGGGGTCAGGGTGAGGCAAACAGGGAAGGAGACGCCCCCTCTCGGGCCATGCACACCCCCCACTGCCCCAGCGTCCCTCACTCACCTCACCCTGCTCCCTAACCTGTATTAACTACTCACCATTTTATTCCCAGCACAGTGCCTGGTATGTAACACATGCTGGCAAACTCTTTGTTGAATTAATGAGCAACCCAGCCTGGTGGGGCTTGCGGGGCTAAGAAGGTGATGAAAAGAACTGGTGGCTGGAGTGGTCTCCTGTGGTCTCCCCTGCAGTGTCACCATGAGTAAGGAGATGGTTTAGGGTGGAGCCTCATAAATGTTCCTCAGGGGTGGTCTGAAGAGCTCCTGCATAAGAGTCACTTTGGGAGGTGGGGACTTGATTCCTGAGCTGCACCTAAGGTGTACCGAGTGAGAATCTCTGAAGGCAGCAGGCTGGATATTCACTATCTAGGAGCTCCTCCGGGGAGTCTTATGCATCCTCAATCTGCAACCTAAAGCAAAAAGGAGATTCTGAGGCTGCCCTGGGGCAGACCCTGTGAGAATCTCCGTCCTAGGCTGGAACTTGTCCTAGTGCAACAGAAGTAATTAAATATCGGGGCTGCCAGGCAACGTTAGGAGCATAAAAGTGTCTCTTCTTTTTTGTTGGGCCTAATCCAAGGTTTGGAAGGATGGAAGCCATGTGGGATCCTGGGCTGGTCCTGGTGCAGGGGAGCAGCTTGCTCAGACCGCCCTTTACCTTCTTCCTGTGCACCACAACTACGAAGGTGCCTCACCCAGATCAGAGAGTTTAAGACACCTGGACATCCAGTAATGCTAGCACTTCAAAGGTATCCAACACAATGCTGTAAGTACTCCCCATAGCTGTCCAAGTGTGGTTTCCTGACCATCAGCCTCAGCATCACTTGGAACTTACCAGAAACACAAATTATAGGTTTACCCTCACTAGGGGCCAGGGAGCAATAATCTGTGTTTTAGCCAGCTTTAGGGAAGTCTCAGGATCTGACGATCATTGTTTTCGTCTAGTTAGAAGAACCGATGGCACTCACACACTCTGACCAGAATTGTGGAGTTTCTTCCACTTCTTGTAACCCACTTATTTTGGTGTTTGAAGCCAAAGTCAAGAGAGGAGAAGGCGACTAGTGGTTGTGGAGCATCTACTAGTTCGTAGGGACTATGCTGGGTACTTAATGTCAAGGTCACTTCATTCATACCACATTCCTGGGAGGAACCTGTTGGTGACTGTCACCACCCTGTGCTAGAATCCGTAGGGGGTAAGTGGTTCGCCTGCCATCCCAGGTCTCAGCTGCACTGACTGCTCTTCTCCTCCCTCCTACCCAGCCTCCCTGGGGACTGTCCTCCATGCCTCTCTACCCCTGCCCTGGTTACTAAGGATTGTGGTGCTGAGGACCCGTGTAAAGTTTGAAGGCAGAATTTCTTGACATTCTGGAAGCCAAAAGCACAAGAGGGAAACTCCAAGACTTAAGCATTGGCCTCCCTTCTGCCTGACCCCACCTGCCTCTTCTGGAGAGAAGAATGGATGGTGTCACCAAATATTGCAGACTGCAAGAGGGTCCATCTCCTGCTCACTCAGACCCGCTGGTGTGGCACTCCGGCCTCAGCCTGTCATTTCTCACAGAAAGCACCTGTTACAGCTTTGCCTCACTAGGAGCCAAACTGCACTAGCAGATACTGCCTCATGGGGGTCTAGGGGACAGGAGAAGCTGGGCCGGGGTCTTGTCCCCAGGCAGCAGTTCAGCAGAGGACTTTGGGCTCTGTCTGTGCAGATCTTTCCACCTGAAGTCTCCTGGCGTGACCTTCAGGGATAAGAGGAGGAACCCACAGATGAAGAAGGTCTGAGCAGGTGAAGTGTTTCCCCTATCTCCTTAAGAGGTGGAGTGATTTTTCTTACTTTTATTTTCTCGCCTTTTGAGGAGGGGAGAGGAGATGGTCTGTGGTCTCTGAAGGCTCTAGGGACACTTGAAGATCTCAAGTCTCCAAATTCATTCCTTTAGTAAAGCATCCTTAAGAATCAGAACTGGGCAATTCCAATCACCTGTAACTAGGCAGGAAGAGGCTGCAGGTGATCAGTCAACTTGTTCCATCCCTGCTGCCAAGCAGGAGCACGCTAGCCTTGACAAGCAATGCCTCTTTTTCAGGGTTTCGCCATCCTGGGGCTCATGAATTTCTCCTTGACGACTGACTAGTGCCTTCTGGGCACTCAGCCCTTCCCTCCCGGTTCCTACCTACTACGGTTCCATAACAACTTAGATATTATGCCTTCAAAGGCTGTATCAGTTTTTACTCCATCTTTTCTTCTCCAAAACCAAGAAATTCAGTTTTATTGGCCTTCCATATTTTTCAGGCATTTTGGTGGCCTTCACCTAGAACAGTGATTTTCCACCGGTATATGCCTTGAGAGGATCTTAGGTATGTAGTGAAAAATTTTAAGGATCATGAATTAAATTACTTTGGAAAGAAGGTCAAAGCACAATAAGAATATTCTTTTTTTAAACTCTTTTTTATTTTGATCAACATAATTTAAGTGTGTGCGGAAGTTTAACTATAGGTTCAAGTGCACTATGAGATATAAAGGTTGAAAGACACTGATCTAGACCCAGGACTGGTCATCAACAAGGAGCTCCTGACCGGGAGTCTGGCAGGAAGCTGGAGTCCTGGCTCCTCATGAAACCAGACGGAGGGAACATGGGCTTTGGGCAGAACCTGGCATGCTAATCCCTGCCCTGCTGTTTTCTTGCTGAATGACTATGAAAGTCACTGGCCTTCTCTGAGCCTCTCGGACAGTGGGTAGTATTGTCACACTTGGGGAGGATCCCTAGGGTAAATGGTTTAAGCCTTAATTTATAGGCATACAAAGAAGCCATAGGGAGGGTGTGGCCAACTGTTAGAAAAACCAAGACTCATAGGTAGCAAGCATACAATCCATTTGTAAGCCTCTCATTCCCCTGCCATGTTGGGGCAGGACTGGGCACTCTATCCCATCTGCTTGCCTGGAGGGCAGAGGGGCCAGGCGTGACCTGTGGATGTCTGAGTCAGCAAGAGGAAGAGAAAGGGGCAGCTGCCTTGGGGTTGTCCCTGGGTAAGGGGAATGAAAATATCTTTTAGTCTGGGTTTCAGAGGCCACAGCTCCTGGCTTCAGGACCCAGTGGTAAATGCCTCTTTCTTCCCTCCCAGCCCTGGGCTTCTCTACCCTCCAGCTCCTTGGACAAGGTGATTAGAAAGGAAGGCATCTTGTGGGTGAGGCTCCAGGCTCCAGTTCAGGTGTTCCTAGCACAAGAACATTCAACTGAGAGCCAAGGGCCTGTATTCAAATCCCAGTCTCACTGCTAATGAGTAGAGTGATGGAGGGCAGGTCACTGTGCCTCTCTGATCACTGTACCAAATGACCTCACCTCCTCAGCAGTGGAATAGGGCTAGCTCGGAGGATAAATGAATGGGCGCACTTAAGAGGCCTTGCATGGTGTCTAGTGCAGAGCACACGTCATCCACGTCATCAGATTTTCAGGCCCTTCCTGCCTCCTCCTGCCGTGGAGCTGGGGGCTGACCCAGTTGGCCTCCGCCATCTCCAAGCTGCACTCTGCATCACAGCAAGGAGAAGCAGTAGTGTGGGAGTGGAGGACAAGGGAGGGGAACACAGGGCCAGGATGCCAGAGGTGCCCGAGGAGGTTCTGAGCTCTTTGCTGGGAGGTTCTCTGAACCAGGCCCCAGGCTCCCTTCCCTCTCTGCTCACCCAGGAGCATGATAATGAAATGCCAAATTAGCTCCACTATTGTAACCCCTCCAAAAGTTATAGGCCGCATGTTCTGCCAGAGCCAGCTAATATCTCCCATTGGTGAGCAGGTGACATTAATGGTTATTTCCTCCCATCCAGGCACCAATGCAGAGCGGCAGAAACTGAGAGTGAGGCTCAGGCTGGGAGGCAGCCCCGGGGTGGGGAGGATGGGGACCCACGGAGAAGCCGAGGCTCTGGCCTGCCCTGGTACCAGAGCCACGGCTAGCGGGGTACCTGAGCCCCGCAGTACTTTTCCGGCCCTTCCTTTCCTCCCTGAGAGAAACTGCCTCTTTGTACTGAAGGAGCCTGGACAAGCTCCCTGCTCAGGGCTGGTGCCAAGGGCAAACCACACTCGCAGGCAATATCCCTGGCCCTCAGGCAGGGCACTGCTGGGGTTCCTGCTGCTGCTGCCGACGAGGGGCCTGTGCCCCCAGCTGTCCCATGGCTCAGGCTCCTGCTCTGAGGATGCCCAGCTTTCCCTGATGGGCCCACGCAGCAGCCAGCAGTTCCTCTTTCACCTTTCCCTCCTCCCCTGCCCACATCTGCCTCTGCTCTCGCACCATGCAAATGGCTGCCCCATGTCGGCTGAGGCAACTCTTCCTTAGTGGGACAAGGCCCCAAATAGGAGTGGAAAAAGCCCACTCCCAGGCAGACTCAGGCTCCTTCCTGCTAGGCCCTTCAATGAGAAAGGACAGATTCCTGGACCCTGGCCGGGCCTATAGACCCGTGATCACTGCCTTGCAGGCACCCAGTTCTACACAGCTCCCAGAAAGCCCATCCTCCAGGCGAGGCTGGGAACCAAGTCTGCCTAATGCCCCTCTCTAAAGAATTCCCAACCAGGCCCCCTCAACAGTTAGTAGTTGCAGAGAAAAGCCCTCTCTGTGACACTCACTGTGAGAGCTCAAGGATCCTCGGAGATTACAAAGACCCCTTCTCATTTTACAGATCAGAAAACTGAAGCTTTGACGGGCCATGTGCGCCCTGTCCCCTGATGAGGGTAAACCCCGTGATTTGTGTTCTGGTAAGTTCCAAGTGATGCTGAGGCTGATGGTCAGGAAACCACACTTGGAGACATATCAGTTGACTCCAGGTGGAGTTTTCCAACTCCCAGGCTAAGCTGGAATCCTTCTTACTTTCCAATTCCATCCCACAGGTGCTACGTGTAAATTGAGCACTACTAGTGGGAGGCTGGGGGTCAGGGCTATGGGGGATGTACAAGACTGTCGGGTGACTGTGGGAAGCCAAGAGCCCTGGGTTCCAGGGAGCTGCCTAACTCTAACACAGCACAGATGGAGAGAAGCGGGGACCGTAAAGACACGACTCACCACTGGCACTCACTGAGCACACGCCATGTACTGGGGTGCTTGGCTAAGAGTGTGGATTCTCCCCTTTAATCCTCGCAACAACTTTATGAAATAGGGATTATTCTCACCCACACTTTACAGATGAGGAGACAAGAACAGAGAGACTAAGTTAAGCAGCCCGCTTAGCTAAAGAGGAGGAAGATGTGGCCCAAACCCAGACAGCCAGACCAGGGCCTACCCTCTCAACTACCTGCCAAGCCAGCTTAGCTCTCTGAAAGGCTGTCACTGGGGATTGTCCTCATCACACTCACAACCCAATGCTTTGACTTCCCCTGATACTTCCAGAGCCCTGACTCAGTAGAGTGTGACAGGTCTTTACACCTTGTCTCAATAACTTGATTTTAAAAGTCTCTCTAAAAGAGTCTCATTTACTGGTCGTGACAAATTTATGAGCTAGGTTTTACAATCACCCCCACTTTACAGATGAAGACACTGAGGCTCAGAGGTGTCAATACTGTCTCAGAATTCAAAGACCATGCTCTGAACTGGCCCCATGATGTTGTTCTTCATGTAATGTAAAAAATTCCCTCCAGTCCTAGAACCAGGAATAGCTTTGATTTTCCTAAGCCTCGGGTTGGGTTTTCCTTAATGGACACTAAATTCTGTGACTATATTTCCCCCTTTGTGTTTGCTGCTAGAATGTTTCAAGTCAAATGTGTGGCCTGCCTATCCCCAACGTTCGGGCAATAGGGCATGAGTGTTGGGTAGTGGCTTCGATTTTACATTCTCTGACTTATCCTTCTGCTACTTTTATATGGTGTTTTAAACTTATTTTTAATCTTGTCATATACCTTGTGAGCTAGCTGAGTCCTTTCTGGAGCAATACAAAACGATGGACAAAATCAATGCAAGCTTTTGCTATTATTACTTGCTGTGCAACCTCAGACAATTCATTTGTCTCTCTCAGCTTAATTTTCTCTGTCTGCAGAATTAGGATGATTCCTCCTACAAAGATCTGCTGAGGATTAAATAAGACAGTGTGTGCAAAAAGGCTCTATAAATTCAATAGCGCTATACAAAGGCAAGATGGACTAGTTACTGACATTGTTATTAATGACAAGATGGAGTCCCCACCCCTGGGGCACCTGCACTGTGTGTGGTCTGGACCCAGGGATTGGTGAAGAGGGCCTGGCTGGCTGGGACCCACTCCTGTGTCCCTGGGAAGACAAAGTTGCATGGCCAGAAGGAGCAGCTGCTGCTGCCCTGGTGGGAGGCAGAGAGCTGTGTCAGATCTCACACTCCTGTGCCTGCAGGCTGGGCCTTAGTTGAAACTGTCCCTACTGCTCTGCCAACTGAGAGCCAACTGGCCACAGAGGGGTCGGTGACGTCTCTCGGGTCATCTGGCTCCCTAAGGGAGGGTCTGAAGTTCCCCGTGAGGTTGTGAAGCCCTTCAGAGAATCTTCTAGGATATGCCAACCACATCACCTGTGGCTGCTCCCCCTCCTAACATCTCAGAGAACTCGGTTCTTGCTGATGACAGCTCAACAATGACCTTGGTTTGCGGGAGGCGGCTGGCTGGGGCTGGCCAGATCCATCGGCTTGTGCTCATTACCCCATCTCAGCCCTGCACGCACGACAACCTCCTTCGTCTTGGTCCCCATACCATGTCCCTCCTTTCTTTGCAGCAATCTTTCAGACTCACTTAATCCTGGAGCTCCCAGGCCCAGCCCAGCCCGGCTCACGGTCTTGGGGCTTCCTTGCCCCTGCTATATTCACAGGACTTTCTAAGTAACAGGAAGACTCTGGGTTTTGTCAAAATATTAATTCTCTCTCATGGGAGAATGGGTTTCTGGTGAATTGCATTTTTTTTGTGGCTGTTTTTCAAAGTATCTAAAGTAAGAATGTAATACTTTGCCTTCAGGCAAAGAAGGCTAAAATATATTATACAGCATTTAAAGGAAGAGATCTGTTTCTGTTCTCTCTTTTATCACTTTAAAACGGTATGACTTCGGCTCGGCGCCTATAGCTCAACCGGCTAAGGCGCCAGCCACGTACACCTAAGGTGGCGGGTTCGAATCCCCAGCCGGCCCACCGGGCAACAATGATGGCTACAACCAAAAAAAAAA
>NW_003852468.1:7283742-7315282 GCF_000181295.1 Otolemur garnettii | reverse complement strand
TCAAAAAAAAAAAAAAAAAAAAAACGGTATGACTTCAAGGAATTTCCTCAGTTTTCCTTACCTATAAAATGGAAATACTGATTTCTTCCTGTATCGAGGACATTAAATGAGAGAAATGTCCTTGAAAATTTTTTAAAACTTTTTATTTTATTATCTAATTTTATTTTTTGAGACAAAATCTCATTCTGTTGCTCAGGCTAAAGTGCAGTGGTGTCGTCATAACTTAGCAACCTCAGACACCTGGGCTTAAACGATTCTCCTGCCTCAGCTACCTAAGTAGCTGGAACTATAGGCCCACTATGCCTGGCTAATTTTAGTAGAGACAGGGTCTCTGAGCTATTTCTCAGGCTGGTCTCAAACCCCTGAACTTAAGTGATCCTCCAGCCTCAGTCTCCCCAGATGCTGGGATTACAGGCGTGAGCAACCATGCCTGGTTGGAAATTTCCTTATAAACATATTAGGTGTTATTGGTATTAGGTTCAGGAGTTACAGGCATGAGCCACCATACCTGGCTGGAAATTTCCTTATAAACATATTAGGTGTTATTGGTGTTAGATTCAGGAGCAAAACTGTGGCAAGAAGCTAAGGCCCTTTGTCTCAAAAAAACTTTATTGCATCCTAATCAGAAGGCTGTGATAGAGATTATTTTCCATATTTTACTAAGGAGGAAATAGAGAGGCAACGTGGTTTGTTGGAGGCACCTGGCAGGGGCAGGCTTCAAGCCCTGGTCTCCCACTCCCACCCTGCCCACCTGCAGGTTAAGGGCTGGCTCCATGGCTGCTCTGGGACTCGCATCCCTTGCGGAGGGCCCCGACTGACAGCACTGAGCCGACCGTGTGGCCCTGAACAGTTCCACTCCCTCATCCGTGCCTCAGCTTCCCAGTGAGGGCACCAAGAGGTAACCTTCATCCTCCCTCCTCAATGCCCGAGGAGTGTTCGGGGTCTAGCCACCCACACTGGTATTAATAAGCTACACAATCTTCAGGACACAAAGACTCCTCAGAACGTAGTTTCTTGGGGGGTCCAAAAACGTGTCCATCTCTGGGAGGCTGGAGTCCTCAGGGGAAGGAGGAGGGATAAAAAGCCAACGAAACAAGAGTGAGTGGGAACAAGCGCCACGCGCTTCCCGCGCACGTGTGGCTGGACGCTCAGGCTGCTCCAGCTGGCCAGCCTCTAGGTGGGCAGCAGGGGCCTCTGCTGAGATTCTCCGTTCCTATCTCATGCAAGAGAGAACAGGAGTTCAGCCAAAGTTTCTCTGGTAAAAACTTCCCAGTTGGGGTTGGGGGAATATTTTTCCTTAGGGAACACTCACTCCCTAAAGAAAGCTGGGTGACTGCCCAGTCTTGGATAGGATTTACCTAAAAAAGAAAAAGGAAAAGAAAAAGCCCTGTCAGCAAGACTCGGAATTACAGAGGCATTTGCTGCTTGCCTTTCCCCCGGCCTCTTTTTCTCCCTAAACAAACCAAAAGGGCCCTGATGCAACTAGGTTGGTCCTCTCGATTTCCCCCATAAAAGTCACCTGGGAGCCCTAGCCTTTCACTGGAAAAATGCCGGCTCAGGGGCTGTCCTCCCAGAACAGCTCGCTAGCTTGAGTCCTCCTGAGCTACACTCCCCTCCCCCGGGGCCCCCTGGGTGCAGGCCTTCACTGCCCTGGGCCCCCTCCTGCCCACTCCCCAGCCAACTGTTGGCTGATTCATCTGAGGTGCTGATCCTGGGAAGTACTGGGCAGGGCCCCTCACAGAACCACTTAACAGGGGACCCATAGGAGTGACTCAGCTCCAGTCACTGCCAATGTGGGGGAGGCATTTTCAAGCAGGTGCCTCAAGTCACAAAGCCAGCTCTGTCCCCAACTTTTCAAGGGAAATGCTTATCATGCTGTCATGACACACCACCAGAGCTGTTTTTCTCTCTGGAAGTTAGGACTGTTCCTAGCACATGGTCCAATGTGTCACTACAAAGATATGAGTCAACCAAAGGCTTGAGGAGGGACGGGCTCACTCAGCCCCGCAGGGAAGGAGCCCCAAGCCAGTGCTGTTCTGGAATGCAAGCAGGAGTCGGGTAGGGACAGCCTCGTACTCTCTCCTCACAAAGAGGAGGCATTTCTTTTCCACCTACCTTAGAACTGCTGTGAATGCCTCCCTTATTCAAACAAATACAGAGCCTTTCTGGGGCAGCAGAGAGGGGCTCTGGAGAAGGCTGGCCGGGTGGAGAGGGTGGCTGAGGCTCTCTCTGCAGTCTTCCCGTTTGTCCTGTTGGGTTTGCTTTTTGGTTCTAGGTGTCCTTTCACGCTCTGTCCCTCTATTCTCTTTAGAATCCTAACCCTGAACCCTCCTCCTGGTTCCCACAGCATCTGTGAACCAGCCTGGCAATGTAAGGAAGGACATCTCTAAATGCTAAGGGTGAACAAAAGGAAACAACCACAGACAATGCAAATGACAGTGGCCTCAGTCTTCAGCCACTGGGCTCCGGCCCTACAGCGCTGGGATGCTTGTACAGGCCCCTGCCTGGGTTCTTCCCCAGCAGCTCCCCACATCATTTCCATGAAGCGATAAGCTTCTTGACATTTGTCTGTGGGCCTTCTCCATCCTTGGCTGGGGCCTCCTTCTCAGGTCTCATTTCAGCAGGTGGACTGGCCTGTTCTAAGCTGGGGAGCTGAGATAGAGAGGGGCTTCTCCCATCTCCAGCCCCTGAGGAGGGGCCACTCCACTGCACAGAAGGCTGTGGTCACAGCAGTTCTAAGGTAGATAGAACAGAAATGCCATTTAAAACCACAACTGCCGTCTGTGGAGGGTGGAGCCTGGCAGAGGCAGCACATGGGTCTCAGGGTCCCCCTGCTCCTGGAGAAGCTGGTCAATTCCAACTAAAACCACATTCCAAATGTGGGAAGATGAGCTGGAACTGTGCCGGGCCGGGGCTGGAGAGAACTAAATTTCCCTAGGGGTGAGTCCTGTTCTCTCACCTCTTCCTGATCTCATTCCCACTCCCTCCCACCCCAAACTACCCTCAGATGCATACTTTGTGACGAAAATATAAAACCAGTCCTAGAGAAACCAGTCTCATGTCAAAGATGTTGTTGAACTCCAAGCTGTGTCAAGCCCAGACCATTGGCAGGATAGAAATCTGTAAGGACAGTCTTTCAAAGCAATCATTGGTGTTTCTCAGGCTATCAGGACCAAGGGCAAGGCCAGCCTATGCTGGCCAGAGAGAGGTGAATATTGGAACGTCTTTCCCTGTCTCCTCCCATCCCAGGGGCTATTTCTTACCCTAATTCCCTCTTTCCAAGGCCATGTGGACTTCACAGAAAGCTCTCCCTCCCAGGTTGTGATGCAGCCCTTGGGAGACCTTCAAAGTCTTGGAGACTTTGACCAGAAAGGAAGATATTAAATATTTGTGGAGAATTAATAGGTGTCAATTCAGATAAAAGAGGAAAATGTGGCTACAGGGGACAACTGATGAGGATGAATGAGGACCAGGTGGCCAGAAGGCTGGCAGGGAAGAGGGGCTGGAGGGAAGAGAGGCTGGCTGCTATAGAGACCACATTTTCTATATTTCTGCTGACATAGAAACCTCATAAAAATATGCTAGCAACTGGGTAAGTCTGACCTAGGATTCCACGTCCTGCTTTGTCTCCACCTCCCTCTAAGATATAAATATTCATTCCTGTACAATGGGGTGGTTTAGGGTGAGGGGTTAGTTGGCTCAGGCTAATTGATGGCCTCTTTCCTCCTTGGTTTTTTTGCTGGTGCTGCCTGTTGGCTTGCCTATTTCCAGTCTCAGTAGATCTTCCTTGCATGGAAGAGACTAAATTTTGGCAGAGGGACTGTAGTCTTTCCTCTGGGCCCTGTGACTTGGACTCAGGTTTTCTTTCTGCAGGACAGAAAGGTTGATGGGTATAGAGTGAAAGCAGCAAGTGGGCAGGGGGCTGGGAAGGAAAGGCAGGAGGAGTAAGTGAAAACCAGGATGTGAGAATTCCCTATAAAAACCTGAGACAAGGAGGCCTGCAGAAGGGCTCTCATGAGACTGGCTTCAGGGACCAGATTTGTCTTGACTCACTGCTTGAGCCACCCCGAGCAAGCTGTGTGACTTTTCTCAACTCAACTTGCTCATCTGTGGCAGGAGGAGGTTGGGCCAGATTCTCTCCGAGGCTCTTTCCAGTTCTGACCTTCCCCAAGGCCATGACCACATGGAGGCACAACCCTGTGGTCTGCAGGACAGTGAGAAACTCCTCAGGAACTGCTCCAGTTCTCCCGAGCTGGTGCTACTCCGGTCACAGTCACAGCCCGTGACCCTCGTCTCTCTATATCACTGTGGATCCAGGGAACTCAGTGCAGTCCCTTCCCCCTGAATGAATCGTGGAGTTCAAATGTCTGTGACAATGCCTGGAGGGGATATGTGGCTTTTGCTTCCCTTGTGACCAAATAATCTCTCTCCAGGAGAGAGTGTCACTGTGTGTTACCAGGCGATGGAAACAATGAGACAAATGCCTGTGCTCTTTGCAGCCAGGTGGGGGGCAGCACAGGAAGTGCCTCGGTGTCGGAGGAACAGATTTTTGTTGATGCACAAGCTTGTCACCTAATGATTTCCCATTCATTCTCTTGTAAGAGAAAGATTATATATTTGTACCATCAAGAGGCACAGCATACTAATGAGGGACATGTTGGGCCAGGGGCAGGCCAGGGTTGGCTTGCCCACTGTCTCTGTGACATAGCAAGCTGTGGTCTGGCTGCAGAGGGAGACAGGTCTGCAGGAAGCTAGCCTGAGTGGGCAGTGGGGCTGTCTGGATGCTAGGGAGCTTGTCAGGGTGAGAGTGGCACTGTCTCCACTGTCTGGGCCTCCGGCAGCTTTGTAAAGCCATTTCCTTGGAAGCCATGGAGAAGGACCTATTGTGAAAGGCCAAGTTTAGAAATGACTTCAGGAAGAAAACCCAAGGCCAGCAGAGCTGAGCAACTCTGCTTATAGCTGGGTCATAGCCCTGGCTGGACTGATTAGCTTTGTTTTCCAGCACCACATGGGAAACCTTTAACCCATGGACCCAAAAACAGCTACGGGTCCCAACTGACCCAAGTGAAAGGTGTGGAGGGTTGGTGCACACTCATCACTGCTGCAGAAGGAAAAGGTTGTGGACTTGGAGTTCTCACCTATGATGGGGTGGGGGGAACAGGCTGTCACTCAGCTTTAGGAGTGTGTGACCCGACTCCTGGACCAAGCACAGAGGACCCTGGTGAAGGCTGCACATGGGATAGAGCTTGGACCCTAAACCTCTTTTCCTCTTCTGGGTTCTTGATGGGTTTTCAGCAGTCCTTTTCTGGGGGAGAGTTGGTTTATGGAGCAGTCCCAGAAAAGTCAAAGTCCTCTTGATTTCAGAACTTGGAGCCAGACACATTGAGCCATATTCTCAGAGTCTGAGCTTTGAGCACAGAGGGACCTCCCAGTGCACCCTTCCCTGGTTTCCTCCTAGCCACTATAGGATGAGTCTGAGGCAAGGGCTGCCACTTTTATTATTCTGGAGTAGAAGCTGCTCCTGGCTTGATGTCTGTTCCCTCTGACCAAGAAATCCTCCCAGGGAGGCAGCCAGCCTCTTCCCCTCTTCCCCTGTTCAGTGAAGGAAGCAAAGGGAAGTTTCCACCCAGTTGCCCAAGGCATTAGCCAGGGTGGGAGGCATGACTGCTGGGGAAAGGGGATGGACATTTCTACCAGCTCCCAAGGGAGGGATACAAGCAGGGGACAAGGCAATCTGGAGAATAATGAGCATAATGAGGCCAGGCCTGAGGGAGTGGTGCAGATGAACTTCCTGCAAAGACACCCAGGCAGCTCCACTGCTCCTGCTGGGCAGCGGGTTAACAGGGAGCCTCACAGCCCTGCTGACCACCCAAGTGGCTTCTGACTCAGGTGGGTGGAGGTCAGGCAGCTGGAGGGTCACAGCCAGAGCTCACTTGGGTTGCTCAAAGAGGTGACAGGGCTGGCTGCCTTCCTGTATTATTCATGAAAGGAGTGCACACGGGCCTGGAGAGAAGTCTTCTGGGTTTGGGCAAGCCGCCCAGGCTCGGGCACACCTGCTGGGGCTTCTGTTGACCCTGATTTGCCCTGCTGGCCTCTTTTGGAAAGCTTTCCCTCTCTGCTTCAATCCTGGTCTGGGCAGGTATATGAGAATACAGACACTTGGATCTGCTTCAATCCTGGTCTGGGCAGGTATGCGAGAATACAGACACTTGGAGATTGATGGCAGAATTCTAGGGCTACTCAGGCTTGCTGCAAATTCCTGATGGAATGTGGGGTCTTTCAGCTGGGGCTGCTGACTTCAACCCCTGCCCCCACCCCACCCCAGCTTTTCCCTAAGGTATGGCCTGGCTGGCACCCTGCCAAACCCATCTTCCTAGGCCTTTAGGTCGCATTTCAAGAGCTACACCCTCCAGAAAATTTCCCTAAAATAACAACAGCCCCATGTCCCAATTTTCCACAACTGATCTTCCCTAAACAGGCCCAACAAAATGGCTCTTGTCTGGGCTAGTGATGGTCTCCTTGATGTTGAATAAAACAGTCCGTTTTCAGCCTGCATTTTACTTGATTGGTCATAGCATCTGATACCATACATCCTTCCCTCTGTGATCCTGGAAACACTGTCATTGTTTCTTGAGACACATACCCTCCCGGCTCCCCTCCTATTTCACTGGGGCTGGTTTTCAGTCTCCTTTGTGATTTTCCCTCATGGCCCCATATCAAATATTAGAGTCCTGTGTCCTCTTCCATCTAAACTTAATCCCACTGGGATCTGAATTGGTCTCATGGCTATTAACACCATTTGTATGCTGATATTGCCTAAATTTGGTTTTTTAGCCAAGTCCTCTCTCTTAGACTCTGGACTCTACATCCAATTTCCTACTCAACATCTCCACTTAGATGTCCAAAAGATAAATCAAATATAACTGTCCAGATCTGAGCTCCTCATCTTCCTCCCCAAATGGGTTCTTCCTCCAAGATTCCCCAACTCAATCAATTCCATTCTGAGTGGCTCAGGCTGAAAATCTTGATTCTTCTTCTCTTTCTCTACACTTATATCCTCCACCCACCTGTCAGCCAATACTGCTGGTTGTACTCTCAAAATATGGTCAGAAATTAGCCACATCTTACATCTCCATCACCATCCTTGTTCAAGACACTCTTTTCTATGACAAAGGCTTCCTACTGACTGCCCTGCCTTTGCTCTGATTGGATCCACTAGTCTTATCAGAGCCTGGCAGGAAAAGGGCTACTCAGGCTTGCTGCAAAACTAAACTTTTAGTTGTGGAGCCTTATTAACCTCTCCTGACCCTTTGCCTCTCTCACTTTATCTTCTGCCCTTTCCCCTCCCCAGCTCCTTTTCTGCTTCAGCCACATTGGCCCCCTGCTGCTTTTTGGTCAAGCCAGGTGCCTTGACCACCCCACGGTCCTTGTATTTCTTTCTCTCTGCCTGGACCTCTCCTCCTCCAGATATCTGCACGGTTCACTCCTTCTTTTCCATCAGGTCTACTCAAATGGTGCCCTTCAGGGAGGTCTCCCTGCCCACCCTGTTTTACCCTACAATCTGCCTTCAACTCACCCTTCCCAATCCTTCCACTCCTATCACACTCCCCAGCTTTAACTTCTCCCTGCCATTCATCACTCTCAGACACACTATATATCTTAAGTGAGCCACTTGCCTTCCTCTGCTGGAGTGTCAGCCCCATGAGAGCGGAGACTTTGTTGACTACAGAATCCTCAGTGCCAGGACTATGCTGGGTCCCTGGCCCATGCTCAGACAGATAACTGCTGAATCAAACAGTTCTCGAACTGTTCCTCTTGTAACTTCCTCGGTTCCCTTTCTCCTGGAACCCCTCTCTGCTCTTCTCCTTCATCGGGCTGTGGGTATTCCC
The DNA here is from genome assembly GCF_000181295.1 of Otolemur garnettii. Lineage (NCBI taxonomy): Eukaryota > Metazoa > Chordata > Mammalia > Primates > Galagidae > Otolemur > Otolemur garnettii. The sequence continues at coordinate 7,307,393 of NW_003852468.1, read as the reverse complement.
CAAAGCTCAGTTCTGGTTCTGGAATTCTCCTTTTGCCTCCTGCATCCCTCATCCTATTCATTCACTCTCCTAGCTTCAATAATCACCTCTATCTCCCCTTTTTTTCCTTTTAATGCAATTTAAATAATTGTGTTCCTTTCATTACAATTTTACTTGCTCTGAAAGCCCTGTTCAACTGTAAGCTCCTTGAAAGCGGGGACTATATCTGTCTCTTCAATGCCCAGTTGTTCTAGAACCCACGTATGTTCTTGGCAGGCTCACTGAAGATGCCTGTAGTGGATGAAGATCCAGGACACTTCCCTCTCGCTCCTGCCTGCCTCCCAGGTCTCCCAGAACGACGCGGGAGCCTGACTTCCAAGTGGACACTTAGAAGACTTTGCATCAAGCTGCTGGTCAATGTGCCTTTGGAAGGCTTCATCCCAGGGTAGTTTAATGACTCATAGTGGATCAATAAGCCGATTCTCTGCTCTACTTGAAAAAGCCTTTTGTGGCTGCTCTTAGGTCTCATTTGACTTAAGTATGTGGGTGTGAGAAGAACATGCAACTGAAGTATTTTCTGGCAAAGAAAATTTTATTGCCTTCCCTTGACATGCAGGGCCAGCGAGGACCTGTGTGTCCCCAGAACAACAGAGCTGCTTTCCTGCCTCCCCAGTCAGACCCTGAGGCCTTGAGAGCAGGGCTGGAGTTGAAGTTGGACTCCAGCCTGGCACCTGGGGTATAGTATCCATACCACAAGTAATTATTACACACAAAAAAGGGAAGTTCTCTCTAGATCCTTCCCCCAATACAAAGAAGATAGAGAAACATACTCCCCTACCCCTGAGTCTTCTGTCACTCCCCGTCCTTCCTGTCATCAAAGCTTGGCCTAAAAATCTTCTTTTCTAGAAAGTTTTCCAAAGCAATCTCATCTGGCTCTGATTTCTTTTCTTCTTTTTTCCTCAACACTTCTGCACCTGACTTGGGGTACAGCAGACTACATAGCTGTATTGCAAGTGTCCTGAACTGTTCTGTCCCTGAGTGCGTGTCCTGGGTAGGGGGGCTTGGGGGTTCTGGGTCTGTGGACTCTGATATGGAGGGCTCTTTCTTTGCCCTCCACAAAGGCACAGCCCAGCCCAAGGCTCTGTATTTAACAAGTGCTCAGTGATGCACTGACCAGCACATAGTTGGCACTCAACAACTATCTATTAAGTGAAAGAGGATGAATGTCAGACCCAGTGTTTAGGGAATGAATATTGGTTAAAAGGTAAAGGAATCCAAGGGTCAGAGCAAAACCTGCTCCCAAACGAGCAGCTTTTGAGACGAATGAGGGAATGCAACCAGCCCATACACAAAACAACATAAAACAAAACACACTCTTCTGAACTCCTTGAAGAGCGGCATAGTTTCAGGGCCTATTTTCTGTCCACATAAGGATCATGGGTTCTGTTGAAGACTGAGGTTCAAATCTTGGCTCTACCACTTTCTCTCTGGGTGACATTGGATCACTTAACCTCAAACCTTTTTCTTTCTTTACATGTAGCAGACCATCATAGGGTTGTGGTGAGGATGAAATGTGATGGAGTAGATCATGCTCCTGGACCTTAGTAGGGGCTTGTTAATAGCAGCCCACATGTGGCCAGTAAATGGGGATCTGAAAGAGGCCAGACCGGAAGGGCTGAGTGCCCACATGGGACTGTGGCTCATCGAACAAGGAGGGATAAGGGTGGGTGGTGGGGTGTCCCCCGTGGCAGAAATCTCCTAGGGGACAATCCCCCGGGGCTTGAAGTGAGGACAGACTCTACTGGCATTTAAGGTAGAAGTGGGGATGTCTGGACATTCTGTCCAGTGGCCTCTCGTTCTCTGGTTTAGGCCTCTGCTATGGTGACCCCAGGGACTGGGGCGCTCTGCTCTGTGACAGCAAGAGGGCCAAGAACTTCTCCATGGGAGAAGCTGAGATTCTCAGAATTAGGGAGATGGCTTAACACCAAGGAAAATGCAGCCCAGAGAGGGGAAATCACTTTCCAAAGTCACACATGGCATAGCTAAGAAAAGAAATAAAAGAAGACCGGTAAACAGCCAGTCAGAATAGCTGGCATGGAGGCAAAGGGAAGGTGGAACCCCGGAGTGGTACAGAGGTGACCCCCAGGCTGAGCCAGCAGGCGGGCAGCAGGGGACCAGGGCTTGGCAGACTGCTCTGGGTCGGGGCCACTCTAGGTAGCTCATGTTTTGTTTCACTTGCTACATGTGATACCATGAGGAGCTGGCTGCCATTATTATCCCCATTTTGCTGATCTTAAAACTGAGACCCAGTTAGGATAACGTCTCAAGGTTTGAAAGCTAGAAAATATAGAAACTAGAATACAACACAGGTTTGTTTGGCACCAAGGCCTGAGCTCTTTCTTTCTATACAGCTCTGCCCATTCCCAGGGGAGTGGCTATTTAATGACATATATCCTCTCTTCTCCCCCGCAGACCTACATCCAGGCGCCTGGAAGTATATGGTGTCCTCCGTCACCCCCCCAAACACATGCACACATGCACAAATGCACGCAGGCACACTCACTCACAGGCACACACATAGACATACACGAACACAGCACACTCTGACCTGGTGGGGACCTAGTGAGGCAGGAAGATGACCGAGTCCATTAGTGCACCAAGCACAGCACATATTTATGGCCCCAATTACAGCCTTCGCTTCCCACTGCAGCGAAGGAGCCGGTACAGTGAAGGGAATAGTTGTGTGCACTGAGGTCTGAGGCCTCTGTAGCAATAACTACAAGATTACAGAGATGTTAGCAAACCCTGGTGACGGCAGCTCTATTATAATGATAAATCTACAGCTTTATATAGAAATAATGAGACTGGGGGCAGGAGATGGGGGACGGAAGAGCAGGGTGATTTTCGCCAGTTGAAGCTCTGGCTGGATACACAGTGGCAAATCCCTGTGAATGCTTCGGACACCAGCAGGGGCCCTTAGGCAAGCCAGGCAGGAGGAAAGGCAGTGGAGCTTGGGGCAGCCCTGTCCAGGGCTAGAATGGATGCAATGAACTCCCAAGATTTCCCTCCTAGGCCTATGTTGCTTGATTCAGTGGAATCCCAGAGGCCTCTAGCTGCCCTCCAGCCAGTGGGGCACAGGGCAGGCAGACTTCTCTTCAGAACAACCCAGCCTGGGGGGAGTGAGTGTCCATGTGGCTTAAGATTTGCCATTAACAAAGAGCTACACTCCTCGGGTGTGTACCTCCCCTTCATAGCCCTGAAGCTCAGGTTCAGTGGCTGTGAGAAAACAACAGAAAAATGCTTCAGACGTGGCTCTTTCAAAACAACAGGGGCACCATTCACTACACTTAGTGTGACCACAGAGCAGGCTCCTGAGGCCCCTTTCTCACCACCCCTCTCCTTCTGCACAGCCTGTGGGTCACCCTCTGCTTTGGTCCAGAGTACCTGATCTGACTGGTTATTCTTGACCACCCCAGACTCAAACCGTCTATTTCATTCACACCCCTGAATGGATGCCCAGACTGGTCTCTCCTCACCAAGTTGGCAATACCCATTTTCAAAATACTGCTTAGGCTTCTCTTCCAGGAAGCCGTCCCAGGTTAACTGGCCCCCCAACCCCCAACTCCAACTGCTTCTTTAATAATCCTTTCCTTGGGTGTTGACATAAGTTTTAATTAAATTAAGTAAGCCATTGGTCACTTATCCATGACATGAATACGCCAGGTTCCTACACTCAGCCCTGAGGGAAAATATAAGAGAAAGTCCAATGCAGGACATAGGCATTCCCGAGCCGTTGGGGGCCTTTACAAGACAGAATGTGATTCAGGACATAACTGAGGGACCCGGAGAATATATCGGGTTGCTGTGAAACCGGAAGGCCATGAAGAGGACAGCTTTGGGCAGGCTCTGAACGGTGGATTGGTTTGGGCCAGGCAGAGAAGGGGGACAGGCCTGCCTGACAGAAGGAACCTGGTGGGCAAAGGCAGGAAGTTCAGGCAGGGGAGCTGCCGGGGGTCCTTAGCTCAGGTCCAAAGGGCAGCTCTGGGAATGGAATCTGGCACGTGGGAGAGACAGGAGCCCACTGTCAACTGTGCTCATCTGTACTTCCCCTGCCTGCGCCAGCCACAGGATTGATTTCATATACATGGACTGCTCTGACTGTGACTTGGGACTCCCTGGCCCCCAAATAATTAAATTTTGTAGTCAGCACCATACAAAAGGTAAACACACCAGCTCTCCTGCATCTCTTCCCTCTCCTTTGCTTGAGTTCTTGCTTGCCAGGGTGATGAGCCTGCACCTGAGAACCACGCCTGAGGGTGTAGGGACCCAGGGGACTCACCAGAAGAGGACTGTCCAGCTCTATGAGTGAGGCCAGGTGTCTGAGCATGGTCCTCAGCTCTGCAGCTTTGGAAACGCCTGGGCCTGGACTCCCTCTGCTCCTGGCTAGAATGCTTCCTCTTCCTCTGAGCCTATCGAGTTATCTGTCCAAGTCCTTCCCCACCTAGTTTAATTCTGCTCATCTCCTTCCCAGCTGTCTAATGCTCAGGGATCTTGTAACTGCAGACAGTACGTATCACTGGCTGCCCTGCATTGCCAGAGACTGCGAGGACATTGCTTGTCTCTGTGATTAGATTATGCTTTTGTCAAAGAGGCGATTTTCTATCCCAGCCTTACCCTCACCACCCCCCACCCTATGACTGGCCCAGTGTTCCTAGGAGGAAGAGATGGAGGAAGACTATGGGCATATTGACTGAGGATGATGGGGGTGAGGTGATTTGTGTGGTGCTCTTGGGTTGATCTGCCTCTTTGGGAAGCTGGGCTCGGAGTGGGCATGGGACTGGGGCAGGGAGATCCACAGCAGCACTAGGGTCTGAAAATTTCCATCTTGGAACTTAGGTCTGAAGCTAAAGGCACAGGATAGGAAGGTGGGGACTCTGGCAGGAAGCAAAGAGGCTCCTAGGAGGGCTGAGCTGAGCTCTGTTTCCCATAGACTCTGGTCCTCACCTGCCTATCTGGGCCATGGCCTCACTGTGAGGACAGAGTTGCTTTTTGCTACCTACACAGCCACCATAATGAAACTGCTGCCTTATGAGACCACAAGGGACAAGCTACACCAGATGTAAACTTCACAGTGATTTATAGAGTGGAGCTTCTGGGCCTGGGGTGGCGCACAGCTGCTGTTCTGATCCACCCCGTCTGCCCGCCCCGTCTGCCCGCCCCGTCTGCCCGCCCCGTCTGCCCTGCCCGCCCCGTCTGCTGGCCGGCTGCTCGTGCTGTTCTTAGGGATGGCATTTCAGGAATGCACAGGTAGGGTGGCATTGAGACATGTCACTTGACTGGTCAAAGTCAGCATGAGCTATGACAATGGGGTGTCCCAGAGACCTTTCCTAGGATGGAAGTGGACCCCACCAAGCTCTCTCTTTTTGAACAAATCAAGATTTGTACCCTTTGCCCACCAGGGCGGGCTAATTTTCCAAGGCTCTCTCCTCAAAAATTCAACCCAGGGATAATTGAGTACTACCTGTCCAAAGGGGGTCTGCAGGCAGAGTGGGTCACCTCTGACAGATATGGTGCAAGAAATACCCGGGAAGACTCAACCGGTTAGACATGAGGCCCCTGGGGCTTAGGGGAAACAGCCCTGTGAGCTCCTCGTTGGTTAGATGGGCTTAGAGAGAGGTACACCAGCTACTCCTGCGGGCCACAGTTACACAGCTTTCTCTACCCCACGGGCTACACACATCATCTACGCCAAACCAAAGGGCTCTGGACGTACCCTCTCTGCCAAATCTGCCCTCCCTTCTCTTCAAAGCCAGCCTGAGTCTTTGCTCTTTGAAACTGTCCCTGGTTAATTCTAGTTGGTCGTGACCAGCTCAGCTCTCATGTGTGGAATAGCTGCATCTCCCTCTGGGACAGCCTCCCCCATCCCCAGTCTGCACCAGGAAGACAAAGCCTAAGAGAAGGGACTCTGCAGTGTGTTGGTGGTGTTGTTAGGTCATTAGGTCTGCAGATGTCCTTCTGGGCACGTGGCAGGATTGTTCAGCCCCTGCCCCTTGATAGTAGTAGTTGCAATGTGTCTTGCTTTGGCTAATGAAATGTGAGTAGAAGAGACATGGGTGGCTTGGGCATGGCAGCTTTAAGAAATAGCACATGATATGTCACATCCTCTTCCCCTGATGTTTACTCAACTCTGGGAGCCCGTGTCCACATGGAGCCTCTGTTGGCTTGGATCCCTGGGTACTGGGTGGAGTAGGGCCCCCAGCCAAGCTGCAGAGCTCACGTAAAATAAACAAAACATAAACTTCAATTGTCTTAATCCACAAAATCCTAAGAGTGTTGCTGAAGCATAGCTTAGTTCATCCTGATTGGTATCGCTTGACCTTGGTCTTTTCAAAGCTTCTAACAGCACAGGAGATGTTGCTGTCTGATTCAGTCCACAGGCCTGGCCCAACCCTTACCCGTGAGCAAAGGGACAGGTAGCATAATTTCATAGGCAGCAAAACTGAGGCCCAGTAGATAGGAAGAACCACCTCAGAACAGCCACTCAGAAGCCCCAGATAGCCCAGGCGTTATGGCTCACACCTGTATACCTAGCATTCTGGAAGGCTGAGGTGGGAGGATCCCTTGAGCTTAGGAGTTTGAGACCAGCCTCAAGTGCAAGAGCGAGACCCTGTCTCTATTAAAAATAGAAAAAATTAGCTGGGTGTTGTGGTGGGCACCTGTAGTCCTAGCTACTAGGGAGGCTGAGGCATGATTGCTTGAACTCAGAGTTTGGTTGCTGTGAGCTGTGATGACACCATAGCACTCTACCAAGAGTGACAGAGTGAGATTCTGTCTCAAAACAAAACCACCAAAAACCCAACAAAAAAAGTCATGGATAAAATTCCCTTCCCTTCCCATCCCCATGGAAGCTCTGCTGTCTACCACCCCAACCAGGGGCAGAGTGCAAGGACCTTCCCAGGGCAGGCAAGGCCATCAGGCAGTTTCCAGAATCCCTCTTCACATCCTAAAGGACAAAGACCTATTTGTCTCTAGGGGGGAAGGGGCTGGGGACACGTCCCACCTGACTCAGAACTGCAAATTCTCTAGAAGCCAAGGGAACAGAGCGTACTCACAGTCGTGGCATACTGGATGTCCTTCCAGATGGAAGTCTCCCGGGACAGGTCAGAGGCCTCAAAGAGGTTGTCCAGGATGACCTCACCGATCATGTCGTGGCGGGAGAAGCGGTCGAAGTCGAAGACGCTGAGGTGCAGCTTGCGGTCAGCCAGCTCCTCGTAGGGCACAGGGAAGTGGAAGTTCTCGTCAAAGGTGGGGTTCAGGGTCTTGCGGTGCACCCGGGTCTGCAGCTTGCACTTGCGGTCGGGCAGGAGGTAGATCTTGACGTAAGGGTCGGAGCTTCCACAGAAGTCCTTGGCAGGAAGGTCGAAGGCCTTCAGGATGCGCACGATCAGGGTCTCGGTCTCATAGTCGTAGCGCAGGCTGAAGTTGATCTTCCCGCAGCTCTTGGTGGCCTCGGACTTGGCGTCGTCCCCATCCACTGACTTCTGCTTGTACAGCTCAGGCTTGATGCGGCCGATGCTGGTGGGCTGCTCGGCTGCCGGCGGCAGCTCATTGCCGTAATCTACGCTGGAGACGTGCATCTGCCGAGGCAGGTGGCGCTTGAAGGACGTGTGCCTGGTGGAGGGCAGGAGGGGACAGAGAGAGCATGGTCGGGGGAGGGCAGTGCTGGCGACCCTGGTTCATCCTATCCTTGGTTGAGCCCATTTTTCCTTTGCACGTGCTCTGCGTGCAAGGGTGTTGAGAGCATTATATGTCTTAATATATGTAAAGAAGCTGGAATGGTGCCTGGTACAGAGAAAGCTCAATAAATGTTAGCCATTGCTATCATCATTCTTCCTGCTTTTCTGTTACTTGCTTTCTAGGTTTCTTTCCTAGGAGACTTGACGCTAATTTCCTCATTAAGCCATAAATTCCCTCAGGGAGATGACCATCTTGTCTTACCCTCAGTGTGGCACTCCCTTCATCACCAGCATCACCCTACCACCATTTATTGAGGACTTGCTATATGGCAGGCAGTGGAGTGGTCAAAAGCCTGGGCTTCAAAGTCCAGATTGCATCAGTTAATTCTGGCGCTGCCACTTTCTGCCTATATGATCTTGGGCATGTTATTCAATCTTCCTGTACTATAAAAATAGCAATTGCATAGGACTGCTGTGCGGGTGAAGTGAACTAAAGCACGTAAAGTACTTAGTTCAGGGTCAGGTGTATAATAAATGACATTACATGTCAGCTCTTGTCATCACATGGATTCTATCACTGGCTCCGCACAACAACCTTATAAAAGTTATTAGCCCTATTTTACAGTTGGGAAAAGTGAGGCTCAGGGAAGGTAAGCAACAGCCCCAAAGCCAACCTCTGTCAATGTGATCCCAAGTTCTTTCACTCCCCGTCTCCAGTCTGAAGACGGGGCCTGCTTTCCTTTTGTTGGTCCCCTGGGAGCCTGGAGAGATATTGCAGGGACCCGGGAATCCATCAGGGCCCTAAGTTTTGCGTTAATACAATGCTGTTTCTGAATTTAGTGCGGGGTTTTGTCGTGATGTGCTTCCTGTTGCTGTTTTCAGTTCAAGGATGACATATGTACAGCTGCTGTCATGCACAGAACTTGAAAAGTTTTAAAAGAATCTTCATCGTCCAGCTACTGGGACTCTCGCCTCATCTCCCCACGCGGCAGACTCCAGCTATGAGGCTTCACCAGCACATCCCCGAGCACACCATGAACTTTTGTGCCTCTGAGCCTTTGCATATTCTCTTCTCTCTGCCTGAAGCCTTTCCTTCCAAACACCCAACACTCCCTTCCACTTCTCTCCCATTCCTCCCACACCACACGCATCCTAAGTGCACATCACACACCTCAAAGGTTTTCCTTTCGTGAACTCTTTCCCCATGGCCACTTCCTAGTGGATCGCCCATCATAGATCACATCATCTGACATATTTTTCAGTCAAAGGATATGTGTTATTCTTTCTGTCTCTGATCTTCCCAGGCTGGAATCTCATGATTGTATTAAACAGGGTAGTTTGGATATGGGTGGATGGTGTTAGGGAAGGGTCCACGCCTCACCTGGTGGATGACGCTGGCTCTGTGGTTTGTCGCTGCAGCCGCGTGTGACGCATGATGTGCTCCTTCACCGACATCTGCACCTCGGCTGGGATGTCTGGGGACGTGTGGCTGATCTTCACAGCCGCCTCCAAGAAGCCCAGGGCGCTTGGGTCCTTCAGCTTGTCTGCCATGGTGCCTCTGGAGCTGGGGCTCTGGAGGGCCTCCAAGGTGGGGTTAGCAGAGGAGGGACTGGAGGTCTCCTTGTTCCTCCAGGGCATCCAGCACAGCTTCCAAAAGAGAAAGAGAAAAACTGCCACCAGGGCCACGCCACACACAATAACTACCACTGCGAGGAGGCTGACAGAGCTGCCTGCCCTCGGCATGAGCCAGGCAGGGAGGGACAGAGACAGACAGAGGCGGGGAGAAGCAGGTGAGGGTGTTGGAAGAGGGGGCACACGGAAGGGACAAAGACGGAAGAAGAGAAAAGAATGGTCGTGAGAAAGCTGCCAGGTCAGAGGGAGAGATGGCTTCAGGGTTGACTCTCGACTGTCCACTTTGTGCAATGTCTGTCATCTTGCGTTCATCTCAAGCATCATCCCCCCTACCTCCCGGCCAGCTTGGGGAACACCAAGGTTGCCTCTCCTACTGCTTATAAAGGAAAGTAATTGAAATAGCAGCCTAAGCAAATGTGCAAATTCTGGAAACATTCCGTTCACAGGTGGATGCTGTTTGACTTTGTATTAGAGCTGTTACTATGGCCAGACTTAGAGTCGTTTCTGTATACAGCTCTTTTCCTTAACAGGCTGTCAGGCCCTGGGGGCAGAGGCTGGCTAACTCAGCTTCTCTTCCTTATCCCACCCCCAGCGAGCCCCAGACAGGAGCTCAATAAACAGAGTTGACTTCAAGTGAATAAGATGGGGCATAATCTCTTTAAGGGTGGGGATTAATTTCTTCTAGACTCCCAGAACTCTGAACATAGTAGGCTCGGTAAATACTTCTATTAAGGTGGAATCCAATCCACACGTTATATTTCAAGCTAAACACAGGCACACCTTGTTTCATTGCGCTCCCCTTTATTGAGCCTTGCAGACACTGTGTTTTTTTCAAATTGAAGGTTTGTGGCCGCCCTGCCCCAAGCAAGTCTTCTGGTGCCATTTTTCTAACAGCACGTGCTCACTTCATGCCTCACTGTCACATCTCGGAAATTCTCGTGGTATTTTATTATATCTGTTATAGAGATGCGTAGTCCTTGATCAGTGATGTTACTATTGTCACCGTTTTGAGGCACCGTGAACTGCATCAGTGTCAGGCGGCAAACTTAATCAGTAAATGTTGTGCATGTTTTGACGCTTCCACTGAACAGCTATTCCCCTCCTTGGGTTTTCCTATTTCCTGAGACACAACAATATTGAAATTAGGACAATTACTAACTCTACAATGGCCTCTAGGTGCTCAGGGGAAAGGAAAAGTCACACATCTCTCGCTTCACATCTGAAGCTAGAAATGATGAAACTTATGGAGGGAGGAATGCCAAAAGCTGAGACAGGCCTAAAGCTAAACCTCCTGTGTCAAACAGTTAGCAAAGTTGTGAATGCAAAGGAAAAGTTCTTGAAGGAAATTAAAAGTGTTACTCCGGTGGACATACAAATGGTAAGAAAGCAAAACAGCCTTACTGCTGATAGGGAGGTCTGGACAGAAGATCAAACCAGCCACAACAATTCCTTAAGCCAGAGCCTAATCCAGAGTAAGGCCCTGGTTCTCTTCAATTATATGAAGGCTGAAAGAGGAACCCACAGAAGAAAAGCCTGAAGCTAGTGGAAATTGGTTCATGGGGGTTAAGGAAAGAGGCTGTCTCCAACACAAAAGTAAGTAGAGCGGCAAGGGCTGATGTAGAAGCTGCAGTGAGGTATACAGATGACCCAGCTGAGAGGACGAATGTGAACACACCAAACAGATTTTCAGTGTACAAGAAACAGTCTCCTACTGGAAGACGATGACACCTAGGACTTACACAGCTAGAGGAGAAATCAATGCTTGGCTTCAAAGCTTCAAAGGATAGGCTGACTCTCTTGATAGGGGCACAGCCCCTAAATTGAAACCAATGCTCACTTACCATTCTGAAAATCTTAGGGCCCTTAAGAATTATGCTAAATCTACTCTGCCTGTGCTCTATAAATGGAACAACAAAGTCTTGATAACAGCGTATCTGTTTACGGCATGGTTTACTGAATCTTTTAAGCCCACTGTTAAGACCTACGACTCAGAAAAAAAGATTCATTTAAAAACATCATTGCTCATCGACAATGCACTTGGTCATCCAAAAGCTCTGACAGACCTATACAACAAGAGGGATGTGGCGTTCATGGCTAACACAACCCCCATTCTGAGCCTGTGCATCCAGGAGTCATTTCGACTTTCTTATTATTTAAGAAATACATTTTTGTAAAGCTATAGCTGCCATAGATATAGCAAATGTAAAGTGAATTGGGCAAAGTAAATTGCCCAATTTAATTGGGATCTAGGCTCGGCGCCTGTGGCTCAAGTGGCTAAGGCACCAGCCACATACATCTAAGGTGGCAGGTTTGAATCCAGCACGGGCCTGCCAAACAACAATGACAGCTGCAACCAAAAAATAGCCGGGTGTTGTGGCGGGCGCCTGTGGTCCCAGCTACTTGGGAGGCGGAGGCAAGAGACTCGTTTGAGCCCAGGAGTTGTTGGAGGTTGCTATGAGCTGTGATGCCACGGCACTCTACCCAGGAGGATAGCTTGAGGCTCTGTCTCAAAAAAAAAAAAAAAAAAGGGGATCTAGTCAAAGTAAATTGAAAACCTTCTGGGAAGAATTCACCACTCTAGGTGCCAGTAAGAACATTTATGATTCATGGTAGGAGGTCAAAATAGCAACACAGACAAGAGTTTAGAAGAAGTTGATTCCAACTCTCGTAAATGACTTTGAGGGCTCGGTGCCTGTAGCTCAGTGGCTAGGGTGCCAGCCACATACACTGGGGCTGGCAGGCTCGAACCTGGCCTGGGCCTGCTAAAAACAACAATGACAACTACAACAAAAAATAGCCAGGTGTTGTGGCAGGTGCCTGTAGTCCCAGCTACTCGGGAGGCTGAGGCCAGAGAATTGCTTAAGCCCAAGAGTTTGAGGTCACTGTGAGCTGTGATGCCATGGCACTCTACCCAGGGCAACAGAGTGAAAAATAAATAAATAAATGACTTTGAGGAGTTCAAGTCTTCAGTGGAGGAAGTAACTGCAGATGTAGTGGAAATAGCAAGAGAACTAAAATTAGAAGTGGAGCCTGAAGGTGTGACTGAACTGCTGCCATCTCATGATAAAACTTGAATGGATGAGAAGTTGCTTCTTATGAATAAGCAAAGAAGTGGTTTCTTGAGATGGAATCTATTCCTGGTGAAGATGCTGAACATGGTGTTGAATTGACAACAAAGGATTTAGAATATTACGTGACTTAGTCGATAAAACAGTGGCTGTGTTTGAGAGAATTGATTCCAATTCTGAAAGTTCTACTGTGGGTAAATTGCTAACAACTTCCTGGTACAGAATACATGCTACAGAGAAATCTCTTGTGAAATGAAAAGTCAATTTATGTAGTAAACTTCATTATTGTCTTATTTTAAGAAATTGCCACAAGTACCCCAACCTTCAGCAACCACCACCGGATCTGTAAGTGGACATCATCATGGAGGCAAGACCCTCCACGGCCAAAACGTTATGACTTGCTGAAGGATCAGGGGATCATTAGCATTATCAGGAATAAAGTATTTTTAAATTAAGGTATTTACATATTTTAGACATAATTCTTAATTATGTCTTACACTTAATAGACTATGGTGGAAATGTCACTTTTATACGCTCCGAGAAACAAACAAAAAAAATTATGTAACCTACTTTACTTTGATATTTGCTTGATTATTATGGTCCAAACCGCATGCCTGTACAAATGATTTCTATAGCTGTCCTTTTCCATTCCTGTGCTATTCAAGAACTTTGAGGTAAAACTGGTATTTGCAGTGTTGTCATAGGTTTGGAGGTGGGCACTCACTGACCATGGTGATCAGATGTCCATTGTCTCTCGGGAGAGCTGTGAGGGATGCCTCCCTTCACAGGAAATTATCAAGCAGACCTCTCATCCCACTTCCTTCCCCAAGTCTTGGATGAAACTTTGAACCCAAGGCTTCTTCTCACTGTGAGCCGAGAGGTCAGAAGGCTCGAAGCCAATGGCACCCCTGGCAGTGCTTGCAAAAAGTCACTTGTGGGGGGAGGGCACAGTTGCTCATGCCTGTAATCCTAGCACTCTGGGAGGCCGAGGTAGGTGGATTGCCTGAGCTCACAAGTTAGAGAATAGCCTGAGCCAGAGTGAGATCTCATCTCTAAAACAATAGCTGGGCGTTGAAGTGAGTGCCTATAGTCCCAGCTACATGGGAGGCTGAGGCAAGAGAATTAATCACCTGAGCCCAAGAGTTTGAGGTTGCTGTGAGCTATGACACCACAGCACTCTACCAAAGGTGACAAAGTGAAACTGTCTCCAAAAAAAACAAAAAGTCATTTGTGGATGAACCAGCAGAAAAGTCTCATCTGGCTTCCATAATGACGGAAAAGTTAGGATATTCCATCATCATCACACCCCAGTTCTAGCTTCTCTGGAAAAGACCAATGAGTTGGTGACTGCACTTGTGCCCCTGCAAGGGGGGAACCCTTTGTGGGGTGTGTCCTTACCAATTCAATGCTCAGCTCCCTCTTCCTTGCCTGGCCCCTATTGGCTTGTGAGTTTGCAGCCCCTTGATCAACCTGTCCCAGTGCCTTAAAAATCTTACCATTTGGACGATGCCTGTGGCTCAAAGGAGTAGGGCACCAGCCCCATATGCTAGAGGTAGCGGGTTCAAACCCAGACCTGGCCAAAAACTGCAAAAAAAAATCTTACCATTTAAGGTGAGAAATGACCCTACTAGGGCCATGCTGTGCTTTTACAGTTGGGAGCAGAGAGGGAACTTGCCTGGGGGTCACACACGGCAGAGTCCAGATGTCTACCACCCAGCCTGGCATTCTCTCCTCTTTTTGTCTCTGATTAAACTGTAGGCGAGCCTAGGCTACTACATCCCTGTGTTTTCCCCATTTGTCTGACCCAGGGCCTTACCTAGAAACTGGCACGTGGGAAAGAATGGGTGAATGAATGAATGGCACATAAAAGGGCTGTGATTATCTCACATTTCAATTAAGTTCAGCCAACATTTACTGAATACTGGCCATGAACCAGGTTCTGAGCTAGGCGTGGGATACACAGATGCCCATGTCCCTCCTGGGGGGGATCTAGGGTGCTATCACAGCACACAGGGAAAGCTGTCCCACACCCAGAAGGAACTGAGAAGGAAGTGAGACCATCAGCTGCTCTCTCTGGGAAGCCAGCACTGCCTTCTGATTCCCTTGCTGCAGGTTATTTGCCTGGCTCAGGCACTTCCTCCACGAATGGGGAGTTATAGCAGAGAATCCTCAAGCCCTAAGCCACCTCCCACCATTCAACCCTCCCCTCCACCTCCCAGCCCAGCTTCCCGAACAGAGATGCTGGGGCCTTTTCCTGGCCAGGGAGCTGGAGTTAGTCCTTGGAGACTGCCAGGAACCAAGAAAGTTGATTCTAAGTTAACGTCTAGACGAAAGGTCTCCAGTGTGGTTGCCTACATCTCAGGGGCCCAGAGGGAAAAAACCCCAGGTTATGTCAATACTTATTTATTATCTTAAAAGAAACCAAAGCTTTGATATATAGGTTCATTGTAATAATAGCATTTTATTATTGGATTTGTTTATTTTTGAGATAGAGTCTCACTTTGTCACTCCCAGTAGAGTCCCAGTGGCGTCATAGCTCATAGCAACCTCAGACTCTTAGGCTCAAGTGATTTTCTTGCCTCAGCCTCCCAAGTAGCCGGGACTATAGGTGCCCGCCACAGTACCTGGCTATTTTTAGAGATGGGGTCTCTCTCTAGCTCAGGCTGATCTCAAACTCGTGAGCCACCTGCCTCAGCCTCCCAGAGTGCTGGGAGTTAGCCACCATACCTGGCTTATTATTGGGTTTAGTTCATTTATTCAACATTACTATGTCCAGACTTTAAAGTATATTTTTACACGTTCATTCACTTAATCCTCTCCAATGAAACAGATATGATCGTTATCTTCTCTTTACAAGTATGGAAACTGAGACACAGAAGGTTAAATAAATGCACAGTGGTAGAAGTGGGCTGCAAACCAGCCAGGCTGGCACTGCAATGTCACCTTTGTAGAACACGTATGTAAGGAACTTGGGAGGGAATAAACATATATTGGCGGTACTAAGTCAATTTATTTTTGGCTAAATAACTTGGAGACCAATCTTCAGTTCCTTATCCCACCAGGATCAGCAGGAAAACTACCACAGATGCGTGTCCTTACTCCACATACCTGACCAGTCCCAGACCTGTCACATCTGTTCTCTGTTACAGTTGTTTTAGATGTGTTCTCTGCAATATGAGTCACCTGAAAACAAAAGGTATTTCTAGGGCTTTGCTTCCCTTTGATCATACATCTTACTTGTTCTGGTAATAATTAGAATTTTAATGAGAAGCGGGGTGTAGGGGGAATCCAGAGAGCATACAGTGCATTTAAATGTTCAGCCTGACAAAAAACTGAATTCATAAATGAATAGAGAGCTGGGGGAAGGGGGCGAGCCAGTTGAATCAGTTTTCCCCTGGTGTGGTTGCTATTTAGATTGCTTCTCCACGTGACCCTCAGCTGTGGTTCCCTTGGAGCTGTGATCAGAGAAGGCAGAGGGTACGGGTTATCAGTAGTCACCACCCAGACCCAAGGCTGGTTCCCAGAAAACCAGGAGACCCTTCTTCCAGAACCAGGAAAGCCTGAGCTTTTGGCATCTCACTGGCAGGCAATGAAAGGAGAATTAGGTCTGGAACTGAGTGGGGTCATCCTCACAGGGGCTGCAAGGTGGTGAACACAGAATCAGGCTGGGCAGGGAGTGACTATAGAGGATTTAGCCCCTTTAAAGTCACTAGACGTAAATTCAGACAGTCCTCATCCCCTGGTCAAGGGTACATTAAAGTTAGGAAGGCGCATAGGCTCCCGTAATGTCCTAGGGCAGTGATTTTAGTTGTGTGGTGAAAATTTTTAAGTCATTAATTATTTTTGAAAGACGTTCAAAGCACAGTAAGTATATTCCTTTATTTACCTTTTTTTAAATTAATATAATTTAAGGGTGCCACGGAAGTTTAACTATAGGTTCAAGTGTACCACGAGATTTTTAAAAAGGTTGAAAAACACCAGCCTAGGGGTATGCAAGGGCCTAGATGATCTAAGACAGGGGTCCTCAAACTTTTTAAACAGGAGGCCAGTTCACTGTCCCTCAGACCGTTGGAAGGCCAGACTGCGGGCCTGGGACAAATCAGCTGCTAAGCAGGACAGGCAGCAGTGGCAAAAACACCTGGTGGGCCAGATAAATGTCCTCGGCAGGCTTCATGTGGCCGGCGAGCCATAGTTTGAGGACCCTTGATCTAAGATACGTGACTTCTGAGACATGTGACCACTCGGGATGGCTGGGGCCAACTCAGTGAGAAATGTTACCCCCTAGGAAACCACAAGTGCACAAAAAGCCTTCAGAATCTCTTTCCTATTCACAACCTTGACCCTAGAGGTGGATAGAACTCTGATGCACAACTCTGCCACCTTTCTGCGTCCTGTCCCAATGTTCTTCCTATTCATACCATGTGTTAGCTTCAGGACAAGAGAGAGGTAACCCTCTAGTAAGGGAGAAAGTGCTCAGCACAACACTGAAAAAAAGAAAGGACTTCCTGAGTATTTACTTTCTTCTTCCCTCTCTTCTTCCTTCTTTACTTCCCCTTCAGCCTAGAGAGAAAAAAGCACAGGAGAGCCAAACTGGAGTCCTTCTATGTCCACCCTCCCCTGGTTTTAAACTGTGTGATTTTGGAACTTACTTAACTAGGTAAGATATCTCAGCCTCAGTTTTCTCATCTGTAAAATGGGTGTCATAGTAGGAGTGCCGTGGCTCACGCCTGTAATCCTAATACTCCAGGAGGCTGGGGCAGGTGGATCATGAGCTCAGGAGTTCAAGACCAGCCTGAGCAAGAGCAAGACCTCATCTCTACTAAAAATAGAAAAAATTAGCTGGGTGTTGTGGCAGATGCCTGAAGTCCCAGCTACTTGAGGAGGCCAAGGCAAGAGGATCACTTGAGCTCAAGAGACTGATGTTGCTGTGAGCTATGATGATGCCCCAGCACTCTATCTAGGGCCACAGAGTGGGACTCTGTCTCAAAAAATAAAATGAAATAAAATAAAATAAAATGGGGGTAATAATAGATTCCACTTTGTAAAGTCACTGTGAAGTTGAAAAGAGATCAAAAGTGCTGACAATGGGCGGCGCCTGTGGTTCAAAGGAGTAGGGCGCCGGCCCCATATGCCAGAGGTGGCAGGTTCAAACTCAGCCCCAGACAAAAAAAAAAAAAAAAAAAAACTGCAAAAAGAAAAAAAGTGCTGACAACAACACCTAGAATTTAGTAACCAATATAATAATTATTACCCATTTTTTATTAGCTAAACCCAGTCTAATTCTAAATATCCCTTAGTTTTAAAATTTGTTTAAAGGACAGAGCATCTGCAAGCCATGAACACTAATTTTAAATAGAGATAGGTTTAACCTTATCATTATAAACCAAGAACCATATCACTAGCAGAAATAATATAACTATTTCATACATAAATAATGTAACTCTCTTTATCTCTAGACATAATACATGCTATATTAAAGATCACACATCTCCAAGTTTTTCTATTAATATTCATCTGCTTGCTACTTTCAGAGTTGTTTTGTTGTTACTATCAGCTGGTGAACACTAATGAATTCCAAAGGAGTAAGAAGAAGTTCATGGGAGAAAAATCATTTGAGCACATCTCATGCTCTTGCAAAGTTTTCTTGGAAATTGGAGGAAAGAAGTCCATTCCTCAACATTCATTGTTAAATATCTCCATTTAGGTATCAGAGGAGCTCCAGTATTCCACAGGCACCTGGTTTGGTAAACCACAGCAGCAAATTATCCAACAGCCTCCAGGAGAGAAAAGAGCTATGGAACTAAGCCTTGGAAACATCCCCCAGTGACATGGCTTTGTACAGGGAGGGGCACATGGCTTCTAGTCCTGGCTGGGAGACTGGACTTCCCTAGGTGCTCAGACACATGGCAGCTAACTCGGGTGGGCACCAGTACCAGCATGATCCCAGGGTACGTGTCATCTACATTGCTTCCTAATTGTATGACTTCGAGCAAGTTATCTAACCTCTCCAAATCCGGGTTTCCTCTTTTATTTAGTGAGGATTCTAGTTACCTCACCTCACAGAATCACTGTGAATATTAAACAAGTAAAGACTTGGAGCACAGTCCCTGGTAGGTGGTGAATGTCCTCCAAATGTAAGCTGCTGTTATTCATTATGGTTTGGGTTTTGGAGGAGCATAACAGTTTGCTGTGTACAAAACAAAGGTAAGCCTCAGAGACAAGGAAGGGAGACCCCAGAGGAGAGGGCAAAGAATGTGTGGGACCTTAGTCCCCTCTCCTCTCCTGGGAAGGTAAGAGCCCCCAAAGCCCATCAGGGCAAGACCTGCTTGTCCCCTTCAATGAGCCTATCTGGCCAGAGTAATGTTCCATGACAGTGCTTTGTTATTCATTAGCAGCCCAGGGTTTCTTGTCTTTCTCCATGACACTTCTTTCTCCAAAGACAGCCCTGGCGCCCCCTCCCCTTGTCTCCACCCGTAGTGTTAGGATTCATCAGCAGTTCTCATCGCTTGCTATTGTTCCCATTTCTCTAATGGGCTCCCAGGTCAGAAAAATCCATTTTGTAACAGTAACAGGCATTCTCACTAACAGATTGTAATCAAAAAGATAAACTGGGGAGATGAAGTAAAAAGAAAGGACCATGTTCCCTGCTCACCCCACGCCAGAGAAGGCTGGTTTCAGGGCCTGAGGTTGCTGCTGGACCCTCAGAAACAAACAGGGCTGAGGCTGTGGAGAGCAGGAGCTGCTTTGGCTGAGGACACAGACACAGACAGAGACACAGACAAAGCACAGCCCGGAGACTGGAAAGCAAGTGACGCAGAGGCCCAAGAGCCTGGAAGAACCACATTTAGTCTGGGAAAGGAAGAGAATCTGGGCAGAACCATTAATATTAATTCTAATAATATCACTTGTTATTTATTTCTACATGATAAGCCCTACGTCCCTTACATTATCTAATTAACCTTTACAGCCTCCCTAAGAAATTGGTATTCACCTCTCAAAAGTAAACCAAGTGTAGCGATGTTAAGTGAGTAAGTTCTTCAAGGGTGCAATGCAATTAAGTGGAAAAGTTGAGATCTGAACCTAGAATTTTCTGATGCCAAAGGCTGAGCTCTTGATCTAGGCATCTGAGGAGACTGAAAGTTGAGCTGTAGAGTCCTAGGCTGGGCAGAGAAGCTGGAGAGGCATTTCTTAGCTGTCCTCAGGGGCACCCTCCTCTCTTTGGCCTGACCTGAGCAGATGCCTAGAGATGGGGATTATGAGTGGCCTCCTCATGACCCGCCTTCCTATGCCCTATCTCTCCTCTTCCCTGGAAAGTAGACACTATAGGCTGCCTGCCAGTTACCAGGCAAATAACCAGTGGCCTCTGGAGAAGTCCCATGCAGAGATGTACTTGAGGAATACCTGACTGTGTGAGTGTGTGTTGGGAGAATAGGGCTATCGTGTACTGAGGCGCAGACAAGGTCCATTAATAATAAACCCTGCTGGGGTTTGTAAGTTTATTAGGAGAACCCGGTGTAATTAAAATTCAGGATTGGGGGCGGGGGAGCAGAGGGCCTTTGCTTCTTTTCCTTCTTTCAGAGATGCAGGCTGAGCTACCGATGGGGATAATTAGCAGAGTCCAAACAGAGAAGGAATTAATGCTCCTGGAAAAGCTGTGATGAGGAGAGCCAATGCTGAGCTAATTAGGGCCGCACCAAGCTTTATGACTGGTGCCCGTTTCCATCATTATTATGGGATTCAGAGTTAAATTGGAGACTAATGTGGAGTGTTACGGCTAACAGAGTATTAGCACTAATTTAGCAATTATTAATAGTATTTTGGCAGATGGTAACTATACCTTTCTACCTGACGGGATAGGGTGTGTATCTCCCCTGAATGTGGGATCAGGGCTGGAGTGACAGAGGGGAGGGGCAGACAGGAAGTTGGAAATTCTCCTCCCTCTCTGCTCCTCTCCCTGCTCCTCTCCTCTCACACCTGCAGCTAGTGAGAGAAGAGGTCTGGGTGGTCCTTGCAGAGCAAGAAAACCAGTTCAGCAGCCCTACAAGAGAGAAGGGACGAGGCAGTGCTGTTATTACACTTTCCTTTTTGCTTCTACTTTTAAAGGCCTCTCTGATTTCAGTTTCTAGCATGGCCCAGTCCTCAGAGGTTTCTTTTCTTAAGCAAGGGTAGCAGGGTGCTACTTAGCTTAGTCAGAACCTTTTCTTGCCATGCTTTACCCGACTGTAGATAACCTTACACAGATCCTAAAGAAACGTGACTTGATCCAGACGCCTCAGTACCAGTCCTAATCATTTGCAGCCACAAGTTATGTACCCCCAAAGACCAAGTAAAGTTAGAACATTAGAGCACATCTTTAGCACAGAGCTAAGGGATGGGGCATACTGAAACCACCAGCTCTCTCGAAATTCCCAGGTCCTGAGAGACCTTCTAGAACTATAAATCAAGAAAATTTCTGAAACTATAAGTCTAGAACTATAATTGTGATCAACTCATAGATACTACACCATGCTTCTAGAATTCTGAAGCTCAAAACACACCAGAGTCAGGATATCTTTTCCACAGGTTCTAAAGGATCATGTATGGCACCTTTCCTCAAAAAAAGGCAAAATCTGCAGAATTCCTTCCTTCCAGGGAAGAGTGAGGGAGTTGCTGATTATTCCGTTATAGAAACAGGACTTGGTATTTTAATGAGATGTACATTTCATTTCTCATCACAAGCAGAGGGAAAAAATTCTGTGTTGCAACAGGCTCCTTCAAAGCCAGGTGACTGAATCACAGAACATCTCCAGAGTCATTAGCAAAGTGAACAAACACCACGTACATGTCGCAGCCATAGGTGACCTGGAGAATAACCACTCCTGGCTGTCAGCCTGGGTGAGAGAGAGCAGCTCAGGGTCTCCCGTGATTTTCTGGAATATTTTCTGGAATGCTTCCGCTTACCACCTTAAGTCCAGAATCCATGCTCACCATATCGAACCCTCTGCAACTTGGCCTACAGATAAAGTTCATTCACCTCCACAAGGCAAATGACACAAGGACAGGTCAGAGAACTGCCTGTTAGCGTACACTTGGGGTGTACTAAGGAGGAAAGCAGACCCTTTCCCTTTAGGGTTTTTAAAGAAAAGGGGGAACTTGCTTGTAGTTGAAAGTTTGTTCCAAGTCAGGGTCTGATTAACTGAGATATCTGTGCAATTCCTAGCACGGACCCTGGCAGGTGGGAGGCTCTCCATAAATTACAGTGGAGTCTGAATCTCAAAATTGTTGACTCGCAGGGTGTCACTAGAAATCCAGAGAACAGGAGGTAGGCAGGGAAACATAAAATGGTAATGGGAGTTGGGCACGCTCTAGTGACCACCTGTATGCATTTTTCATGAAACTCCAATTGAAAAAGCTTCAGCATAACTGGCCAGAGAATCCGGACCCAGGTAAGTAGCTCGGAGCTGCAGGGAGCAGGCTGGGAAGAGGGACATCTGGAGGCTTGTCCTGAGCTCCACAGCAGCTCCCTAGACCCTGTGGTCACCTAAATCCTCAAGATCTCAAAGCCACTCTCAACTTTCTTTCTTTTTCTATGATCAAGGGCCTCCTTCTGCCTCCTCTATCCCTTTCAGCCTCCCAGCATGGCCCTTGGGCTTCTTGGGACTTGTGACTCAGCAGCCAAAGTTAAAGTTTTCCAGGACTGACAACTCAGACTCCCTTCTGAGGCAGCCTGCGGTGAAGGCATACTGATTCATCTGAGCCTGCTGACTCGTGCCCCTCAAGCTTCTCTCCCCTTGACCTGGCCATCCAGGCACCTGTCATTCTCCACCATGGGGCATCCCACTGGAGTCAGAGCACCAGTGCCTCCCCCTATCAGGACATGCTAGACACACACACCTGTACTCCCCAGCAACCCTCACTCCCACCCCCAGCATTTCTGCTCTGGATGAACAGGAGGGGCAGCTTCCTTCTCAGGGGGAACTCAACAGGTGTGTTCTCACTTCTGGTTCGGAGGGATCAGGACCTGTTTTAAGGCCCCACTGGAGATGGATCATTGGTGGAAAGGATGGAAAGGAGCTGGAGAGTAGGGAGAGGCAGGAAAAGGTGCCTTGACTTGGGGAAAATTCTGTGTCTGGTGGGTATAGCGAGATGGGTGGTATAGGAGGCATGGCACCAGAGTAATAATACTCACTGTTCTGAGAATCTCCAAAAGGGAGAATCAGCTTCCTCAATCGCCATCACTATAACCACCCCCCAGTTCTTCTTTGTATCTAACCTTAGTCCCTTTTACTGCAGTAATCAACCCAGTGGTTAAACATTTCCAGGGCCAAAGAGAAAGTAGCGCCCCCTATGACTCTCACAGGACTGAGGTGGGGGCTTCACTGACCCCGAGGCCGGATACAGCCCTCTCCTCACACACGGCGCACACACAGCCTACCCTGGGCTCCCTACCCCCTCCCCTAAACAGCTGGGTGCCTCATCCAGCATCTACCTCTATATCCGACCCTTCACCTCAAGTAAAAATAGGGCCTGGGACCCGGAGGCCGCAGGGGAGCTTTCCTCACCTGTACCTGCTCCCGGAACCCTCTCTTCTGTCCCTGACTTCTTGTCTCTGGAAAGGCGTTTGGGGAGCAAATTCTCACCTCCCGCAGCCCCCTCCTCTTTTTCCCGCGCCAGCTGTGCAGAGACACTGGGCAACTCCCGCGAACCCCTAGGCCCAGTACCCTACTACTGGGAATGGGGGGAAAAGGAGGGGTGGAGTCAGCTGAGCCTCAAGGAACCCCAGCGCTTTGGACCCTGCAAGACCTCCCCACCCCCACTCCGCATTTTCTCCAGGCCTCGAACTCCCCCAGCCTCTGCCCCACGCAGAGGACCCGGTACTCGCTCCCGCCCAGGACCCTCCAGCGTCGGGACAAAGAAGCCCCACAGCAGCCGGTAAGCGTGGCCGCAAGGCACTGATGCAGCAGGTAACACCCGGGGCTGGCGGCCACCACGCTGCCGACCCTCCCTCCCGCAGCTCCCGCCTCTAGGGCGCGACACGCCATTCCAGCTGTCGCGACTCTCGGGAGACGCCGCAGCTGCGCGCCGGGCCCCGGCCCCGCGGGGCGCGGGCTCGGGACTCACCGGCTCAGGCGAGCTCGACTCGGCTCGGCTGCCGCCCCGGGCTGCGTCCGACGCAGGGTCCGCGCCGCTAGGGCGGGAGGCGCCCTCTGGGCAAAGTCGGCGAGAGGCACCGGCTCAGCAGAGCGCCGGCCGCGAG
>NW_003852468.1:7274881-7283631 GCF_000181295.1 Otolemur garnettii | reverse complement strand
CCGCCCCCCAGCGGGGACGCGGAAAGCCGCTCGCAACCGAGACACCCGGACACAAAGACCTCGTGCCAGCTGCAGACCCAAGTTTCTCCCTGAGAGACCCAGGAGGCTCGGCCGCCGTCACCGAGAGGACAGACAGACTGACGGGCAGGCCGGCGGACCCTGGACCTGGACACCCCTAGGAGCCGAGCCTTCTTCCCATGTCGGATGTCCCGGTCCCCCGCTTTATTCACGACCCCTCTCCTAGCAGACCGTCCGCAGGGCCAGCGGAGAGACGCCGGGGGAACCGAAGCCCGGAGGTGCCGCGTCCCGGAACCGGGCTTTCCGCCGGGGTCCCCGCAGGAGTCACAGGGGCTGGGGGGTTCTTCCCTCTCCCGTCCCCTTTGGATGGACCGGGGACTGGCCGAGGCTGGCTTCCAACCCAGACTCCGGGGCTGGAGTTGTCTCTCCAGGTTCCGGGGCTCTTGGGACCGCTGCTTCTGGGAGTGGGGACCGCCTGGACGAGAATTCAGGCGGGGGACGGGGGGCAGGGGGCCTGGGTCTCCCATTACCTGAGTTGGCGGCGCTGGGACTGCGCTCCGGGGGCTGCAGCTCGAAGCTCCGACAAGTCTCCACGTCCAGCCCGAGAGGGGGCGGCCGGCCCCGGCACAGCGAGGCAAGGACCGCGAGCGCCGCCTGGCACCGAGGCCCCGCGTCCCCCCACACCCCGCTCATGCCCCAGACACCAGGCCTGCGGAGCAGCCGCTGGAACCCGCTCCGCGGCGGGGCTGGGGCGGGGCGAGGCGGCCCAAGAAGACCCTCCCCGCAGCGGCCCCCTGCGGCTCTGTTCTGCTTTTAATCACTTCCCCGCAGGGTCCCCGCCCCTCACGTGGCATCCCGCGGCAGCTGACAAGTCTGGCGCCTCACGGCCGCCCCCTCTACACTCAGGGGCCGGCCTGGGCCCGGGCGGTTCGAGGCGAGAGAGCCCGGCTGTCCCGAATCTCGCAGGGTGCAAGGCCAGGAAAGAGTCCTGGTTCCTGCTTCTCATTCACTGCCTGGTGTGTGTGACCTTGGGCCTCTCGGAGCCTCAGTTTTCCTTTGGGTAAAAGAAGTGCGATGATTTTGAGTGTTTTACGGGCTCCCTGGGGATATAAAGATAGTGTTTGTGAAAACACACAGTAAATTGCTGCATGCCACACAAGTGGCAGCGAAATAGATACCCCCGTAGCAGAAAGAGGGGTGACCAAGGTGAAGGTGGAAGGACCTTGGCTGAGGTTCCTGATGAGAGAAGTTATTCACAATTGCCCTAAGTCTCACCTTCGTAGGTAGAAGACCCCAAGAGAGCGGGGCGATGCGAACTGCAAGAAGACTTTCCGAGCCCCGCAATCCTGCGGTCCGCGGTCCCGCATGTTGCTATGGCGACGAGAGGCAGCGGCTGTCTCTCTCCATGGCAACCGGTGGGGAAAGTTTCTGACGAATAGGAATGGGGGGCATTTCAAGACGTCGCTCAGTTGCCACCGACCCACCTCCCCGCTTTGGTGCAAAGACATAATGTATCTATTAAGCATAACAAGGGGCGAAAAGGCAGAAAACTGAACGGGAGGATTGAGGGTAGACTTAAAGTT
The DNA here is from genome assembly GCF_000181295.1 of Otolemur garnettii. NCBI lineage: Eukaryota > Metazoa > Chordata > Mammalia > Primates > Galagidae > Otolemur > Otolemur garnettii. The sequence continues at coordinate 7,282,030 of NW_003852468.1, read as the reverse complement.
GAGCCCCCCGCCCCAAAACGGTGGAACGAGGCCCAGGAACAGATTAGATGAGGGGCTTCGAGGGGCCCCACTCACTTCTGGAAATCTATGGGCCGTCTTCAGGACGGTCAGGGAATCTGGGCCCTGCAAGGGACCTATCTATCACAGCCTCCTGACCTCCACCTGTTGGCGATGGGGCCCTTTCTGCGTGAGGCACATCCGAAGCTCCAGACTCAGCTCTCTTTGCTTTCCTGAAGCTGCGAAGGAAACTTTAGCTGTAGACTCCGGAAACCGCGGGACTGGTGTCTGCCTGGTGACTGGTGGGGGAGAAGGGTCTTTCCTCCTAATTAACACGTTAATTAGAAGTGGCTTGGGCAGCGACTCACTTTCCGGAGGGAGGAGATTCGGAGCCCCAGCTCCTGGCGGTCTCCACTGCGCGCCATCTGCTCCAGCCGCGCCAGCCGGCCCATGGACATGCAATCCCCGGGTAGTTAGTGCCCTGGATACCAGGGGCCTGGGCGAACCCTGGACTAACCAGGCGGTTTTCCTGCCCGGACACAAGCCTTGGCTCTGTCCACAGTGCTGAAGGCCCAGTTGGTGCTACAATTTCGCGCGCGCAGGATTAGGAGAGAAAGAGAGAGGGTCACTTGGGGCAGGCTCGCAGCTTCCACCCTAACCCCTACCTCCTGCAACTGAGGGCTAGAAACTCGGGCCGGAGGGACTGAGCAGGCTGGACCCCAGCAGCACCATACAATCCAGGCTGCCTTCCTGCGGGAAGTATTCTGCTGCTGTTCCAAGAACTGGTGAGGCTCTGGCGTCCCCCCTTAGCCTCCTGGGTGCTGCTAAGAACCCATCTGAGGAGCCCAGAGACCCTATCACCTTCTCCTCCACCCACGATGCAGACCTCAGCACCTGGGAGAGACCGGAGCTTGGAGGACTCGGTTAGATGCTCATTAGCAGTTTCCGAAGTGGCAGGTTTGTGTTTATGTAAAATACAAATGGAAGAGAACTGCTCTCTGCCCGTGTTTATGGCAACTCTGTCACTCCACCGGCGATTTTCTCCCTCCCCTTCTCTAGTTCCTGGGGAAATTCGCAGAACAAAGCGCCTTGTTTTGCCTTTGCAGGGAATGAAAAAAACACAAGATCGTTCCAAGGGCCCAGCCTGTGAGGCAGGGAAATCAATATTTTGCTTACATCGAGTGGGGGAATTTGCATCTAAACTGAAGGCAAAGGAGCCTGTTCGGAGCAGAGCAGGTGGCAGGATCCGAGAATTAACAGATAATTTCTCATTGTTCCCGGATTCAGCCTCCACACTCGGCAGGCGGTTCTGCAGTGTCTCTGGCGCCCCAGCAGCAGCTCTGGACCTGGCATTTCTCAACCTACCAGTGCCAGGGAGGTTCTCCCCTGACAGGGTTGTAGGAAGAAGCTGGGGCTCCCAGGTCAGTTACTTTGGAATTTGGAGTAAGGATGTTTGAGAGCAACAGAGAAAAAGAGACAGAGAGACAAAGGGAGATACAGACAGAGAGAGGCATAAGATGAGCAGACATATATGTAGTTACAGGGGACACAGAGAGATACAGAGAACATAAAAACAGAGATGAATGCACATATTAAAGACCTCACATTCAGAGAGAGACATTTAAAAAGTTGTCTCTTTTTTAAATAAGATAAAACCTCATCCTAGTTGTCCTCTGCTTGCTTCTCCCCTCCCCCAGGATACTTGCTGATACCACTGTGGTCACATAACTAGCCACAAAGTGGGGGGGGGGGAGTCTCAAAAGATGAAAACTAGGGCCAGGCTGAGCACAGTGGCCCACGCCTGTAATCCTAGCACTCTGGGAGGGCCAAGGCAGATGGATTGCTTGAGGTCAAGAGTTCAAGACCAGCCTGAGCTAGAGCAAGACCCCATCTCTAAAAATAGCCAGGTGTCATGGCAGGTGCCTGTAGTCCCAGCTACTCAGGAGGTTGAGGCAAGAGGATCACTGGAGCCCAAGAGCTGAGCTGACACCACAGCACACTACCAAGGGCAATAAAGAGAGACTCTGTCTCAAAAAAAAAAAAAAAAAGAAAGAAAGAAAGAAAGAAAGAAAAGAAAAAAAGAAGGAAAGAAAGAAAAGAAAACTCTCTAAGCCCAACCCCCAAACACACTTAATGCTTCTCATATGAAAAGACTGAATTTGGTCTCCCAGAGTCACACCCAGACCTGGATGGAAACAGCCACGGTTCCACTCAAACCCAGGAGAGGAGGAGGTGGACAGAAGTGGAATTGTTGCCCCTCAACCCTGTCTTTCAGAGAAAGATCATTCTGAATTTGGGTTTAGGGGTGGGGAAGCGTGAAGGAGAACAGTCAGCATGGCAGACAAGGGCCATGGGCAGGGCGCCAGAAGGCCTGGACTCCAGGACTATGCATCTAACAAGCCCCTATCTGGGGCTCAGTGTCCCTTTCTGAAGTTAGATTAGGAGCTCACTGAGGTTCCTTCCAGCAACAACACCTAGGATTTTACAGGAAAGGAAAGGAGGAGCCTGGGGGTGAGGAGGAGGGAGCAGCATTTCCTGGCTCTGAAGAAGGGGGTGGTTTTACATATGTTCAACCCACTTTGGGCTTCTCCTCCCCCATTGCTTGCTCTCATCGGCAGCCATGGATGGAGCATCCCGAGTCTGTACACCCTGAGCCAGTCCCCCACCCCCCAACAGCCAGACTGCTCAGAAGCAGAAAGAGGGGCTGAGATGGGGTGGGAGGCAGAATAAGAGGAGGTTTGAGGCAAAAACCAGAAGCCACCCACTTCTATGCCCTCCTTTTCTCAGAAACAACCAAAGCCCACATCCCCTACCCCCACCCCAAGTCTCTGCCCTTGGGCAGGCTCTCACCCTGCTCTGAACAGCAATGTCCTATTGAGTTATGCTACAAATAAAATAAATTGAAATCAAACAATAATTTTTTAAAAAATTGAACCTTGGTAGGAAATTGCTAATGCTGTAGGCGGGAAGAATGAGCTCCTTTGACATGAGCTGATGTGTCATATCTTCTTTCCATCTCAATGCAATTTCTAAATAGGGAGCCCTTTCCCCATTCCCTCCTCCCTGCTAAGCCCCCAGCAGAAATGTAAAGGGAGCAGTCTGAGATTATAGCTTGGATGTCTGACATGGAGGGAGAGACACAGAGAAAAAGACCCAAGTGGACCCACTGCTTTGCCAAGAAGATAGAAGCTGGGGGGCTCAAATCCAACACTGAAAGCCCCATCTCTTCTCTCCACTCCCAACCTCTGCAGACTGAGGCATGTGGCCACGTTCTGCAAAGGTGTAAAATTTACTCTAAGAAAGAGACATCAGTTGAACCTGATCTATTGTTGGAGAATTAAATTGATGTCCTGTATTTGGGGACAGTGGGTAACTTTATATCATGACTTAGAACAAACTTTGCTATGGATTCCCTATGGGCTTTCAGGCAGAACAGCTTTATCAGTATTTTCAGCAGATTTCAACCTCTACCCCTCACCCCCACACCAGTATAGCAACTCTAGCCAAAGCCAAATGACTTCTGCAAACCATGCCATTCCAAACCAACCCGGACTTTCCAGGGATTTCTCCTTGTCTGAGAAGATACAGAAAACAGTGCACAGCTCCAAGTCAACACCCAGGTGATTTTTCAAAGAGGCTAAAAGATGTCTGGCAGTTCAAACAGCCTGAACCAAGGGTTTCTTTGCCTCTGTCCTGCTCCACTTCCATTTCAGAGAGACCATCTCTGTTCTCTGTTCACTGCTCCAGTGCATGATATTCCAGATCAGACTTGGGAAGAATGGACAAGGTTTATTACTACCAGCCTAGTTTTATGGACAAAAGCAGGCTGGAATCTAGGAAAGTAGAGATAGGTTGAAGGTCAGAAGGCAACATCATCCCTGAAGTAGTTTTAGAGCCATACCTAACCATGGTGGGTCCAGGGCTCTCTCTGCACTAAGAAAGAAAATGACGTTGCAGGGGAAGGGCGAGGAAGGAAGCCAAGCGCTCCTCTACTCACTGCCCCAGTGTAGAAGAGAAAGCACAGGTTTTGGAGTCAGATCTGGGGTCAGATCCTGGGCTTGACATTTATAGGATGTATTGCTTTACTGTATTGTACTGCACTTTAGCTCTCTGAAAATGGGACATGTAGAGCCTGCAAAGCAAGAATTACATGAGTGGGGTTAAATGCTGAATATACTGTCACCAATCCATGGCAGGTGGTAAACGAATGACAGTTCCTATCCTCCTTCTTTTCTCAGGCCACAGAGGGACAGTTAGCAGGCACACTGTCTAGAGGTTAACCTATACTCTTCCCTGGGACAAATCCCTGAAAATTGGCAAAGAGAAATTTAACCCTTATAATAACACTGAGGGCCGAAGGAGCAGATGCTAATAGTCCATGTGGCATTTTGAGAAAATTAAGTGACCGATCCCTGGTCATACAGGCTGGTAAGTGGCAGAGAACTGGAATTCAGGCCTCCTGACACCTGGTCAATGCACCTTCCTTCATTACCATGCTGGGAGAAGATGGTGGCGATATGAATAATTTTTCTTCTTAAAAAAGTTTGTGATATTTTAAAGTGGGCTTTATAATAAATAAACACTTGGAAATAATTTATAAAACAGTGAAAGATTTATTCCTGGGCCTCTTTGCAGAATGCTTTGCTTTGACCTTAACCATCCCAGTTATCTCCTGGACCCAGTTGCTGGTCCAGAGGAGAGATAGTGTCATTGATAAAACACAAGGCCGGCCAGACAGCTTCATGGCTCAGGTCATGCTCGGCTGCGTCTCTCTGGACAGAGATAGGACTCTTCAGAGGGCAGCTCGGGGAGTCTCAGCTGCATCTGGATTGTGTCCTATGGTCAGAGCCCTGCTTCCAGGAAAGAGCCAAGGCAAGATTCTTGTAAGACCAAGACCCCGAAGACTGGAATTCTCTTCAAGGAACCTGGAAAGAGTTGGCAATCTCAGAACTCTGGCTGTTCTACTAATGAAAGGAAACCAGATAAAATGCCAGAACTAATTAAAGTGACAAATCCAAAAAAGGCCCTATTGAAACTAGGAAGGCTTAATCCCTGATTTCAACAGAGTTCAGGCAGGAAGAATCAACAGAGCATGCTTTAGGTCAGGCCCCTGAAGCCCCCTGTGGACTCCAGGGGCTGCATCCCCTGGGGAGAACAAATCTGTTCACCAAATTCTAGTTTCTATCTATTTGCTGCAATAAAAATCCTTTTCTATTCCAGTCCCCAAGCTTTATCTACATTTCTGCTGCTTTCTAGAGGTACCATCTATGGTTTTAGTGAGTCAGACCCCAACCTTTATTAATACTCCCGTACATGTGTAATGCATAGTAGTTTGCACAACCGTCTCGCACACGACATCTCATTTCATATAGCATCCCTGAGAGGTGGATATTAATTATTCTCATTTCATGGCAAGGTCCCAGAGAGGCTAGAAAGAACCCGCCTGGGTTCACAGCTAGCAAGTGGCAGAGCCAGAACTCAGGCCTGTCTTTTCACATCATTAATTCATTCGTTCATTTATTCAGCATTTGCTGAGGTCATCCTAAGATTCAGTCTGCACCAGGCATGAGGGACACAGTCCTGTGATGTTTCCTGCATGCAGTGGTCTTCACCCACACAGCATGCAGAGCTCTGAGCACCCGGGGTGTGTCCTGCGGGAGTGCACACCAGCAGTTGTGGAGAGAGACCACAAAAGTTGATTTCAGATGAGTTTTTTAACCTCTTTGCTACACTGCTGGAAATTCTCTTCTGATAAGATGCTCTCTGGATCTCTCTCCCTTCCTGACTTTTTCACTCTCTCCTCTGCATCCTCCCAACCCTTCTATTTTCTCCAGGGTTCAGCTCTCAGCCCATCTTTCTGTGTCTCTGCACATTCTCTCTGAGTGGTCTTGTCCAAGTCTAGGGCTTCAAATACTAAATAATACCAATATTAATAGTAGTAGTATGGGCCGGGTGTGATGGCTCATGCCTGTAATTCTAGCATTCTGGGAGCCTGGGGTGGGTGATTTCTTGAGCACAGGAGTTTGAGACCAGCCTGAGCAAGAGCAAGACCTCATCTCTACTAAAAATAGAAAAACTAGCCAGGCATTGTGGTGGGTGCCTGTAGTCCCAGCCACTTGGGAGACTGAGGGAAGAGGATCGCTTAAGCCCAAAGAGTTTGAGGTTTCTGTGAGCTACAGTGACACCATGGCACTCTACCAAAGGTGACAGAGTGAGACTCTGTCTTAAAATAATAGTAGTTAACACTTACTGGGCACTTACTCTGTTCCAGGCTCCATGCTGCTTGTTGGTATGGATTGTATCATTTAATGCTCACAATAACCCTATTATTGTCTGCAGTTTGCAGCTACCACGTGATAGAGTCAGGATTTGAACTCCAGAGCCACGTGCTAAGGATTTCCAATTCTTTAACTCTGATTCATTTCTCTTTGCTTCTCCATGTACGTTTTACAATTCCTTTTCTGAATAACTTGACCCCAGACCTGAATCCAATGCATCCAAGATGGAAACCAGCCTTTCCTTTGCAAACCTGTCCCACCTCCTTAAAGAAGGGCATGACTAAGCCAGACGGGTTACTTAAACTACAAGCTGCATATCCTTCCTTGATGCACCCCTCTGCCTTGCCCACTGTGAGAGGACTGACCCCTCTTGCTTCTATCTCTAAGATGTTTTGAACCCCTGCATCCACTGTCACCGCCTCAGCTCGGCCACCCAACATCCCTCTTCCAACTGTGGCAGTTGCCTTGTGGGGTAATATGATTGTGTCACCCTCTCTCTTCAATGCTTCATAGACTTTCTGGGGCCTTTAGGATGAAGATGACACTCTCCAGCATGGCGTACAAAGCCTTTACATACCTGGGGCTGTCCAACTATGTAGCCACCTCTCCAGACACTCCTGGGTGTGCTGTGGTCAGAGAGTGACAATTCCCATCCTATTTCCTCACTCTCCACCCCACCTTCCGTGATTTTGTTCAGATTGTTCTTGCAGTGCCTTTTACGTCTCTGAGCCCACTCTAGATTCTGGAACTTTGCAGCCTCTGGTCCCTCTGCCCTGAACACTTGTCCTCACTCTAGATCCTGGAACTTAGCAGCCTCTGGTCCCTCTGCCCCGAACTTGTCCTCACTCTAGATCCTGGAACTTAGCAGCCTCTG
>NW_003852468.1:7257551-7274861 GCF_000181295.1 Otolemur garnettii | reverse complement strand
CTCTAGATCCTGGAACTTAGCAGCCTCTGGTCCCTCTGCCCCGAACTTGTCCTCACTCTAGATCCTGGAACTTAGCAGCCTCTGGTCCCTCTGCCTCGAACACTTGTCCTCACTCTAGATCCTGGAACTTAGCAGCCTCTGGTCCCTCTGCCCCGAACTTGTCCTCACTCTAGATCCTGGAACTTTGCAGCCTCTGGTCCCTCTGCCCCGAACACTTGTCCTCACCACCTAGCTGGTTCCTACCAGATGTAGTAGTGCATACAAGTTAGCAGTTCAGGCTTTAGAGCCAGGCTGCCTGGTTTAAATTTTACATCTGCCATCCGATTGCACGAATGCCATCGTAGCGCTGTAACCTCAGACAAGTCACTAAGCTGCTCTGTACCTCCATCTTCTTGTCCTTAAAATGAAGACCATCATACCAGTTTCTCTCTCTCTTTCTTCTTTTACTGGCAAGTACACAGAGCAATGTAGTATCTCTCTAATTTGTTAGCTTGGTATACATGAAGCACTCAGCACAGCCCCTCCCTGACCCCCAGAGCTGATCCAGACATCCCTGTCTTGTCAGCGCATTGCACTCAAAGCTTTCCTTTGATGCAGAGTTCAGCAGCCACACTGTTGACTGTTACTAGACCATGAGCTCCTTGTGCTGAGGTCTGTCTCTCATTCATCATTATGCCCTCAGTGCCTCCGGAGCTAATCCACGTTCAGGGAATGTCTACTACTCTGAAGAGAGATGCAAGCGTGGGCATAAAATAGTGCAAAGGGAGCATGAGAGGAGAGTTAAATGGCCAAATCAGGGAAGGCTTCTTGGAAGAGTAGAGTTTTGAGGGTTTTTTTGTTCTGTCAGGAGAAACTTGAACTGAAAGGAATGGAGGAACACATTTGTTCTAGGCTGCAGGGATGGCCTGTGACACAGGGTTTCAGACAAAAATAAGCACTTTGCATGGAGGAGGAATGAGCAGATTTTTTTTGACTGGAGCAGAGTGAGTGAGGGAGAATGAGAGGACCTGTAGCCCACGGTCCCTGCTCTGACATTCGATCACACTCAGCTGGGTTTTCCTCAAAAACCTGGTTGCTGTGTCCAGTCGGAAGACAAGGGAGAGGGAGACCCAATCCCTGCTCTAGAGGAGATTATGATGAAGCCACAGGAAGCTGGGAGTCACCAGCTCAAAAATGCTCACAGACACACTAGAGACGGGTTATGCAAAATTTCGTTTCCTTCCTTCCTTCCTTACTTCCTTCCTTCCTTCCCCTTCCCCTTCCCCTTCCCCTTCCCCTTCCCTTCCCTTCCCTTCCCTTCCTTTCCCTTCCCTTCCCTTCCCCCTTCCCTCCTTTCTTTCACTGGGTCTTGCTCTCTTGCCTGGGCTAGAGAGCAGTGTGGTCATCATAGCTCACTGCAACCTAAACTCCTGGGCTCACATTACCTCGCCTGGCAAATTTCTATATTTTTTGTAGAGATGGGGGATCTTGCTATGTTGCTGGGCTGGTCTTGTGAACCACCACACCTGGCCTATGGAAAGTTTCTTTTTGAGAAGAAATTACTCATTTTTCTCAGTGTCAAGCCATCACTGTGAAGCAAGTATGTGTCTGCTGGGGCAGCTGACTGTTTTCCAGGATAAATTTCTGATAATAACACACAGTCATTACTGTGCAATTAGTGCTGCTAATGAGGAATTCAAAGTTTCCTTCCCACTCCTTCCCTCCCTCCCTTTCTACCTCTCTCTGCCTTTTTCTCTCTCTTCACGCCCATTCTTCTTAGACTCCTCCCTCCCAACCACCCAGCTGGAGGTAGGAGCAGGGAGGGCGCAGGGTGGGGCTGTTAGAGATTGGGTTATCAGATCAGCTACCTGCCTGCAAAGCTGGGAGAGGGGCTGATGCAGAGGAGGGAGAGGCTGGCCTTGAAGTTGGACATCAGTAAAGTTGAGGAGGAGGCAGCCAGTAGCCCGGGGGCAGGGAGCTACTTGCCTGCAGGGTATGTAGCACCAACGGACACCTGTCTGTGACCTGGAGTAGGAGGATTTGCTCCAGTATTGGGGAGACAGCCCAGCACCAAGGCCAGGTAACAGGACTGTGGGGGTGCTGTGTTTGTTTAGACTGCTGGTAACCTTGATGGAAACATCTTTTATTTCGTTCTGAGTAATTATTTTCCCTACACACACACACACACACACACACACACACACGCAGGCACTTAAACACATAAGCAGAGGCCCCATTCAGACACCTCCCCCGCCCCCAGGGATTTTTTAGCCCTCCCTGGAAACACCTGACAGATTCTCTGACATGCTCCCTCTGGATGACTATTGAGCTTCTAGGAAACTTCAGCAGCCTTTGTAGGATGGAGAACTGCTTGAAAATCACTCAGAGGAGGCCTAGAGCTCTAGGCGGCCTAGAACAGGACACCTCTGTTCATGGTGGGCTGTGGAGTCGCTCACTGACCTGGAGAGCCGATGTCAGTGGTGGCCTAGGGTGACCAGATTTTAACATTTGTTAAGCGGGACAACATGGGGGGGGGGCGGGGCAGGGCAGGGCCTGACAACAATGCAAACTTTGATAAGCAGTTCTCGATAATCACTTCTCAACAATTATTTGTTATTATTACAGTTTAACATTATAAAATTAACAAAAATAACATAAAACTCATATTCTGGCGAAATAGCCACATGGCAGCCAAAACCCGTATATTCCCTTCCTGCTCTCCCGCCCGTTTGTGCATTCTTTCCAAAAATCGGGACTCTTTTAAATCGCGGTGGGATCCGGGACAAATTGTTAAAAAGTGGGACATCTGGTCACCCTATGGTGGCCAACCCCAGCCCCACCACCCAGGGGAAGAGGGTGGGCAGATGAGGCAGAACAAGGAACAAGAGAAAATGGCTAAGCCTAGGGCTCAAGGAGGAGGACACAGGGTCAGGAGGTTGCTGAAGCAGGGCCCGGAGGCAAAGGCCACTGTGAGGAGAGCGGCCATGGGGGTGGCAGCCCAAGTCACTGAGGGCATGAGGGCCTCCAGCCCCAGCAGGAGGGGGATTGGATGGCCTGGCTTGTCTCATATCCAATTCTTTATGATTCTTACACATGAAAATCACCAAAAGCCAATCACTTCCCTCACAGCTGTGCTAACCTAGGGTGGGGGGAGGTAGGGAGGATGGCAAGGGCTTTTCATTATTCATTGGATTAAACTATTAGAGCCAAACACCACAACAAAGGACAGTCCCTTGTTTTCTGGGAAAGCTGTGCTAATTGTCAGCAGAGCTGGAGAGTAAGATGTACGGGGAGGCTCATGGTGGCTTCATGCTGCCTTGGGGTTTATGAACAGAATTTGGGCGATGTTTCCCTCTGTCACCCTCAAATCCTCTTTAGATGGTTCCCTGGCCAAGTGTCCCCCATTCCACAGAAGGCCCAGGGACGAACGGGGGGGGGGGACTTCCTCGATTTGAGCATCTTCTTTGGGAGGAGGGTCCCATCTTCCTGATCTTGCTTCAACTCCACTAGAGCCCTCTTTTTCTGCTGTCCCAGCTGCTCCCAGCTTTACGGTAATCATTAATTTAATTAAATCTAATTATTCGCCTCCTAGTCAAGACAGGGGTTAGACCGCAGGCGGTGGGAGGGCAAGCTCTGTTCTTTCTTTCGCTTTGGTGTCGCCCGTCCTTGCTGTGGCGCCTGCTGCCTAGTAGGTGCTCAGTCTGTTTAAATTGAGTGAGTTAGCTGAGATAGGAGTTTAAAGTCTGGGGCTGGGGGAGTTATTTTTAGTTATATCAATTCTTGCTTTCCAGGGAGAGCAAGGGAAAACCATAAAGTATCTAAAAAGGGAAGGTTTGCTGATTACAAAGTAGGAAGCAGGGCATGCCCTCCTCCTCATTCTGAATTCCTAAAACACAGGCCACACAGTGAGAGCAACAGCTTTGGAGATCTACCAGGAGAGCTTGGAGATCTTCCCGTGGAGCTTGCAGGCCAGGGTCATCCTCCTGGGAGGCCTGGGCCTCCCCACTGTGCCCTCCAGAGACCTGGGTGAGTGAGTGCCGCCTGACAGCTCTGCGGGGTTAGGCAGGTCAGGCACCAGCAGGGTGGGTGGCAGAGGCCGTTAGGCTATTTTGGACTGGTTTGGGTCAGGCTGACCAGGTTATTGTGGGAACAGGGCTGATCACCAACCGAGGCCTTGCAGGTGTGAAACCTTGCAGGTGGGTTGTTTGGGGGGACTGATTAATGTCCCTGAGGTTTTCCGATGTGGACAGATAGATATAAATTGTTATGGGAACATATTATCACAACAGAGTTGATCAAGCCCCTGGGAATTTCCAAGAAGCAGCTGAACCCCTCCGAAGTTGCTATAAGATCCAAGCACTGCACTCCCCACACTGTCTGCAGTCGCTGGGATGAGACACAGCCTGCTAGGCACGCTGTTACAATTAATTTCCTTTCTTGCTGAAATTTCACTTGCTTATGCTCTCTAATTATTTCAACGACTATCTCCAGCCATCAGTGGGCAGCCCTAACATTTTAGGGAGCCAACCAGGGGGAGCTCTTGTTTAAACTTTGTGCTCCGCCTACTCCCCCTGCTCGGGCTCTGCTCATCTACTCTGTCCCCTCAGTACTAGCAACCAGTCTGTGGTACTGGGAACCAAGAACTGGGAACACGGGGGCCCTGACACTGGCCCCGCCCCTGACAGCTCCATGCCCTGGAAATCCTCTTCCTTGAACAAGTGGCCTCACTCTTCCCTTGGTGTCATTCCCGCAGGAGCTGGGGCTTTCTCTGTACTCAGGGCCACTGTCCTACCTCTTGCCACTCCCCTAAATGAAGACAAAAGTCCTCTTCCCCAGGAGAGGGGCAGGAGGGGCGTGCTACCCGCTAACGGGCACAACCTAGTGGTGTATAACACACCTCCGGGGTGAAGGACTCAGCTACAACTTGACTTTACCTAGCAAATGCAAACAATATAACCAAATCTCTTGTACCCTTATATTAATCTGAAATTTTAAACGAATCTTCTTTCTTGGTTCACCTTGGCGTGCAATGACAGCCCGGCAGTTGGAAAAGAACCTCAAGGATGTCTCAGGAAGGAATTACAGACTATATAAAAAATTTCCGGCTTGGCACCTATAGCTCAGCAGCTAGGGTGCCGGCCACATATACCAGGGCTGGTGGGTTCGAATCCAGCCTGGGCCCGCCAAACAACGACAACTACAAGAAAAAAATAGCCAGGTGCTGTGTTGGGTGCCTGTAATCCTAGTGACTTGGGAGGCTAAGGCAAGACAATCACTTAAGCCCAAGAGTTTGAGGTTGCTGTGACCCCACAGCACTCTACTGAGGACAATATAGTGAGACTCTGTTTTAAAAAAGGGGAAAAAAAACGGGGCAGTTCCTATGGTACTGGTAACCTCAGTGAGTAGGGCGCCGGCCCCATATACCGAGGGTGGTGGGTTCAAACCCGGCCCTGGCCAAACTGCAACAACAACAAAAAAATAGCCAGGCGTTGTGGCAGGTGCCTCTAGTCCCAGCTACTAGGGAGGCTGAGGCAAGAGAATCACCTAAGCCTAAGAGCTGGAGGTTGCTGTGAGCTGAGGGCGACAAAGTGAGACTCTGTCTCTAAAAAAAAAATTCCCAAGTATCCAAGAGTTGCCACACCAGATAGAGCAGGTGTCACGTCATGGGCTCCTCACTGGGGTCCTGGCCTTCCTTCTGGTTACAGCCACTCTTCAGAGGGGTGGGTCAAGTCACACTGGCCTCTCTGATAAAAACTTAAAAGAAGACCATAGTAAATTGTCATCGAGAGGGTTGGTTGACCCTCCTTGTTAACTAAATACTATTCCAATTGCTAAGTCACAAAAGAAGTTAAGAGCTTGGACCTCAGAGTCAGTAGGAGGAGGATCTAAATCAGGCATCCTCAAACTATGGCCAGCGGGACACATGTGGCCCGCCTAGGACATTTATCCCGCCCACCGGGTGTTTTTGCCGCTGCTGTCTGTCCTGCTTAGCAGCCTACTCGTCCCGGGGCCTGCAGTCCGGCCCTCCAATGGTCTGAGGGACAGTGAACTGGCCCCCTGTTTAGAAAGTTTGAGGACCCCTGATCTAAATCATCCCACTGTGTAATTTATTTGTTGTATACAGTACACATGCACACACACACACACACAAAACCCCCTCTCAAACTTATATTTCCTCAAGTGTAAAGTGGGTATAATATGATTACCTATTAAAATCATCAGGAGAGGTTGGGCATGGTGGCCTGTAATGGTAGTGCTCTGGGAGGCTGAGGTGGGAGCATCACTTGAGGCTGGGAGTTTGAGGCTGCCCAGCCTGGGCAGCATAATGAGACCCTGTGTCTAAAATAAACTAAAAAGATTAGCAGGGCATGGTGGTGCACACCTGTAGTCATAGCTGCTTGGGAGTCTGAGCCAGGAGGATTGCTGCATCCCAGGAGCTGAGGTTGCAATGTGCTGTGATGGGGCCACTGAACACTAGCCCATGCAACACAGTGAGACCCTGTCTCAAAAAGGTTTTTGTTTCCCAGAATTAAATGTAATAATACCTGAAAAAGGCCTAGCATACAATAAATGCCCAATGAATGGTAGCTCTGTGATTACTATTTTGACTTAGTAAATGCTTACTAAGTGCCTCAAATTCAAGACTATAATATTAACAAAGTCCCCTATTACAGGTCACCAGCTGAACATTTAATCACATGAGGGCAATAATTCAGCGCAACAGAATTGCCCTCAGCCCCAGAGAGTGGCCACCTCCAGGTGAGGTCAGCAGGTGTCTTCACTGGCTTGGAAGCCTCCAGATGGCCCCTTTCCCTTCCAAGATGAGGCGGGCACTAGTAGGGGCTGATGGTTAAATTGAGGCTTTGGACATAAATTATGAATTGATGACCTTTCCTGGCTTAATCACCCCCTCGGCTGGGTGGTCTGGGCTCTGGCGCTAGCCCTCAGGGGGCAAATTCTGCTCACAGCCAGCAAAGCCCAGGGCCTGGAGCTGCTGCTTTCATCCCCCTTGGTGTGGCTATTCCTGTGGCAGGAAAACTCTCACTGTGATGAAGGTCATGCCCTAGTTTGGGGGCAGGCCCCCTCTGGGCTCTCCTAATCCCTTTGACCTTTGCAGAACCACCTTATTCTTCTTTTAAGCTTGTCGCCAGCATTACCAGCTCGTTTTTAAAAAGTTGAATCTGAGGCTTTTTAATAAAGCCATCACACTAATAGATCTGCGGGCTCTTATTGAACTGATACACAGACACAAATGCATTTAGACAAAAAGAGGACACTCCATGAAAGGCGGACCCTCTGGGGCCTGAGAGGACACGGCTAGCTTACCGCCTCAAGCGGGGAGAAACTAAGAAGTTTAATTATTTTTAAATAAAAATTTCTGACATGTACAAAAGTGGAGAGAATGAGAAAATGAAATCCCACATCCCTATTCCCTAGATTAAAAAAATTACCAGTGTTCTGCCAATCTTCTTTTGTCTCTCACCCCCACCCCTTTGTTTTCCTAATATATCTTAAAGCTTCCAGGTATTATGTGATTTCACTTATCAATCCTTCTATTTGCATTTTTGGTAAAAAATTTCAATATATATAGACTCTTAATATGTATGACCTTATTTGTAGACAAGTACTTATTACCCTAAAACGAAACGAACAAATAACAATTCTCTTATATTGCCTGTCTGTATTCAAGTTACCCAGTTGTCTGAAAATGTTCTTTTTTTTTTTCTTTGAGACAGAGACTCACTTTGTCATCCTTGGTAGAGTGTTGTGGCATCACAGCTCATAGCAATTTCAAACTCTCAGGCTCAATGCAAATCTCCTGCCTCAGCATCCCTGGATACAGGCACCTGCCTATTCTTTTAGAGACAGGATTTTGCTCTGGGTCAGGTTGGTCTTGAATTCCTGAGCTCAAGCAATCCACCCACCTTGGTCTCCCAGAGTGCTGGGATTATGGACCTGAGCCACCGTACCTGGCCTGCAAATGTCTTTTCACAGTGAGCATATTTTTATTAGCATCTAAAATGGTTGGTTTTTAATAGGAGCTTTTGATTTTCCCCATCCAAGGTTAACACCCAGTGGAATGACCCAGACAATAACCAGGGGTGGGTAGTCTTTAGGATAGGGGTAGAAATGGGAATAGGAGGTTTTTCCAAAACAGGACCTGGGCCCCAGAAAAGTCTATTTTAACTGTGGGCTTCTTGGGGATGTGCTTTGGATCCTCGGGTACAAAGACATCTCTTTGGCATATTATAACAGCCATCTTTGGGGTAGGAATCTCATAATTACTACCAAACTGGGCTTGGGGTTCTGCAGAGCCTTTATGCTGTCCTGTCCAGAAGCTGTGGCTGTCTGTTCCATTCAGAGATTTACTGAGCACTTCTTGGATGCCTGTTCTGAGCCAAGAGTTGGGAGAACAGACAAGGGACAGACAGGCCAGATGTTCCGGGAGCTGTCTGGTACGGTGACAGTCCAAAAACAGCCTCTTACGCCCTTTGTCAAATGTGTGTGAAGAGCTGCAGGAGCCAGAGGAGGAAGGCCCCGAGCCTGCTGAGAGCTGAGGAAGGCTTCAGAAAAGGTGACACTTTACACTGATTCCGGAGGTGTTGGAGTTTCTGAGGGAGGCCAATGAGTCACATCTGCAGATTCTGAAGCAGAAAGAGACCCAGAAATCGAAGAGAGATCAAATATCTGCCGTGTTACAGGTGAAGCTGAATTGGAGAAAACAGCTTAGATCCAAGGCCCCAGGGGGCTCGCTGCCTCTCCTCATGAGTGATTTTAAATTAAATGCAATGGGGGTGCAGAGAGGACGCAGACAGCAGAATGAAGCTTTGAACACACACTGCGCAGTTTGTCAGATGTTATTATAAACCGACCAGAGCGTCACTGGAGAATGAGAAGTCTGGCTCAGAAAGGGGACAGCGCTGAGTCGGTTCAGGGAGGCCTCGGTCAGAGGGAGAGGAAGGCTCCTGATCGGTCAGGGCTGCCCGCCCTTGCTCTAGGTGTTCTCCTGGCCTGGGACCCTGTCTGAATCTCCTCTGTGCCCTGTCCCTCCTCAGTGCCCTGTCCCTCTGTGCCCTGTCCCTCCTCAGTGCCCTGTCCCTCTGTGCCCTGTCCCTCCTCAGTGCTCTGTCCCTCATGCACTGTTCTTCAGAAAGTCTTCTCTTTTGTTACTTCTTGTTCTCCGCGTCAGTTTCTGTAGACCTGCTCAGCCACACCACGCCCCGGTGCCACACTGACACACCTGGTGTTGAGCCCTCACCCTCCACACGGACTCTTTCATATCACACAAATCCTTGTTGCCAATGTCAAGTCATCATCTGTGAACTTCTGGACAACTCTCCCTGCCCTGAGCTGCCTTTGTGTCCCCATCACACTTCACAAAGGTGCTCACTCTTGGCCAGAGCCTTTCTCATTAATTCATTCATTCAACTAATGGCTAAATCAGCCCCAGAGCACAGGACACACAGTAGTCAACAAAAACAAACTTCTCACCCTCATGAAGCTTAGAAACTAATGGGGGGTGTGGACAAACAAACACGTGTGTACAAAGAAGTGTGTAACATGGCGTCTGCTGGCTGTAACTACCAGCAAAAACCGAGCAAGGGGCAAGAGATAAACAAGTGATGCTTTTATTGGTAGGGTATTTAAGAAAATGCTCATGAAGAGATGACCTGTGTCCCGAATAAAGTGAGGGAGGGAGACACTTGACAATCCAGGAAAGTAAATTCTAGAGAGAGAAGAACAAGGCCAAAGGCCAGGAGGTGAGACTGAGCATAGGACATTCAGGAGCATCAGGAAGACCAATGTGGCTTGAGCAAGTTGAGAGAAGGGGACAAGAACGGGAGGCTGCGGGGCTGTGCAAGCCAGCATGGCAGTCACTAGCCCCATGTGGCTATTGAGACTTAAATTAATTAGAATAGAACAAAATTAAAAGATCAATTTCTTCCTTGCTGTCGCCTCATTGCAAGCCCTCACTGCATGTGGCCAATGGCCGCCCTATTGGACAGCACAGATATAGGACATTTCCATCAGTGTGGACAGCTCCGTGGGACAGAGCTGGTGCAGTTTGTCAGCCTCAGTGAGGACTTAGGACTTCATCCTAAATGTGATGGAAAGCTCTGGCAGACTTGTTCTGATTTGCATTCTATGGGATCATTTTGGCTGGTGGAGAATGTGGCGTAGGGAGAAGGGTGGAAGGCGAGACTGGCCAGGAGACTGCTGCAAATTCCAAGACAGGGAGGATGGTGGCCCTGTCTGGGATGTGGTGCCAGAGGGCTGACACTTTGTTGGATTTGGGACCTATTTTAAAGGTAGAATGAAAAGAATTTGCCGGTGGATTAGATGTGAAGGAGAAGCGTCAGCAAAGACTCACAGAGTATTGGTCTGAGAACCTGGATGAATCACGGCACTGTTTAGTGAGCTAGAGATTCTTGAGTAAGAGAGGGTTTAGTGGGGGTAAGGCCCGTGGAAATCACACATTCCGTGTGCACGTGCCGAGAGCGAGGGGCTGTCAGACTTCACGCAGAGATAGGAGGAAGCAGGTGAACACTCAGGTGTGGGGTTCAGGTCAGGATAGGGGATCCAAATCTGGGAGAAGCTGGGAGACTTCACGAGGTCATGCAGGGAACTGTGAGCTGAATATTTGTCTTTCCTCCCCCACCAGATTCGTATGTTGAAATCCTAACTCCCAAAGGGATGGTGATAGGACCTGGGGCCCTGGCGAGGTGATTAGGTCCTGAGGGCTTTGCGCTCATGAATGGGATTAGGGCCCTTATAAAAGAGGCCCCGGAGAGCTACCCCTCATTTACCATGTGAGAGTGCGGTGAAAAGGTGCCATCTATGAGAAACAGGCCCCACACAGCACCAAATCTTGATGTTGGACTGAGCTCCTTGATCTTGAGCCTCAGAACTGTGAGAAGCAAAGGTGTGTTCTTTATAAGCTGCCTAGCGCTGGTGTTTTGTTACAGTTGCCTGAAAGGACTAAGGCATATGGGGAATGCGAGGGAGGGAGACAGCAGGTTTACAACGGAACCCGGAGCCCACACTGTTTACACACTGGGAAGAGGATCCACAGGGTACTTGGGAAGGAGCAGCCAACAGGGTGGGAACATGGGAGCTCAGTGCCCTAGAAACCAGCAAGGGTCAAGCATACCACCAGCAGCTATGAGGGCCGGTAATAGGAAACCCGAGACCTAACTGCTGGATTTGGCAACGTGCAGATCCCTGGCAACACAGGACCTTGACGATGGCTCAGGAGGGGTTGGGAAAGCAGTCGAGAGACATAACAAGCATAGAGTCAAGTCTGTCAAGTTTTGCTATAAAGGGGCCCAGGGGAATGAGGCTGTTTCGGGAGAGGATTACGGGGTCAAGGGAGAACTTTATTTTTGAGAGGGAAGATATTACAACATGTTCGTATGCTGATAAGGATGACCCAGTAGCAAGGAAAGAAAGGGGAGATAGTGCAGGAGCAACAACCTGGATTAAGGGAGAGGAGAGATCCATCGCCCAGGCCTTGGGTGGAGGGATGGGTACTTCATCCTTGGAACAGGATAAAGCTCTGCAGATTCAGCGTGCAGGCAGGGTGATGAGTATAGGAGTGAGCATTTCTGTTTCCTCAGTGAAATAACATGCTAGCTTATCAGCTGAGAGTGAGGAGGGGACCCTGAATGCAGGGAGGCTTAGGAGAAAGAGAATAAGCAATAGTCCACTCCTCTTGGAGAGGAGGAGAGTGAATTAACAGGGTGAGTGCGGGAGCACCGCCCGGCAGCACTGAGGGCACACTGGAGGTTTGTGGTCATGAATCTAAAATGAGACAAATCAATCTGGGTGTGTATTTTTTCCAGCCATGCTTGCAGGTGAAGAGTAGCAGAGAGTCGGATTTAATCAGGACCGGAATTTTGCCACGCAAATAGCAAGAATGAAGCAGGGTGCGACAGCTGATTATAATAACGCAAGGCAGCAATTGTATCGATGGGTGTGGGAGTCTGAACTGGGTGAGAAGGGAGGTGGGTGTGAGCAGGATGGGGGAGGAAAGGGGTGACACCGTCGACAGTTAGGAGGTCCTGATTAGAGATGTAATGACGTGGTAGGCGATGACAAATGGGAACCATCTGAGGAGGAGGATGGGACTGGGGCAGTGAGCAGCCCGGGCACTGAAGGGAGGGGGGCATTATATGGCCCTGGAAGCCACCAAGATTCACAACAAGTAGACGAAGTGATCAGTGAGGGGGGGAGTGTTTAGGGGGACAGTAGAAAACAGCAGAACAGGAGGTGCTCCAAAACAGTTGAAGAATTTTAGCAGGGGTGGAGGGAAAAAATAGTCTGAAAGTGGCAAAGAGGGGGGAAGGCACTGACCCTAACTCCAGCCAGGTCCAGGGAGAAGTATGTGGTATCCGATTCCTGGGGCTTGGATTGAGCTATGAACCAGACCGACAAGAACTCTGATTTTACGGAGATTATATTTTAATTGAGGAAATACATTAGTAAAGATGCTGCTTGCTATCAGATAATAAAAGGTATTTGAAGAAAATGAAACCGTGATGATATAGATGGTGTCTGGCCACGGCAGCTGGGGGGGGGGGTTGTTTTAGTTTGGGTGGTCTGAACAAGATGGCCATTGGGGTCAGATGTCTCAGACAGAGAATAAAGGAGGTGCAATGGCCAAGTTCAAAAGCAAGCTGGAAGCAAGAATAGAAAAGATGAGGATGGGACTGGGCTTCTACTCTGAAAGAAGAACTTTGCTGAACAAAGCCTCCAAGAAACAAGGGTCTGAACAGGAATTGTTTTTCGACAATATCTACTGATGTATTAGAACTGAAAATAACATCCTAGATGAATCCCTCTGTGCAGCTCAGAAACGTCGCAGCATTCCCAATACCTGCTTTCTGTAAAGTGCTACATTTTTTTTTTTTTTTGCCCTTAACCAAATTCTTCTTCCTTTGTCTCAAATCGAAGAACATTTTTATTCTGTTTGCATTGTTGGCTGAACATTAAAATTGCATCATTGCTTCTCTCTCTCCCTTGTTCTTGTTTTTTTATTTTATTGTTATTCAGGGCAAAACAAAAAGCTGTGATCAGAAAAAGACAATAGAGGGATGGCTGGAGGAAGCTTGTCAAAATAACCTCCTGTTTAGTAGTTGTGCTTCTGCTCATGCTTCACTCTCATATGCATAAAAAGGCCAGAAATTTATCACAAATGGCAGAAAATTGCATTCCATTAATTTCAGAGCCTTTGACTCAGACAGCTCAATATTCGAGAGCGGTTGCTTCTATGATGTTCAAGAAAACAGAGAATAAAAGCTATTTTGCTTATCTGTTTTATATTTTAGAAGAATATATTTCACGACATAATCCAGAGGGGATTTAGCTCAGAATCTCATCAGCTTGTTTAGAGTCAGCCTGTCTACACAAGCCCTTGACTTCAACTTGAAGACAAAAGCTTAGAATCTACGGGTGAGGTTGGTGAAAGGAGATCTCGTACAGGAACCAAATTAAGAAAAGTGAAATACATTTCAAAATGAACTGAATTATGAAAATGAAGCAAAATTGAAAACTGCAAACCTCAGAATTGTTCCCCACACCGTATCCCTGATATGTGTCCATTCAGCCTTTGCTTGACTTTCTCCAGTGGCAAGGAACTCACTACCTCCGAAGATAGACCATTCTATTTTTAAACAGTTTAATTTCCACTCTATCTCTGTCAGAGTAGAAAGAGACTCCCTGATCATCTACTGATCCCAGTCCAACCCTCCAGAGCCTCCTGGACATGATTCTTTATGTATCACAAGACAACTTTCCTGTCCGCCCTGGGCTCAACATCCCCCATTGCTCCTCCCTGGGATTGCCACTTTCAGATGTCTCTTTTACAGCCAAATCAGCCTTCGAAAATCCAAAACGGTAGGGCTCCAAGGCTGCTACTCAAATTCAGACTTACCTTCGTCACTTGTTTAGGAAATATTGAGCAGAGTGACACCTAATCTCCAGAGGCTGAGGAACCAGAAGTGACTGTATACCAGTTGGTAGTGTCAGCAGATGGCTGGTGCCGCCCTCAAAACCAGAACTTACTCCCATCCCCACTCCTCCACTAGCACCAACGCCAAATATTACACAAATGTATGAATTTCTTATGATTTTGGGGATATCACGGGTCACTTTGAAAAGCTAATAAAAGCTATGAGTGCCCTCTCCAGAAAAATGAACATATACATAAAATATTGCATTCCATTTCATCAAACTTCCCTCCCCTTCCCCTACATGGACTACACCCTGCTCAGGCTCCAGGTTGAGCATCCCTGCGACAGACAAAGTCTACGCAGCCCAGCACTAAGTCTCCATGGTATTTCGAAGGCTTTTCAATTGAGGGCTTGAAACGAGTCAGCCGATCCACCCATCCTTTCAATCAAATGTATCAAGTATGTATTACATGTCTTGCCCAGGGGGGGTATAGCACTGAACGTGACACAGTCTCCATTCGCAGGGAGCTCATGGCCCAGGGCAGAGAGCAGGGGAGCAATTGCTTTTATACAATTATGCTATTATGATGACAGTGCTATATGAAACAGAAGGACACAGCACGCA
The DNA here is from genome assembly GCF_000181295.1 of Otolemur garnettii. Taxonomy (NCBI): domain Eukaryota; kingdom Metazoa; phylum Chordata; class Mammalia; order Primates; family Galagidae; genus Otolemur; species Otolemur garnettii. The sequence goes on along the minus strand of NW_003852468.1, from coordinate 7,260,305 downwards.
CGGAGGTGAGGCACCTAACTCAGCCTCGGAGGTTTTCAGAAGGACTATTCAGAGGAGGTTGCTAAATCCTGAAAAAGCTTAATATTAGATTAAAAATAAAATTTAAATCCCAGTGGTACTAATAGGCCAAACTGCCCACACTTGAGTATGGCACCAAGACTGCCTTCCTCATCCTCGCAGAGGCCCCCTCCCTGCAGCCTCACAGGAAAGCCTCCAGGAACCCACATGTCCTTGCCATCCTGTTGCCTCCTCCCTGGGACACCTAGGGGAGATTTTCCATAACCACTAACCCTTCACTGGCCTGTAGGCAGGTAAAATTGGGACACATCTCCTTGCGAGTGAAGAAAGCATGTTTCTCTAATGAAAATAGGACCTGGTGCTGGGAGCCCGCTGTAGATGAATAATTACATCCTAATTAAACTCTGTCTTTTGTCTTCTCCTCATTTATTCAATAGTAGATATGAATGAAGTTTGCAGCTCTGCCACATTCCTATGGAGTCACCAAGAAGCTATTTTTCCCACGGTGCTTGGTACTCTCTTTAAAACTCAGAATGTGTATATAACCTTTGTAGGTGGCAAATATTCCCTGCAACTCTGAATCCTCTTCAGACAGATGATCTGCACTGGGAATTTTTTCTGAATGAGCCTTACCTTCAGATTCTCCCTGCATAATCCTCCCCACTGATCAAATCCATTCTTCAAAGCCACGATGACCAATTGTTTACTCACTGCAGTAAACAATTCAGCCCACTGTTTAGCCCACTGCAGCAAGGAAGGGAAAGATGAGAAAACATCTCCTTAGCTCAGTTCTTGACATGAGGGGCATGAGGGATGTTGTCTCCTAGTATAGAACGAGGCTGACTTGGGAGATTAGGCCATTTTCCACGTCCTTGTAGGTTATTTCCTCATAGTTTGGCTTTATTGTCTGTTCAGAAGCTTTGTAATTCCTCTGAACACTGCAAATCTTCATATTCAAATTATGTCAAAGCTCAGAGAGACTTTTCTGGACTGAACAGACTTGTCTGGTCAGCATGGAGAATCCAAGGCTGTCTATATTTTGCAATGATCATGACCCCAAATGGGTGGACGCCAGCACAACTGTGGAGAAAGAAGACCAGATGGGAATCAGGAGTCATGGCTGTTCCCAGCCGGGTTTGCCAGGATGGCAATGCCTGCTTTCCTTGTGTTTGGGCCCACAGGGTTAGTTTGAGGCGATGAGTTGTGAACAAAAGAAACATGTGACACTTTCACACTAAAGCATTTAATTGCTGGTGTGAGAGCCTGGAGCATTGGAGCTGGTGGCAACTCCATGCGTGGGGGCCCTCACACACACACACTACCATAATTAACTCATTCCTCAAGGTCTGTAGGGTGACATTCCTCCACTAATTAAAAAAAAAATTTAAACTCATATTTCAAAAAGCATTTCTGATCATTTCTAACTTATTGTTTTGGCCAATGTCTTGTCAGATCTGATTAGATCATCATTGTTTTCCTACCTAATAAAATAGCTGCAGAACTTAATCTCAGAGTCCAAACGTCACTCCTCTGTCTTTCTTACTGTTCACTCAGGCTTATTACCAGCAGCGTTAACTTCAAACCACAGAGATGCTCTTAAGCCATTTGTCTATTTTATGAGGACCAGTGGAGTTAAAGCTAGATTACATAATCTCTAACTCAATACAAATTAAAAATTATGGGCATACAAAAGAGTGCATTGACAATTAAGGGTGTCACGTTAACCCTCCTTGGGTAGGGACTCCCACTTTTGTCCGTGTCTCTCCTACACGGTTCAGAACCATCCAGCATGGGAACCAAAGGCTCCAGTGTCCACTCATATGTTAAATATGGCGAAGTGTAATTTCTATCTTATTTTTAAAAATTATAAAAACACTGCATTTTATTGCTTTAAAGACCATTCATTTTTTCAGATTTTATTATAATATTTCCGTAATTAGAATGCATCTTATAATCATATCATGTCATATTTTAATTGCTAGCTTTTAAAGACTTTTCCTAATGCACATAAAATAATGGTAATCAATGGCATCTGCAGGAGATAAAGTATGGCAAATAGAAATTCTAGATTCTTCTTCTCTTGAACCAAAGGGACTGTTTTTTGTGATCACTTTTAGAGGCCAGTGCTCTAGAGCCTTGCTACTCAGAATGTGTTTTAGGACTAACATGAGCATCACTGGGGAGTCTGTTAGCAAAACAAGTGACCTAGGAAAGGGTAGCATGCCCCCGTTCAAACATTGAGCTGGTTGGCAGGGTAGGGTGGTGCGTGCCTGTAATACTAGCACTCTGGGAGGCCAGGGCAATAAGATCACTTGAACTCAGCAGCCTGAGCAAGAGTAAGACCTTTGTCTCTACTAAAAATAGAAAAGGTAGCCAGGCATTGTGGTGTATGCCTATAGTCCCAGCTACTCAGGAGGCTGAGGCTGGAGGATTGCTTGAACCCAGGAGTTTGAGGTTGCTGTGACCTAGGCTGATGCCATAGCACACTAGCCTGGACAGTAGAAAAAGACTCTGTTAAAAAAAAAAAGGCGGGGGCGGCACCTGTGCCTCAGTGGGTAGGATGCCCACCCCATATACTGAGGGTGGCTAGTTTGAACCCACCCTGCAACAAAAATAGCCGAGCATTGTGGCAGATGCCTATAGTCCCAGCTACTCTGGAGGCTGAGGCAAGAGAATCACCTAAGCCCAAGAGTTGGAGGCTGCTGTGAGCTATAATGTCACAGCACTCTACCGAGG
>NW_003852468.1:7135519-7255847 GCF_000181295.1 Otolemur garnettii | reverse complement strand
GTCTCTGTGCAAAGGACCCAGGCTCCAGCTGTGGCTACAACATAGGGTTTTTATACAAGAATAAAGTGAATTAAGTCTGTTAAAAAAAAAAAAAAAAAAAAAAAGTCCTTCCTGAGTCCTCCTCCTCTCCCTTTTCCAAGGCTGGGTAAGAACCACACCATTTGGGCATTTCTTCTTCAAGTCAGACCCACCCTGTGCTCTCTATTCAGCATTTGGCAGGCAGAATAGTGCCCCCCACCAAAGATGTCCGGGCCCTAATCCCCAGCACGTGTAAATATGATCTGCTACCTTACCAATCAGCTGCCCTTTGGATGGGAAGATCATCCTGAATTATCTGGATGGGGCACATGTGATCTCCACGGTCTTTGTAAATCAGAAAGACAGACAGGCGAGTCAGAGTGATGCAATGTGAGAAAGGCTCGATCGGAGTCCATGGAGGGGCCACAAGCCAAGAATGTGGAAGCTTCTGGAAGTGGAAAAAGGCAAGAGAAGGGATTCTCCCTTGGAGCCTCCAGAAAGGAGCATAGCCCTGCATTGCAAACACCTTGATGTTAGTAAGACTGATTTTAGTACGATAGCTAAGAGAGACCCATTTTGAACTTCTAACCACTAAAATTATAAAGTAATTCATCTATGTTATTTTAAGTAAATAAGTTTATGGCAATTTGTTACCTCAACCCTAGAAAACTAATATAGTCTGGTCCTTAATCTTGGCTACACATTGGAATCATTAGTAATATATAAAAATTACAGACGTCTGGTTCCCTCCAGCAGAGAATCTGATTTCATGCCGGCCTGGGCATTGGGACTTTCTAAAGCATGGGCAGAGGGAGCTCAGGCCTCCTGACGTTTGAGAACAAGTGCTGTAAAACAGTGCAGCAGTGTCTGACAGCCTGTTAGAAATGTAGTACTTCAGCCCTTCCCTCAGATCTACAGAATCAAAATCCGCATTTTACAAAGTCCCTGGGTGATTTGTATGCAGACCAAATTGAAGGGGCGAGTCACCAGCTCCTGAGCACACCCAGCACAGTGCCTGGCACGGGGCAGGCACTAAGGAAACTCTAAGTACGTGGGTAACTGATTTCTGAGCAAACTGAAACGCTCGAATGCTAGAGGGCCACAGAAAGAATCTGATGGTTGCAGAAAGGTCTAAGATGACTCTTTAAACTTGTTCTTTTAAGTTGGGCAGCTTTTTGTCTTTTAACTTATATATTTTTTAACATATAAGGCAGATAAAAGCAGCACCAACAGTTTTCCCCTGCTTAGCCTCACCTTTGGCCCCAGGAGCCCTCCCTGGCTGCTCCTCTGAAAGCTGACAACACAGCAGAACACTCTTGCTGGAAGAGAGGACAGGGTGGGGCCTAGAAAACAAGATGCTGGGTACAGGAGGCCTGGAGCAAAAGCAGGTGGGGTGGGGAGGGACTCACAGCAAGGGTCACTCCTGGGGGTCCTTATGCAGATAGAAAGCAGAACAAGTTCACTAGAGTCCAAGGTGTCAGGCCTAACCAGACTGAAGAGGCCTAGTGCAAAGGAGGATGAGGTCAGGGTCCAGAGGTGACTACTGGGCCAGGAGAAAAGGCAGAAACAGAGCCCAAACAGCTGCAGAGGGCTTAGACAGGGCGAAAGGGAAGGGGCATGCTGGGGTGCCCTCTACCCATTGGTCATTTCCATCCATGTGTCATTTGATTCCAGTCACAGAGTCTGGGAAAAGAGAGTCCAATCGGCCTATTTGGGGTCCATATCCCCCTTAGCAGGAAGAGGACTGGTCGCCTCCATTTACAATCTGTCAAACACATATCCAACAGGAAAGAAGAGACTCCCCCCCCAAATTCAAAGTGCTCACAGGAGCGGACAATCAACAAACAGCACCTGGTTATGAGCGGGTAGGGGTTATGCCCATCTTTCAGACAAGAAATTCAGGCTCAAGCTGGTTAGAAAACTTGCCCGTGTTTGTATAGAGAGTGAGTGCCAGCTCTGGGCTTGAGCTCAGGCAGTCTGACGCAGAGGCAGAGCTCCGTGGGAGGCAGCACATCTGGTAAGAGCCTACTGCCTGCAACTGGGGCATGAGGACAGGGCAGGACCAGCAGCAGCCCCATGCCGAGCAGCTGGGGAGGCCCTGCATCCCTCTGTCCAGGATAGGATTGGGCTGACCCTGCAGATGGGGGCTTGAAGGAGCCTCTCTGGTAGGTACAAAACGGGGGGCACCATCCTTCCTCATCACCAGGCAAACCCACTGATCCTCAGCTGCAGAGGGCTGCATACCTTCTTCTCATTTTAAGCCCCTGTATTAGTCTTTCAGGGCTGAGTAACAAAAGGTGCCACAAAGACTGGGTGGCTTAAACAACGGAAATGTGTTGCCTCATAGTTCTGAAGGCTAGATGTCCAGAATCAAGGTGTGGGGGCTTCCTCTGGGAAGGCAGAATCTGCTCTGGGCCTCTCTGCTTGGCTTGGAGATGGCCTTTTTCTCCAGAGTCTCTTCACATCATCTTCCCTTGACACGTGTCTGTCTCTGTGTCCAAATTTTCCCTTTTAATAAAGTCAAGTCATATTTAATTAGGGCCCATCATAATAACCTCACTTTAATGTGATTATCTTTATAAAAACCTTACCTTCAAGTAAGGTCACATCTTAAAGTACTGCAGGTTAGAAGTACAACATAATGGATTTGGGGTGGGAAGATACAATCCAGCCTATAACAACCCCGTTCTTGGTGCCAAAAGAAAATTACTGGCTGGTGTCTACTCCTTCCTGACTCAGGGCAGAACTGTACCTGGGGTGTGTTATTTCCAGAAGCTTTGGAACATCCACCATGTACTTGGTGCTAAATCCCAGCCCTTCCAGAACTCATGGACGGGTAAGGGAGAAAGACGTGTAAATGGATGATATCACAAGGCATTAGGGGCCACACTGGAGGAACTTCAGCACAGTGGGGAAGAGCTCAGAATCTAGAACCATATTGCGGGGTTGGAATTTTGGCTTTGCCCCTTACAAGCTGTGTGTCCTTGGCCTCTCTGTACCTTTGTTTTCTTATCTGTAAAACAGTCATAATAATACCGACTACTTCATTGGCTGCTATAAGGATTCTGTGAGTAAATAATGTAAAAGTGCTTAGCTAATCTCATACGGTATAAGTGTTTGTTAAATAAAACCATTAAAAGTGGACCCAGTGCCCCAAGGAACCCCAGAGGCAAGGCACCTAACCCAGATTCAGAAGGCTATTAGGAACTGTCAGGGATGCTTCCTAGAGCTTTACCCGATGGAGGCTTCTGAGTAGGACAAGGGGGGTTGTCTGCAGCATGTCATTAGAGAGGGACAGGGGTGAGGGAATGGGGGTGTCGGCTCCTTGGATGTGTCCCCTACTCTTCTTCCAGACATGGTGGGGACAGGCTAGCCCAGCTCAGCCATATGAATTGGTTCTTGAAAGAGAAAATGTCAACCAAAAGAAGCACAAGCCCATCTGAGCCCTGTGTGAAGGCTTCCTGCTGCCTGGAGGTAGGAAGGGCCTCACTCCTGCCCCACACGCCCATCAGTTCTGTAAGATCTGAATCCAAGTCCAGCTACCTGCCCTTACTAAGTCTGCATCAGAGTTGCCTCACTGGAGTCTGTACATCCAGAGGGTTTTTTGAAAAATGAAGCTAAGGCTGATTAGAAACCCAACCGTTCTTTAACCCTATCTCAACCCTACTCTCATCACCAAAATTGTTTTAATCCCCTCACAGGCCTTCTGTCGTCATCCAGTCATTGCTGGCTAAACTGCAGGGCTTTGGGGGGTTTTTTTGTGGGTTTTGGCCAGGACCGGGTTTGAACCCACCACCTTTAGTATATGGGGCCGCCTTCCCATCGGCGCTGCCCGATAAACTGCAGTTTGAAAAATTGTCCATGTCCCAAAGACTTGGACTTAAAACTGCAGCTTTCAAAATTGTCCATGTCCCCGGAGGGTGGAGAGCATGGATAATTAAAGGCAATCTCAGTCCTACAAATGGCAACTACAGCCACCTTTGATGTGAGCAAGCACTAATGAGCTCTTTTGCTGATAGGTGGAGAGAGGGCCACAGAGAGGTGTCAAAGGCACTACCCACAAAATTGGCGTCTGCCAAAGAGGCAGACACCATTTAAAAGGCTTCCCTCTGAGGTCTGTAATCAGAAATACAAACTGGGGACTCACATATGACCAAGCCATGCCCCAACCTCTTGGTCGAATCGCAGGGCCATTGGTCCCTCTCTCTTCCTAAGTGTTCCAAGGAATATAGATCTGATACAGAGATCTTTCATTATCTCCATTTCTTGGCTTGTTTGAAATTTGTTTCTTTACTGTGTTGTGAATGACACTGAGGAGGAGGTTAATAAGGATAGTGCCCCACACCCCCCAGCCTCCGCCCATTGTTGATGGGGCGTTTCCACTGAGACAGGCCCCAGCCTAGGGCTGTTTCCTCTAGAGAGGTCACATGCACTGAGGCCTGAAGATGGCCAGTGTGCAGAGAGGAGGAAACCTGCGTTCCCCATGTGTTACTATTGATGAGTGTGTCATCGCCAATACAGCGAAACTACAAAAGAGCAGCCATCAGGTGGCTTGGACGGGGAGGCAGCCGCACTCTGGGGGAGGATGAGGGAATGGAGAGAAAGAGGGAGTTTCTCAGAATCAAATTTGCCAATCCCTGGAAGTCCCAAATGAGCCACTGGACTTGCTGTCTCTGCAGCTGTCCCAGAGAGAAAGGAGCAGGTGATATCCCAGACTGTGAAGTAGAATTGCACTAAAGTCGTGATGCCTGAATGACGGGGCTCAGCGCACCTGCTCCCCTTTGCAGACAAGCTTCTGTAGGGCCAGAAGCCCCCACCGATGCCTTGTAGTGTTCTCACTGACAGGGATACAGGCTGGTGCAGACACTGCTGTGGTGGCCGAGGGATGAGGGGAGGATGCCAGCTCTGCAGTGTCACTGAAGACCACTGAAGGAAGGTGAGGGGTGGTAAAAGATTGCAGTGACTGGACTAACGTTATGACTTCTGTTTATTGAGCCCTTATTCCAGGGTGGGCACCCCATGTGTGGGGCACAGACCCCTGGGAACTTAGAATCCCAACAGCGGGAGAGCTGCAGACCCCTACCCATTAATTTTGTTCCAACACATATGTGTTGGGGTGTCTTAACATAATCATCACAGTAACCCTAAAGGTAGGATGCATTATTCCCAGTTTGCACATGAGGAAACTGAAATGGAGAGACGGCAAGGGATTCGGTTAACAACTTGTAAATGGCAGAGTATGGATCCAAAGCCTGACTGGCCTGTCTCCAAGGCTGGTGCTCATGAAGTCTCGCCCCGCAAATACTAGGGGAGGCCTAAGCACAAACACAGGGTCAGGTAGGTCCCTGGCAGGACACTTGCCCGGGGGCATCCTTGAGGGTCAGCGGCAGCTCAGCAACTGTCTCTACCAGCCACGGAAGCTGATCACTGTGGAAGTGTGGAGAGCCAGGCCATCATGTCTGTTTTAGTCAAAAAGTAATTTCCCAAATTGGGTGCTTTAAGAATTACTAGCAAAAAATTAATTTGCAACAGCCCACAACTGCTTGTGACATATGCCCCAGTGGTTCCCAAAGGAAGCAACATGTAAGAGCCAGTCTCCTGAACCTCTACCCCGCTGATTCTGAGCTTGGTCTGGGATGGGTCTCAGAAACCTGAATTCTAAGCCACTTCCCAGGGACTCTGAGTCAGTCCGCCCACAGGCCTGCACTGAGGAACCCTGCCGGGAGGATGCTGTGCCTTCTCCATCTCCTCATGGGGTGTGGGCAGAAGGGCACTAAGATCAGGGTCAGGAGGCCTGGCTTCTGATCTCAGCCCAGCAGCTCCCCAGCTGTGGGGCCTTTTTTTTTTTTTTGAAGACAGAGTCTCACTTTTTTGTCCTGAATAGAGGGCTGTGGCATGAGCCCAGCTCACTGCAAATTCCTGGACTCAAATGATCCTTCTGCCTCCACCTCCTGAGTAGCTGGGACTGCAGGTGCCCATCACTATGCCCGACTAATTTTTTCTGTTCTTTTAGAGATGGGGGTCTTGCTGTTGCTCAGGCTGGTCTTGAACTCCTGAACTCAAGGGGTCCTCCCAGCTCAGCCTCCCAGAGTGCTAGGATTACAGGCATGACCCACTGTGCCTGGCCTCTGTGTGGCTTTCACTGCCTTCTCTGGCCCTCAGTGTCCTCCCAGGCTGTGGGACTGGATGTTCTCTGAGGCTTCCTAAAGCCTTAGAGTGGACGGTCTTGAGGCAGGGCCCTGGCCTTGCGGGTCAGGAATGGAGATGCTGTCTCAAAGGCAGCGAAGAGGGGAGGGGCCTGGGGGAGAAGGGAGGCGAGAAGGGAGTTGATAGACAGTTGTGATTCTGTCAGCCAGTGAGGAAGGCCCTGTGGGCAGGGCCGTACCCAATAGGCTTCTGCACAGTCCAATCCCCTGGACCTGGTTTCCTGGAAACTTGCAGCCCCAACCGAGGAAGGGCTGATTGACTAGACTCTATCTTGCTGCAGACAGATTTCAGAAAGATTCTAGACCACAGCAGGTACAGGGTGGGGATTCTAGTGAGTGGGGCTGTGGGGGAGATGTAGGTGGTTGGATTCTCCCTGCTCTGGTGCTAACCGTGTGTGTCCTTCCTGAGTTCCTTTAACTTTGGGTCTCAGGGCCACACCACAAAAAAAGGCCCTGGGATAGACCTATACCCACAGCTTCTTCTAGGCCTATGATTTGATGATTTGGAGACATCACTTCCACCCTGCTGTACCCTGCATCTTGTAGAGCCTGTCACGGTTGCCAAGCTGTTGAAGACAGCCCCACATTGCTCCACACATCAAAGGTGAATGAAGAGTGACGGAGGGAGGAAGCTGTCACAAGCCTCAATTTTATACAAATGAAACATCTCAGCTCAGAACTGCCACTTGTATGTCTGCACATGCTCAAAATTAATGTGCCATTACTACTCGACAGCCTGTTTCTAATACCGCAGCCGAAATCACTTTGCTCCTGAAGCAACATTAGGAGGGGGCAAAGCACAGCACCAGCTGTGCCCGTGCAAATGGCTTTGTGTTGGGAGCGAGGTCCTCCTGGTGCTTTCATTAATCTGACTACAGAGAAACTGAGGGGACAGAGACAGTGTGGGGGGAGAAGGGGCATGAGAAGAGGGCGGGAGGGCAGGAGCAGCCGTCCCCGCTGGAGAGCGGCTGGAGAGCACAGTGGGGCTGTGTTGTGGCAGGAGCCCGCACCCTGTCCTAGCCTTGACTGTCAACCCCTGGAGCAAGAGCCATGATGCAGCAGGGGACTGTGCCTGTCCATTTAGCAGGGACTTATCAAGCCTCAGGGGAGGAGAAACTGCAGGGCTACATGTATGGAATGCACCATCTTTATCTACCACCATCTTGCACCACTAATTGGCCTGATTCCTGCCACTGGGAGACACCTGCAAGGCCCAGCCGGAGGAGGCCTCGCACAAGGGATCCCCTAGATAAACAGACTGGTGGGCAGGGCAAGGCCATGTAAGGCTCTACTTCTGTGACATCAGGGATCTTTCTCTCTGCTCTCCATCATTCCTGCCCTAATTCAGCTCTTTATAAACCTCCCCTGGATGTCATGAAGGCCTCCTCGTAGCCATGAGACCATGTTGTAACAGCAAGGAGCTGGGTAAAAGAGATGGGGCCTGGGACCATGAAGTAAGATGATAGATCAGTGTCTTGAGGTCCTAACTTCACCGTAAGACCTCTTTAATTTATTATTTAAATCATAGTCACAAGAGCAGTCTTGTTAATATCTTCCTCCCTCCCTTCCTTTCCTCCTTCCTTTCTTCCTTCCTTCCTTCCTTTGAGACAGAGTTTTGCTCTACCAGCAAGGCACTATCAAAGCTCACTGCAGCCTAGAATTCCTGGGCCTAAAGTGACCCTCCCACATTAGCCTCCTAAATCTCTGGGATTACATAAACAAGCTGCTGCACCTGCCTAATTTTTTTAACTTTTTGTAGGGACAAGGGTCTCACTATATTGCACAGCCTGGCCTCGAACTCCTGCTCTCAAGTGATTCTCCTTCCTTGGCCTCCAAAAGTGCTGGAAACTGTGGGAAAGCCCCCATACCGAGGAGCTTTGCCGGGAAAGGACGTCACTCCTCTGCTCCCTCATTTTCCCTCCAACTAACCAGTCTCCCGGCTTCCACATTTTGTGCCCCATTTGTGCCCCTTAGTCCTGCCAGGTAAACCTCTCAGAAGCCCAGTTTGGCAGATCATGCTGCTGCTCACAGACCACTCAGCTTCAGCCTGACTGATAACAGTGCTTACAGGGACCGCTGTCATTACAGCTATTCACTATCTGCTACCTTTTAGAAGCTGTTATCCATGCTCTGCACGCATTGCCGCATGTCATCTTCATGCGATCCTATTAGCTGTTATTACTACCCCGATTTTATATAGATGGGAATTCTGAGCTTCAGAGAAGCTAAGTTGCTGTGGTCACAGTGTAAAAGTGACAGAGCCAGGATTTGAACCCTCAGCCTGTTTCCCCGCCACTGTACTCCAGCATCCATCTGTCCTTCCAAGTGTCCACGAGGTAAAGGTCAGAGCTGGCCACATTAGCAGTAATTCTGGAGTGCACTTTCCCAAGATACATTCTGGGGAACGAATCCTGGAGACGCTGGGCACAGAGGGGCCTGCAGGTCAAATACCCACGGGAGAGGCTTCCACTGTGTCCGCCCTGGAGGTTCACAGTGCACAGCAGCTCCGAGATGTTCTCCCAGGAGGGAACAGTCTCTCTCTGCATGACGGGGCTGTTTATTTAGGTGCTCTTTGCATCTTGTTCTCATTGTAGTGCTCCTCCCCCAACCCTTTCTCCCTGAGAAAGTTCTTGGCCTTTTGCGCCCTCTCGGCTGAGGGGAGATGTGATTTGCCCAGTACAGAGGGCCAGGGAGGCGAGAGCAGAGGGAGTAGAAAGTCTTCAAGAGGAGGAGGGAGCAGAGGTTGACAGGGTGGGAATTCTGGGGGAAACTGGTACTGGACGGGGCCCCTTGGGGCTGTAAGGACTTGGTGGTGAGTATGAGGAAGCAGGGTCCCAGCACAGAAGCTCCGGCCTCCACAAAGCACCCTGAGCCCAAACCTGGCATGCGCCCAGCAGAGCCACGCTCTTCGTGCGGCCGTGCAGGGCCCTGAGCACACTGCTGATGCCACTGCAGCCTGAGCCCTGCTGTGTGTCAGACCTCAGGACGCGCCATAACCCTAGAGGGCCGAGGCCAGGACCAGGAGGAGCTTTTTGTGGCAATGGAGGGTGAATTTTTCATTCACCCAGAGGGTTGAGGGCTCAGGCTCAGTCAACCTGACTTTAAGAAAATAAAGTAACGTGTGAGTTCTTACATATCCAAGCTTGTATTTGAATTCTTACCCATCATGTTTGATAAGTCAGGATTTTTTTTTTTTTTTAAGTTTTGGGATAGAGTCTCACTCTGTTGCCCTGGGTAGAGTGCTGTGGCATCATACCTCACAGCAACCTCAAATTCTTGTTCTCAACAAATCTTTTGCCTCAGCCTTCCAAGTAGCTGGGACTATAGGTGTCCACCACAATGCCCACCTATTTTTTAGAAATGGGGTTTCACTCTTTCTCAGGTTGGTCTTAAACTCCTGAGCTCAAGTAATCCACCATCCACAGCCTCCTAGAGTGCTAGGATGATTCGTTATTTTTTTAAACACACATAAAACCTGCATTAGCAACCATTGGAAATGCTCGTCATTAGATTACCTTTCGGGAAATTCTGACTTCAGAATGCTGGTCTCCGTATTTGTGACTTAACCCCCCATGACTAATGCATCTGAGTAGACTCCGTAAGTAAGACAAGAGCAGGGAGAGGGAGAAGGGAGAGCGGCAGGAGGAGAAGGGAGATGGGCAGAGAAAGAAAGCGAGGGAGTCAGGGGGATTGCACTAGAGAACAACAGAAAGGGACCGAGAGGAGAGGGGAGGGAGAGACTGGGGTGGGGGGAGAATCCACTGCGCAGGCAGGTGGGAACTTGGCCACGCTCCTGAGAACACCTGGGACAGGGCAGCACCCCACCTGGCCCGTGAGTAAAGCAGACCCCGGGTGTTGCAGCACCAGATGGGCGCTCTGTGAGAGGGAGGAGAGGGCTGGGTGGGAGACTGAGAAGAGGCCCAGCTGGCTCTGAGGACAGAATCCTTTCGGAGAGGTGTCCTGGTATGCATGACATCCCGCGGAACAGAGGGCTTCCTGGCTGGAGTAGAGTCACACAACTAGAGGCTCTGTACCTGGGCTCTCTCTGCCTGTCCAGAGAGCAAGGCTGATGGCAGGTGCCTCCTCCTACCCTCCCCCATGAGCTTCCTCCCTCGTTGCCCTCCCCCCTTCTTCAGAATCACTCCTCCCACCTCTCTTCCAGGCACCTCCAGGATGGACGTCTAATAAACCCACCCTTGCTGAGTGGCTTAATTTGTTATCTTGTGTGGGGAGAGAAAGGAAACTATCTGTAATTGTGGGATTTTCATAGACAGTGCCTAGACGATGGGAAAGATGCTTTGGAAGGAAGGGGATCAAGTATTTTGGCCCTGGCTTTTCTTAGAGTGAGACAAATGACTAAGCTAAGAATGCCGACTTTGACCTTGGAGCTGAGTGGTGAAGCGAGCTGGGAGTCAGGAGACTCGGTACAGACCTGCCTCGGCAGGTTGGCTGGGGGACCTGAAGCAGGTCATTAGCCCAAGGCACCTTCCATCCCCAGGTGGGTGGAACTAAAGGATTTGATTCTCTAGCAGGGTACCTCCCAACTCCAATATTCTATAGCTCTGTAAGTGAAGTTCAATGTAAAAACTGAGTAAAATTTCAACCCGGTACAGATTTGAGATGCCCATAGTTGTTACTGAGCTGTGTAGATATACACTGAGCACTTATTCAGACAGCTGTTCTTAGTGGTACTTTGCCCTCGGGAATAAGTGTTTCCAGGGTCACGTGCACATTGATAGAGTGAGGAGAGATGGGGACAGAGACTGTGAATTCTGCCTTTCCCTCTCTCCTGGCCTGGGCCCCAGAGAGAACAGCTGTCTGGCTTCTACCGACTTTAGGGCTGGTACCTGAGGCCCAGCCTGCCCCGGTCTGGTCTTCGGAGAGGAATACGTAACACCATGGCCCTACCTTAATTCCCTTACAAGCGTTATTCCCTCAAAAGCCTCAAGGTAATACACTCATCAGGACTTCAGGAGACGAATGGCAGAAGCCCAAGTCAAACTAATTTAAACAAAAAAAGGAAATTTATTGACTTAGATAACTGGGATTCAGAAATGCGTCTGCTTTCAGACGTGGCTGGAATTAGGAGATCCAACAGTTTCCTTAGGACTCTCTTTCTAACTTCTGCTGGGCTCCATTTATTAGCCTATTCCCCACACTGCAGTCTCCCATTCTTTCATTGTGTCAGCTCTGGCAGAAAGAACCTTTCTCAGTAGTCCCACCAGGAAGGCCTGATTGACCAGACTGGGTTGTATGCTCTTTCCTGAATCGAGTCTGTGGTTGGGGAGGATGAAGTACTCTGATCAGACATAATCAGAGGCACAAGCCTCCCCACTGACTAGGAGAATGAAGTAGGCATTGGTCACATTTAGACCCCATGGAACGGATTACCTACAAGAAAGAAGGGGCTAGAGAAGGGATTCTAGACAGATGAAAACATCAGATCTCTTCAAATAGAATGCTTTAAAGCCCATTATACAGACAAGAAAACCAAGGTAAATAACTCACCAAGGTTCACAAAGGTAGGAAGTCGCAGACCCTGGACTTGAAGCCACGTTGGTCTGGCCTTTACATGTTTTAACCACTACACTCTGCTAGCTCCCAGCATGCCCAGCATCCTCAGCCATCCCATCTCGGAATACCTCGGCTTGTCGCCCAGGGCTCCCCGGGAGCTGCGCAGAGCTACACAATGCATTCGAGGCTCCTGGCCCCTGGAGGAACCTGCTGCTCCGCTCCGCTCCGCTCCTCTTCTTCTGCCTTTCCCTAGTTGGAGGGAAGGAGCTGGGCAACCATAATCTTGCTTGTCTTCACCTGTTCCAAGGCTGGATACACAAGTGTGTGGAAAAGGTTGAATGCCACCATTTAGGGCAGACGTCCCATTCACGGTGTGCTCTCACTGTCAGCAAACTGTTTGTAGGTGCGTCATAAGTATTTGGTTCTGTTAAAGTTCAAATACTGGAGCAGGCAAGCGATTTCTCTTTTTATAAAAATAAACCAGAGAAAATTCAAGGTTATCCCTGTAACAATGTCTACTGCATTGGCTTGTATTTTTTAATGCTTTTTTGAGTAGGAAAGAGAGAGGTGGAGTTAGACAGAGCAAGCAGGCAGGTACGTTTCAGCACCCTGGGGACAGCACCGGAGATTGCCTTGCTCATGTGCCCAACTGGGAAAGGGGTTGAGAGTTATTGATTTAACTCTTCAGCCCACATACAGCCCTTCAACACCTACTTTCAATTCCACCAGGTAAAGATACGTTGGTTTTAAAAGCTAAAGCTGGGTAGGGAGAGTATTCAACAGTCACTCACATATTAGTGTGAATTATAGGACACTCTGTTCAAGAATAAAGCACTCTAGAAATCTCAGATGAATGGAGACATTTCTGAATATTTCCAGATAATAAAAACTTCTGAAGGACTAAAAAAAGTCAAACTTTAAAGTGAAGCTTTAAATAGAGTTGAAAGCTTTGAATTAATAGATAATTTTATGCAAAATAACTTTCACACCAGCAAGCAAGCTCCAAAGTGAGTGACAAAGTAGGCAGCTCGTTTTTTTTTTTTTTTCCATTGTGGCAAAGTGGAGCTTTATCCTCTCAGTTCTTTTTTCGTTTTGGATATTTTTAAGGTAGTTGTATTACAAGAGAGAGCCGGTTTGCCCATCCACGTTTATGGAAGCATGATTCACAATGGCCAAGAGGTGGAAGCAATTCAAATATTTATCAGTGGGAGAACAGGAGAAGGGAAAGGCGTACAAACACAACAGCGTGTTATCCAGCCTGAAAAAAGAAGGACATTCTGACACAAACTACAATGTGAATGAACCTTGAAAACATTACGCTAAGGGAAATAATACAGTCACTGATAGACGGGTACTAGATGATTCTATTATATGAGCTACCTAGAGCCGCTGAACCCTTAGAAACAGAAAGTAGAATAGTGGCTGCCAGGGGCTAGGAATGAGGGGCAGGGCGGAAAAGTCGAATTATTGTTCAATGGGTATAGAATTATAGTTTTGCATGATGAAAAAGTTCTAGAGACCCCACTGCACACCATTGGAAATATCATTGACATTACTAAACTGTGCACTTAAAAATGGTTAAGAAGGGGGCGGTGCCTGTGGCTCAAAGGAGTAGGGTGCCTGCCCCAGATGCTGGAGGTGGCGGGTTCAAACCCAGCCCTGGCCAGAAACTGCAAAAAAAAAAAAAAACAAAACAAAAAAAAGAAAGGTTAAGATGGTAAATTGTATTTTATGTATTTTAGCATAATTTTTGAAAAAATTTTTTAAAAGGAAGCAAGAAAAGAAAAAGAAAAAAACAGAAAACTAGGGTTGTTCAATCATTTGAGTTATTCAGTCATTTGAAACAAAAGCCAACAAAAGGCAGGGAGTGTGTATGGTGGCTCCTGCCTATAACCTCAGCACTTTGGGAGGCCAGGCAGGAGGATCGCTTGAGGCCAGGAGTTGTAAGCAGCCTGGGTAACATAGCAAAACCCCATCTCTACAAATAATAATAAGAACAAATTAGCCAGGTGTGGTTCCACATGCCTATAATCCCAGCTATTCAGGAGGCTAAGACCGGGAGTTTGAGGCTGCAGTGAGCTATCATCAGGCCACTGCTCTCCAACCTGGGCAGCCCAGTAAGATCCTGTTTCTAAAAAAGAAAGGTGCAGGGGGAAGAGGAGAGAGCAATTGGTCCTAGAATCTAATTTTAGGAGTGTCTGGAAGTCAAAAGGATATCCTTCTCTCATGGGCAAAAGAAGTGTACACAGAATGATTTATTCCGAATAAGGAAGCAGGAAGAGCAGGGAGGGAGAAGAGGGAGTGAGGTGCAAGTTGAGGTTAGAGTCTGAAGAAATAATTATTTTCAGCAATACACAAAAAAGAAAACAATGCAGGGATGCCATACCCAGTATTGTACCAAGTATCAAAGCTCTGCCACAGCAGTCACAAAGCCCTCGTGCTGCTAGCAGGGAGGGAGGGAGTTCTCAGAATTTATCAAAACAAAGTCTTGCCAATGCCAATGGTGAGGACTTGGGAGTTTACTCAGATAGCTTTCCCCTCCTAAGAAAATAGAGGGAAGTTGAGTGTATTAGTCCTTCTTGTGCTAAATCCCTGGGGCTGTAATTTATAAAGAAAAAAGGTTTATTTGGCTCATGGCTGTACAAGACTACCCTAGAAGCATGGTGTCAGCATCTGCTTTTGGTGATGGCTTTGGGGAGCGCCTAACAAAGATGGAAGGGGAAGGGGAAGCAGGCACATCACTCGGCAAAGGGGGAGCACGAGAGGGAGGAGGTGGTGCCAGGCTCTTTCAAACAACCAGCTCTCCTGTGAATTAATAAAGCGAGGACCTAGTCATGATCCTGGGGAGGGCACCACGCTATTCACGAAGGATCCACCCTATGACCCAAACTCCTCCCACCAGGGCTCACCTACAACACGAGGGATTAAATTTCTGCATGAGATTTGTAGGGAACACTCAAACCATACCAATAAGGAATAATTGGGAAGCATGGAATCCTATGAAGATAAACAGACCAAAGTGGGGGCCATGGGTGGTCATAGGCTAGCTCACGGAGATGACAGAGACAAGAGAGAAAGAGACCGTGATTGGCAGCCTGGAGGCAGAGGGGCTGGCCAGCGAAAGAAGGGAAGGAAACAAACAAAGATGGATTTTATCAGTTTAAGACATTGCTGAAATTCGTTCTCCCTTCTCCCTCTTTGAGTGCTGAAATTTAATCCCCAGTGTTGTAGGTGGACCCTGGTGGGAGGTGTTTGGGTCATAGGGTGGATCCTTCGTGAATGGTGCGTGCCCTCCCCATGATCATGAAACAAAATGGCTTTTACTTAGTCTACTAAGGTCCCTGCTATGTGCCACCCCAGTTGCCTTGAGCACTACGGGGTTGAGACAAGGCAAAAACAAATCCAGCCATGGGGAGCAGACTCGGTGACAGTGAGAGAGTTTCCAGGGACTGCCCCAGGCTCACTGCAGGGTGAAAGGGGGAATGTGCTGGGTTACTGATGCCATGAGGTGATGTACACAAAGGCCACTTGGTGGAAACTGTCACACCGATGGCTACAAAAAAGCCAGCCTGGCCGGCAGCCACGCAGGCCGACAGCCACGCAGAGTACCATTGTAATGTGCAGCCCTGCTGGCTTGGGAGAGGGAGGCTGTGTTATTTGCCCTGCCCACTCTGGACAGAAGGATCCTCTCAGCCGTAGTTAGGTGGGGCTCTTTTCTCAGTTAGATTCCATTTATGAAAATCCTGGGAAGTGTTCTTTAATTTAGACTTCAATGAAGATAAGACAAAGGTTAATTGAGAATGGCTGAGTCTCACATTATGTAATAAGAACCACCTAAAATTTACTGTATTGTTAACTCGGAAAACTGCAGCAGAATTCTGATGTTGACTTCCATTCCTTCCCAGCTAAGCAGTTGATGAGTCTGCTGATTTTATCTTATCCAAGTCCAGCTGATCTGCTGCTTCTTTTCCACCTGCTTCTTGCTTCTTACAGGTCTGGGTTCAGATGGATTTTTTCCCTGTGTCAAGGCTCTTGTTACTAATTACAGAGAATTCTCAATCTCTACATCTGTAGTTTCACCAAGTTCAGATTTTAAATAACAAAGGCCACATCAATTGCTATCTAGGGAGGTTGCCTCTTCCAATGTGTTCTGCAAAATGCCTACAGTGGGTTATTTATAACCTAACCATGGTTCCCTTCTCCACTTGGAATGTGCTACTTTGCTCCACCGTCAGCATCTGTTTGCCTCCGCGCAGTTGCCTGTATGGTGAGCTGGGCTGGGAACTGGCTCCTTTTAGTAGCAAGAATTATTTCCGGACTGAACATCCTCTTCCCCCTTAGGAAAGAAACACGCATTCTAGAACACTTCTTGAGCAACATTATTCAACATCCTCTTTTGGCTTCAGCTGGTTTTAGGGTTTTACTCTTTACAAATTTGGTATCTATGGGTGGTGGCAAGAAAGAACTTGAAGACTGGGCCCCTGTGGATGGATGTGAGTCTGGACGCTGTGCACAAGTGCCCGTCCACGGAGGCTACTAGAGCTGAATTCTAGACTTTGTGCAAAGGCAGCAGCTCCATGTGCTGGTGGAGCCGTGTCCACACAGAAGGGGACTCCTTTAGGAATTTACACACTATCGGTAGGTTGGCAGCAGCCTTCCCTGACACAGGTGCTGTGGGGTGGGGAAATTAGCTTTTTAAAGAGCTAAAGAAAAATTTACTAGGAAATGTCAGTATGATCACCCCTGAAGAGGAATCCAGCAATAAGCCATCAAAGACCAAAGATTAAGAGTCCAGGGCTCCCAGCTGACTCTCCACGGGGATGTGCTTCCTTTTTCAGTCTAACTCTTTTTCCCTCTCCCCCTGCCTTTATTTCCAAAAAGGCAAGACCTGATTATTGTATTTGAAATTGGGAGGAATAGAACTTAGATGACGCAACAAATACCACAGCGCCCCGCGGCCAGTTCAAAGATGCGTTAGATGCCGGAACGCCGGCTCCATGCTCCCCTACCCAGCGGAGTAACTGTGGGACTGATTGCATTCAGCCACAGCAAAGGTGGCTGGGGGCCACATGCAGCCTGACTCACATCAGAGGGCGGCTTTGTTCAAATATTGCTTCTCCGGGCTTCCTTTTCATTCTCTCCTCTCTGGCACCTTCCCTCTTGCTGCTTATATTTGATGTGCTGGAATTCTCACTGCCTCCCTGACCAGGCTTCACTTTGATTGATGCTCTTTGTTCTTTGCGTGAGTGGAGCACTGCTGAACAGAACAGCACTGTCCTTGGTCAACTCCAGTCGTTCCTCCGGTCCCTGCCTTTCCTGATCTGGCACAGTGGTGAACGTGGGAACAAATGTTTCTGAGCACCTACTATGTGATACATGATTCTAGGGATTCTGGGAATACAGCAGTTATCCAGGCAGTCAAAAATCCCTGCTCACCTGGAACTTACTGGAGGCGGCAGGGTGAGGGAGATAGACAAAAAACAAATATATAAATAAGATGTACAGTACGGCAGATGGTGACAAGTGTCAAAGAGAAAAATAAAGCGGGAGATGGGGGAAGGGAGGAAGTTTGTTATTTTATAACAAGTGGCCAAGAAAGCAATGAATGAGAAGACGTATTTTCATTAAATATCTGAAAGAGGTGGGTGAACCTTGATGTACGTGAGGGGAGAAACTGCAGTGATCCTTTTGTAATTCCCAAGCTTCTGATTGGCTACACCAGGTCTGTAGTTTACAAATTCTTACCAAGTGTATTACTCGTTACTCTTACCAACTCATTACTCAGTTGCTGTGGAACAAATCACTCCAGACCTTAGTGGTTCAAAAATGACAGCGTTTTATTTTCTTACAATGAGTTGAGGATCCCAGTGTGGCTTAGCTATATCCCCCTGGCCCAGTGTCTCTCACCTGTAATAACAGTGTTGAGCTGGGCTGTAGTCATCCAACTGGAAGAGAATCCACTTCCAAGGTCACTGGGGGGCTGAGAATAAGTCTCTTGCCATGTGACCTCTCCACAGGGCAGCTGATAGTAGAGTGAGTCAGAAGTCACAGACTTTTACTAGTCTAGTCTTAGAAGTGGCTTCCTATCATTTGGCTGTGTTATATATGCTGGGAGCAATTTATCAGGTTCAGCCCACACTCAACGTGAATCCCAGGAGGTAAGGATGAGGGGCCATCTTAGAGGTTGGCTGCTACCCCAGGAGGAGAACGAAGGTGTGCCCGTCCTGGAATAGGCACCTGGATGACACCTCCCAATTTTCCCCGTGGCAGCCAGAGTAGTCCTTGAGCAGATCCCACCTCTGCGACCCTCCCTCACAGCTCAGAGCCCGTCACAGCTCGCCCGCCTGGCCCCTCTCCCTTATTATACCTTATGGCCATCATCACACTTAGCACTACCTGAAATCGCCTGTTGTGTATTTGTTTATTGTCTGCCTGACTAGAAGGGAGCTCCACGGGGGCAGGGATTTCTGTCTATTCTCTTCACTGCCATAGTCCCAGTGCCTGGCACTTAGAAGGGTCTCAGTGGACGTTTACAGAAAAAGGGAATAAATTAACAGCATTCAAATGTGTGCAAAGATGAAATCATCTCTAACGCGGTGATAACAATATTTTCCATCTGGGGGGTTTCTTATATCCTAGGCAATTTACAAAGATAATTTCATTTAATCCTTATAACGATCCCATTAAATAGGTATTGTCATTATTCTCATCACACAGAGGAGAAAAATGAGGCTTCAGACCAGGAAAACTACACAAGTCACACAGTAATTGGAAGGACTGAGTTGAACTTGGGCTCTCTGAGCCTGCAGCCCACACTCTCACCTGGCCAGAGACATTCTCTCCCGAGCAGTAAAGCCATGAAGACAGCAGCCCTCGGGCTGGCCATGCACAGGAGCACCTGCGGGGCTTGGGGGCCATCCCCAGGGAATTGTAGTCACTATGAGACCATTTCTAAAACTGCTCCCCTCCAATCCTAATGTACAGCCGAGATAAAGACCTTTTCTTCAAAGAATCATATATCACACTTCAAGATCTAGTGAAAAATATTAATGCAGTTCCTACCTCGGCCTATAATTTAACAGCACCTGTAATCTCCAGCCTGCTTTAGGTGAAACTGTGACATTTAGCTTGGGGCTCCCCAGAGAACCTGCTGAGACATGGGCAGCCCATGGAAGGTTTCTGCCTTCCCCACCCACATTTACCTGTGCTGAGTCCTCCTCCCTCAGAGTCCTGTGCTGTCCCTCAGAGATGGTGAGGGGACATGCCAGGGCTGCCCCCAGTCAGAGTGCTCGGCCTCCATAACTGCCACTGGCTATAGCCTTATAAACAAATAAAACTCCCACCCTTCCACTTACTCTCCTCCTCAGTCCAGTTAACACCAACCACAGCAGCATCGGGGTACCACACACCCCCTCCCCCAGGAAGGCTTGCTCCTGCCACAGTGAACTTCTTCCAGTCCCTAAACTTGTCATGTTCTCTCACCTGCTGGCTTAGCTCATGCTTGGGCCTCTACCTAGAAGATTCTCTCCCCCTTATCACCTGGTTAAACCCTATTTCTGTTCAGGTCTCAGTGTATATGCCACTTCCTCCAGGAAGACTTCCCTAAACACATCACTGCCTGCCTGTGGTAGGCACTTCCCCACACCACCAGCACCCAGGACTTCCACTCAGAGAGGGGACTATCTCATTAGATTCATAATTACCCTGAGATCAGGACCACACCAGCTGGCCCTCTGTCTGCAGCCCAGCATTTACTTCCCCTCCTCTGGGAAACAGTTTACCAAATTTCCCTTGGGGGCCTTCCTCCCTCCCCATTTTAGCCTGGCCATATGTGCAGGATTGATGCTGCAACTCCAGCTGTATGCTTCACTCACCTGGCACACCCTACCTCCATTCTCCCATTCATAGTCATTGGCTCAGGGTTGACATGTGCACTGGGCCAGGCCAATCAGATGGGCCTCAGGGCTCTGCCTGGAATTGGTGCGTGCTAGACTGTCTCCCCTGCTGGACATGTAGCCTCCTGGGATACTGGAAGAAACCCAGCCTCAACACAAGCAGGGTTGGGCCGGTAGGTCCACCAGCAATGGAGCCAAGCAGGGCTAAGAATCAGAGAGGAAGAAATGGAGTCCTGGTCACATTATTTGAGGCACTGCTGCTAAATCAATTATTGCCTAAGACTAGAGCCACCTGTAGGCTTGTTGGCTACACAGACCAGTAAATTACCTTTCTAGTTAAACCAGTGTGAGGTTTTGTTTTATAGTTTGTTGTTGTCGCTTACAAGTGAGAAACATTTTAATTTTAATTTTTTATTGTTGCAGTTTGGCTGGGGCCAGGTTTGAACCCACCACCCTTGGTATATGGGGCCAGCGTCCTACCCACTGAGCCACAGGCACTGCCCAACATTTTAATTTTAAATCCTGCTTTATTCTCCTCTGTATCCTCAGTCCTCAGCACAGTGCCTTGGGTGAAAGAAGTTTCTTTGCTCTAGGTCAGAAATTTGGGGACCAGAAACTCCCAAGTGCAGTGCAGGTCTTAGGGGCACTCAGCTCTTTCTAGAAGGGACCTCTGGTGCTTGTTCTCCCTCTCTCTCCCCTGTTCCTACATGGGCCAGCTCAGAGATCCCTCTCTCAGCTTCTCTGGGCCCTGAGGACCCAGAAGCTCTTCTCCCTGGATACTGAGACACAATCTCTAACTCCTGGTACATTTACAGAATCAGCCCTAATGAGTTCCCTTCCAGCCCCCAACCTGCCTTCATGGTAACTCAGAGCTGGTCACGAACAATGGGGACACCCCAAACAGATTTAGGGCACTATCTGTTTGCTTTTTAAAAAATCCAGGCTGTGATAGGCTCCCCCCTGAATACATTTTGGCCCGTCTTGCGTCAGCGACCCTTTTCTATTCCGGCTGTTGGAATCACGGAATTTAAGAAAGGAACACTGAGGTCACCTAGTTCAAACCCATTCCTGGGGAAGATGCCACCACTACTATATTCCTGGCTGAGGTCTCACCTGCCTTGGCTTGAACGTGACAAGGGACCGGCTGCTCCAATCCTTTGCAAGGCAGGCATATTGTCAGACAGCTCAGATTGTTAGAAAGTTTTTCCTGAAATTGAGCTTTCTTGTCATTCCACCTAGTCCTGGATCTGCCATCTGGAGTTCCTGGCATCAGCCTGATCCCTCCACCACGTGGCAGCCATTGGGATATATGAGGACAGCTCATCTGTCCCTCACGTCTGCTTGACTCCAGGCAAAGCATCCCTGGTGCCCTCGCCCGTCCTCACATGGTTTAGTTTCCCAGGATTGCACGAGCACACAATCCTCTGAAAATGCTCCCACTGTGGGTGGCCACCCCTCCGAAAATACAGCTCCGGGGAAGCATCTGAGCACCAAGCGCAGCAGAACCAACTCCTCCCTTGCTCCGAACTCTATTAGTGATGAGATGCAAGTTTCCAGTGTCGTTTTTACAGCCTCATCATCCTGCTGGCGCAATATAATCTTAGAGAAAATGAAAGCCCTCCCTTGAGTTTTCCCATATTTGAACATTTGATGTATGGGGTTCTGCAATGATTTCTCTTCAGTTTTATCTTGCCAGTTTTAGACTGGGGAGAATCACTAAAGTGATCATACAATTTGTCATCCAAATTGTGACAGGTTTAAGATTGAAGAAGAGGTGCTATTATTACTGTTAATAATTACGTGGAGACGACAGGCACGGCCAGGACTTTTTTGATGAACCTGCACCCAGGGCCACCCTGAGCAATGTGATTAGAACCACAGAGTCCTATTATGATCCTACTTGCTATTATTTACCAGTTCTGTACTTAATCTCTCGATGTTTGTTTTCCCATCTTGGAAAGGCAGATAATGTTTCTACATTGTAGGATTATCATAAGTATTAAACAAGATCATATACGGAAAGCACTTAACCCAGAGCCTGGCTTACTGTAAGCGCTTGGAAAATACCACCTGTTATTTTTAGCTTATTGAGATGACTTTGAATTTGACCAGCTACCCCCTCTCAGCCCCGTGCCATCTTTAAATCTGATAGGTACTGGTTCCCCGGCTTGGGCTGAGTTATTGCTTAAAACATCCTGGGTCCGCCTGCCAGAGCGCTGTTTCACACCGCTGGTGTCCTCCTTCCAAGTTGAGGCTGAAGCATTGGCCACCATCCCTTGGATATGGCTGTCACACCAACTAACCCCATGAGCTAAAGGAAAGTAAATTCAGTAATGAGAGATACTCAGGGGCTTAACGGGTGTACATGTTTATTTTTCTCTCATGTCACAGGCTAGAGAGGTTCCACTTTGGCAGGAAGCCACCCTTCCACCATCAGGCACGGCCCAGGCTGGTGGTGGCTCTGTGTCTTCAGCTTGTAGCTTCCTAAGTTGCTCTGCGGGTCACCATTCCCACCTGCAGGAAGGGGGAGAAGAACGTGAAGGAGCGAGAATGAGATTCATGGGCCAGGCCTGGAAGGGCACGAACCTGCTCGCAGGCCAGTGGAGAGCTCAGACACGCAGACGCACCTGACTTCACGTCACACGGGAAGGGCAGTGAGCTGGGCAGCCCGGGACTGGCTCCTCGCCTGTGCCTGGGGAAGAGAGGAGGTGAGGTCTGGGTAGAGAACTAGCATGTCCTCCTCTCCCTTCCCCTTCATGCGTTATCATTCACGCCACATTTTCTATCCTCTCCTCGAGGAAATAAGGTGAGACTCTACCAAATACCTTATGAAATCAAAGGCCTCCTGCATTCTGCTCTGCTGCTAGTGAAGACCCTATCACAAAAGAAAATCATTCCCAGGGCCTCATGAGGAGATGGCACACAGGCGGCCTGTGCTGTGTCTGGGAAATGACTTCACCTGCTGGGCAGTGAAATTCATTGAATTCTTCCATGAAACTGTGTGGGAAGAAACAAAAAGAAAGCAGGAACATGGTGGTGTTTAAAAAATGAAATGAAACTCCAAGTCTAAGAGTTTTACAGGAAAGTCAAGCAGAAAAGGAATTTTACATAAAAATTAAAACAATCTTATGGATTGTTCAATATTCCTCTTGGAGCAATCCTGAGCTCCTTGAAAAAAGTTGCAGGATGTAGATTCCTGACGCGAGTAATATATGCAGTAAGTTCAACTCCTTAACTCCAGCCTGCAGCTATTAAAATCAAGCTCACAGATAATCAGCCTCCTCCAAAAAACTCACTTGTTTATTCTACGCACCTGTGTAAAGAAGCTTCTCGGTGCCATGTACTGTGTGGGGAAGAAAGGGATAAACGTGCCGTGTGTGGAAGGTCTTTCAGACTAAAAGGTTTCTAGTTGTGAAAATCAGAAATCGGCCTGGCACCTGTGGCTCAAGTGGCTGGGGCACCAGCCACATACACCTAAGGTGGCGGGTTTGAATCCAGCCTGGGCCTGCCAAACAACAATGACAGCTGCAACCAAAAAATGGCCAGGCGTTGTGGCGGGCGCCTGTGGTCCCAGCTACTTGGGAGGCTGAGGCAGGAGACTCACTTGAGCCCAGGAGTTGGAGGTTGCTGTGAGCTGTGATGCCATGGCACTCTACCCAGGGGGACAGCTTGAGGCTCTGTCTCAAAAAAAAAAAAAATGAAAATCAGAAACCAACTTCGGATACCTAGCACATTTATTAAAGATATTAATTAAATCACAACATCTCTAGGAGGCTATGCATCCGGGAATAATAGCCAAAATGCTTTGCAAAACTATTCTAGAGGAGACAGTGCTGGTGCCACTGCAGGTGCAGACAAACGGCTTAAACTGGTGACCCTGCCAATATAGGACCTTGGATACTCTGATTGGAATTCTGAGACAGGGGTAGAAAAAAGCCACCTCTGTGAGAATATGCTGCTCGCGGCTCTCACTGCTCTTCTTCCCCAGCTTCTGGTTCACAGTCCTCCACAGGCAGATGTGGTGCCCACCCGTGCTGTGTCCCAGCTGCAAGGGAGGGTGGAGAGTGGGGGTCTGCCTCCCAAAGTAGGATGTGGAGATTCACAGAACAGCACCCCCCAAACATAGGCAGGATGTGAAGAGGCCTGGGTGGCCAAAACATTGGTAAGTGTCCATGATGAGGTAGAAAAACATGTAAATTCAGGGCGGCGCCTGTGGCTCAAAGGGGTAGGGTGCCTGCCGGAGGTGGCGGGTTCAAACCCAGCCTCAGCCAAAAACTGCAAAAAATAAAGTAAATTCATTTATTAAAATGGAATCTGTGTTCTATGAACTTCATGAGCAAAGGGTTGTGGAAATACGCAGGACAGAAAAGTAACGTCAGAGTAGGTAGGGCAGCAAAGACTTCACCAAGGAATCTCCACTCGATGCACTGTCACCTGACCCACATGCTCTATCTCGTCCTCTGGGTCATAAAGAATGTATCAAAACTTTCTGGGCAGGGGTCCCCCACACAGGAAAAGCATGTGAGACAGCATGAGAGTGGCAAAGAAAGGCAGGGCATGTCTGTGGAGGGGCTCCACGTGACAAGGGCAAAGCTGTACGTCAGGGGGGCAGATGGGGCAAGAGGGACAGGTCAAGGTCAGATCACAAAAGGTCTAGTATGGTCCAGAGGTGGTGGGGACTTTATTTCAAGGAAAAAGGGGAGGTTATTAGATGTCATTTAAGGGTCGGAGTGATGTGGTCTGCTTTTAATGTCCTGTAGCACAGCACAGAGGGTGGATTGGATGGGAGAAAAAATGACAGTGGAGACAGAAGAGTCCAGAGTCTGCTGAGAAAGACAAAGTGAGAATACACGACCTGGATTAAGGCAGGCGCAGCAGCAGTGCAGGGAGAGCTGGAGCTGAGACACGCTTCTAAAGTGGATATGTCCAGTGGGAAACTCGCACTGTGGGTATGGAGATAAGGAGATGGAGTCGTTAGCTTTTGGATGATGGTGGACTCATTAAGACAGGGCCCAGGGGTGAACAGAAGACCACTGGGAGCCCTCAGAGTTAAGCATGAGAGAGCTTGAGTCAGCTTTCCCAGTCCCAGCATGAGGCCAGAGGCAGCCGGCCTGAGAGTCTGCACTGGATATGGGGCGTGAGGCAGCAGAGCCCGAGCCAAGCTTCCTGGAGCTCACTGTTGTGTCCAAGTCTATAGAGGGCATTGTGGCTTTCTAGCTACCTGGCCTCAGTCTCCTCTTTCCACTACAATGCAGCCAGATCTCTTGGGAGAATTGTCTCTCACCCATTCTATGAAGTCTTGGGTGTCAGCCAAGGTGCCCGTCTACCTCTGGCGAAGAGGTAGGGGTGGGGCCCATCACCACTCAGAGGCTCTTCAAGGACTTCTTATTTTGAGCCTAGTGAAGCAGGGCGGGAAGAGGAGTTGGAGGCTGGTTCAACCCAGCAGCAGCTCCCTGAGGAGGCCGTCCTGCGCTTCCGCTCCATGCACTCCTGAGCTGCCCTAGCTCAGTCCCTTCGTAAGCCTGGTTTTCAACCTTCTTTTCTCCTCTGTGTACTCAATCCCTTCAATTAGATTTCTCTTCTACTTAGGGGAGCCAGAATTGGTGACTTGCAATCAGAACACCCTGGAGTGACTCACACGGTGATAGGCCCTGTGGTCTAGGAATTCTTCCAAACCAACCTCCCGATGGACACAAAGCATTTGGGGGAAAGGAGTCGGGGTCTCATGCACACTAGACGGAGACATTCCAGCTGCGACTCCATCCTCCCTTGTCATGAGCCTGGGACAGGCCTCTTTGCCTCTCTGGGCTTTGGTGCCTCCCTGTGCAAATCACAGCTCCGGGCTGATAAAGTTGGTGTCCAGTGGTATGCTGGTAAACCAGTTCTAAAAATAAAAATAAATCCTTGGTTTACAGGGTTTGATGATTTCTGTGGTATAAATATTCCTCCTGTGACTAACTTTAAGCTACCAATTTAACAACGAACTTGCAAATTTCCTGAAAATTTTGCTTTTGCCGTCAAGTACAAGGCAATTTTGATGCATGGCTGTTGGTGCCCCTTCTAGGGCTTTATTTCCAGTCTGAACCTCTCTAAACTGGGGAGCTGGAAGACAAAGTCGTTGACTGTTGTTGGAAGGGAACCGTGTAAGGCAGCATCTCGAAACTCTGCTGCAGGGAACTTGTTAAAATGCAAACGCCTGTGGACCGCCATTAGGCACCTTGAATTAGCATGTAGAGTGGGGGTGGGCGTTCCCAGAAATCTGCAGTGTTCACACATTCCCCAAATGATTCTGACACAGTGGGGGTGAGGGCTATGCTTTGAGAGACACTGGCTTGGAAAGTGGAAGGGAATGTGAAGATGGAACAGGGCGAGAATGGTGGGAGGAGATGGGGTCAGGCAACAGGGCAGAGAAGGATTGCACAAGAAACCAAGAAACGATAACCGGGACCATAGACACAGCTGGGGTGTGGAGGCCCAGAGGGTAAAGGGAAGGGAAGCGGGAGATGGTCTCAGCTAAACATCCAAGCACACCACGTACCACAGGGCTTTTAATAAGAAGTAATGGGATGATGCTGAAGATGAAGATGATGACGAAGGAGGGCAACCAGCTTTGTTCACCAGCCTTGCAGGGCTGGTAGGAAGCAGAGCCATCTGGTGCATATTTGGTACATTACAGAAGCTATTTTACTTTCACCAGTGCTGCTCAGCCAAATTTATATCTGTTTCTGGCTGCAGAACTTCCCTGGTATTAGACTAAGCCCTGAGCTCTAGGCAGGAAGAATCCCATGCCAAGGACGTGATCAGTTTTTGCTGATCCTGGGGGCAAGGCTGGATTTCTGAGCCTTCCCAGAATTTGAGCCCTTGTTCCAGAGGTTGGGAACTCAGGAACGTTTCAAATGAATGATTGGAAGCCCAAGAATCTGCTCACATCGCCAAACCTTCTGTCTCTTCCTGCAGGATGGGGCAGCTGTGGCCCCAACCTTCCTGCTTTTTTACATCCTCCTTCCCCTTCTGCTGTTGCTTCAGAGGGGCAGGAATCTTACTCATCTTTTCAGCCCAGGGCCTGCTCGCTCCATGACAGCTTCTCATGAGAGTCTGGTAGGTGTGTGGACAGACAGTGCAGGCAGGTGCTGAGAGTGGCGTCACACAGACCACAGAGCTGGAAGGCACCATTGGGGCCAGCCTGGCTGAAGCAGACACAGATAGAGGAGGAGTGATTGCCCCATGGGGAGGGGTGGCTAAATATTAGGGGTGCAAAAAGTCTGAAAATTATCCTTCTAGAGGAAGAAAATGAGTCTATTTAAGGATACACAGTGAATTAACGACAACAATAATAATACATTTTAAAAAACAGCCTAATGTGCCTTCCTACACCCATCACCCCAACTCTCAGAAAAAAAAACAAGATAATGGTCACAAAATTTGGGGAGGGGAGGTATGTGTTGTAAAAACCTCTCAGGCCATCAGAGCATTTGTCCTCTCTTCTTACTGCTGGCCTCATTCTTTCCCTGACCGTTCAAAGGTTCACAGGCAGGATTTGTCTTCTCTGGGCTGGAACGCAGGCTACCAGTAAACCTCCTCTGATCCTGGAGCGATGCTTCAAGTCACATGCACCTGCCCCAACTTTCCCCATTTAAAATTCCTCATCAGGACTCCTTCCCTCCACTCTGCCGCCCCAGACATCACTCTCAGATCTCCAGCCCTGCTTGCCTTGCGTCCCCACAACTCAGCTCAGACAGATGAAATGCTGGATAAAACCTCCCAGTCCACAGGGCAGGGACCTTGTCTTTGTTTCTCACAGACTGCCATGTATACCTGCAGTGCTTTGTAAATAATAAATGGCCGTAATAAAGAAGCTGCCTCTTTGGGGTCAGGGATGCATGTTTGTAGAAAAACAACTCCCCACCACCACCAGGTCTGGCTCTGCCTGGCACAGCTGTCGTCAGAGCCTGAGGAGGCACTGCACAGAGATTTCCTAAGGGACATGTGATCTGGAAACTTAGGGTTCTGAACAGAACAAAAGGCACAACGCCAGGATTTCTTAGCCAAGGGAGGTCAGAGAGCAGCCTGCCGACATACTATGTACTTGAAAAATAAATGCACCGTGGAAATGCAAGATGTCATTATTATTACTTCGAATTTTATTGCTATGCTTAATCTGGCCTTTACAAATTACCACAGCACAGGCCCTTTTAGCCAAGTATATAATAATAATTTACTACTGAAAGAGAGATTGGCTGGTAATAACAGGTATTATTATTATAATAATGACTTGTCAATTTAGCTTAAAGGCAAAGAGAGACCTCTTTCCAAGTGGGTGAACAAACTGAAATAGACAAAGAGGATTTCATCAGGGAAACTGTAGGAAGGGCAAAGGACATGCTTAGCCCTCTCCCCAACCCCGGTCACCCACTACTATGACCCTGTGTCACTGACGCTGAGAGCAGATAGAGTGAAATGCCCACTGATTTCTCACTACTACTAAGAGACCACATCTTTTATCCTTTTGAAAATACACTGCTGAAATATTCCTGCAGTGAGGAGCAAGCCATCAGTAATTCAGGGGTACAAACTTAGTGTATCTCCATAATAATGGGAGCTGCCATCTCCTGCAGGACTGCTATGTGCCAGACACTGTGCATCCCCTTATTTAATCCTCTCCCCCTACTCTGTCCAGTGAATTCTGTTATTATCCATTTTATACTCGAGAGACCTTAAGCTCAGGAGCTAGGGGGGTAGCCAGGATCTAAAGACAGACTATTTGAATTCAGAGCCTAAGATTTTA
Source organism: Otolemur garnettii (assembly GCF_000181295.1). Taxonomy (NCBI): domain Eukaryota; kingdom Metazoa; phylum Chordata; class Mammalia; order Primates; family Galagidae; genus Otolemur; species Otolemur garnettii. Next base: position 7,227,429 of record NW_003852468.1, on the reverse strand, counting down.
ACCATTACAATCTACACCTCTCTGCCATTTGGCAGTGTTTCCATGGTTGAAAAAACTCAGTATTAGTAACTTGAACTTGACAGCTGTAGTCAAGAGGGAATACTTTCCAGTCATCCGAGCTCCTGGAAGGACAGAGTGGTGCGGAAAACACCAACACACAGATACTCAGGGAGTCATTTAGACGTGGCTCTGACCACTTACCTGGGATACTTAGCACAGATTTGCCTTCCAAACTATGTTTTTTCCAAGGCAGGTATTAAAAACAGCCCATGGTCTCTGAGAATACTCTGGCTCAGTGGTTGAGGGAGTGACTCTGAAGAAGTGGCAATGGAGAAATCCCTGTGGCATGAGAATTTTCCCAGACGATTGGCAACGCTGATAATCAACACTGATTAGATTTGCTCTTTCTAATTAGCAGAACTATATGATTGTAGCTCCTTCGTACCTCGGAGACCTTATTTATTTTTTAAATCTCCCTTTCCTTAAATGAGGAATGTGGAGGAAAATTAGAAGGGTGCATGCTTCCAGATTCTTATTACCTAGCTCTGACCATCTGCCCCAGACTCAATTTATTCCAGATTGCAAGATCCATGAGCCATGGTAATGAGCAAGCAGGGAGAAGGTCTCAGTCCAAGGCCTGCTCTGGACTAACATTATTGCCTCACACATGACTCACTCATTTTTAATTAATCCTCTGATCCCTCCCAGAGCCCTAGCTTCAGCGTATTCTGCCCTTCCCGCTCCCCTCATAAGCAGGAGGACTCGGGGCTTGCTGGGACAGGAAGTGTAGCTGGGGCAGCCCACAACCCTTTCTCCTCTTCGGAGTCACAGAACCACATATGTTTTGAGTGTGGAGGGCTGGGGTGGGGGAAAGGGTGGAGGGAGACAGGCCATGTGTACATGGTGTGGTCGTGATGGTCAAGGGTGTGTGTCCATGTGCAGTACGGTGTGTGTGATGCCATGTGGGTCAAGTGTGTTTGGTTTGCGAGTGTGGTGTGTGTGTGTGTGTGGAGTGTGATGTGCTTAATGTAGTATGGGGGTGCACATGGTCGAGGGGTGTGGTGTTTGTGTGCTATGGTGTGTGTGGTGTGGCATAAACAGGTGTATGTGTTGTGCGGGTTGATTGTGTGTTGTGTGTGTGTGCGCAGTGAGTCGGTGATGTGTGGCAGGAGAGTGTCAGTTGTGTCGTATGTGTGTGCGGGGTGGTGTGTAGTGTGGTATGACTATGGGGTGGCTGTGGAACTGGGGTGTGTGTGTAAAAAGAGGCAGAGTGAGAATGAAGGCATCTCTAACACAATAAGCCGCTTGCAAAAGGAATTTTTCTATTCCCTAGAAACTTGCTGGAGTATCTTCCTTTTTGGTTAAATCTTCTATCCAGAGGGTTTCTGATGCCCTGGATAAAAAAAGGACAAGCTGGGTCTCGACCAAATAAAAGAGTGTTAAAAGTATTGAAGGGAAAAGCATTGAAAAAACAGCCCAGTGCTGACAATGCAGTGGCTCCGGTCTCCTGGCACTGGGTGAGAAGGAATATTTAATTTTAAAACAAGTCGAGTCTCCGGCTACACGGCAGGGAAACGAGACGGGAGCCTGCCGCCTTCTTTGTAGATTCAGCTCTGTTCCCTGATGGCTCTTGTTTGCCAGGGCGCGGATGTGATGAAATTCTCTCTTTGTGGAATATTAAAAAGGACTTTTGGTCTCCTCGGGTTTGGAATGAATCCTGCAGAAGCATCCGATGTGGAGGTGCCATCTAGGGGTGGGAAGGGGCTGCGGGAGCCTTCCCCACGAGCTAGGAAAGGAGGATCACGCTGAAAGATTGGTCACCATCCTTCACACGCGCTTCCTGGAGCGGGGAGGGGGTGCTGGGTGCAGGGGAGTGACATAGAAAGGAATCAGCCCCGACAACTCCCACCGCTTCCAAGATAGTTCCACGGAGAGGCTTTGCTTCAAGCCCAACTGCCCCGCACAGAGGTGTTCTGGAGAAATGCAAATGAAGCAAACAAGTGAAAAGTTTACACTCACAAATCATCATGGAAATGCAAATTAAAACAATTCAACCTGACTTGGCAAAAGTTTTTTAAAAAAGATCACACTAGGGTACTCTCCTGGGCTGCGGAAGCGTCAACTGGTATCACCTTTCTGGAATGCAGTCTGGCGATACCCTTCAACAGCCTTAAAAACTTTCCTACCCTTTTATCCAATAATTCCATTTCTAACAGCTATTCTAAAAAACTCATCAGAGTGTAAAAATTTCCCATTGCAGTGTTAGTCATAAATGTGAAAAACTGGTATTAACTTTAGCATCTAAAATAGGGAAGTCTACAAGTAAACGTCTACATCTATTTCATCATCTACGTGATGAAATACTGTGTTGACATTAAAAAGAATGTTTTTGGACACTACCTTATGACATGGGAAAATAATCAAATACAATGAAAGTGAAAAAAGCATATAAAAAGTTATATGTACATATACAATGTGTATCTTCATAGGAAAAGGGGCTGGCAGGACAGACATCACATTGTCAATGGCTGTTTCCTTTTGGAAAAGACTACAAGTGATTTTTCTATATATTTTTCTGCATTTTCCATAAATTCCTATAGTGAGCATGAAAATTACTATGATAATAATAAAAACAACGTACGTATTTTTAAAAAATCATTGCTACGAACAACAATGACAAAGGCAGTATAGGAATTCCTTCCGTTCCTTCCTCTCTTTTTTTCTTTTTTTTCTTTTTCTTTTTTTTTGGAGACAGAGTCTCACTGAGTCACCCTGGGGTAGAGTGCCATGGCGTCACAGCTCACAGGAACCTCAAACTCTTGGGCTCAAGAGATCTTGCCTCAGCCTCCTGAATAGCCGGGACTATAGGCACCCACCACCATGCTTGGGTAGTTTTCTATTTTTGGTAGGGACAGGGTCTCACTCTTGCTCAGGCTGGTCTCAGACTCCTGAGCTCAAGCAATTCACAAGCTTGGCCTCCCAGAGTGCTGGGACTACAGGTGTGAACCTCCACACCTGGCCTTAGGAATTCCTTACAATTAGATAAAAAGGCGCTGACATCTCTAAGAGTTCCTCCTGTGTGCCAGGCCCTGCACTGCCAATGGGGGGGATGTCTCTTCTCATACCTCCAACACCTCTTGCTCAAGCACTTTTAGCCTATGGTCTTGCTTTCTGTTTCACTGAGAATAAATGCAACAAAAGCAGACATAAGACATCTTCCACAGTCTCTCATGACCACATCTACACCCATATATGGGCATATCTGGCCTCCTTCCTGTTGTCACAGACGACTTACCTGTGTTCTTCCCTAAGGCCAGCCTCCACCTTGTGCTCCAAATCCGATCTCCTTTTGCCTACTCAACATTTCTCCAGCAATTCTTCCCTCTCTGTCTCCCATTGGATCATCCCCTCAGCAGAGAAACCTGCTGTAATATTCCCCACATTAAAAAAACTCAAATCCTTTCTTGACTGACAGCTCCCTCCAGCCATGCTCCCTCCTTTCTACACCTACTTTTGCAACAAAACTCAAGAGTTGTCTGTACTCACTGATTACATTTCCTCCTATTTTTTTCCTTAAACCTCAGTAGTCAAGCTGTCACCCTGCCCAAGTTCATTCACTTCTTATCAAGTTCACCACTGACTTCATGTTACTAAGTCCAATGGTCGATTCTCAGTCTCACCTTGTACACCCTTCTCAGCAGCCTCTGACAAAGCAAAAACCATCGATGTTTCTTGAAATGGTTTCTTCCCTTGGCTTTCAGTACTGTGCCGTCTCCTCTTGTTCTGCTCCTTCACAGGCCACTGAGTCACAGTTTGTTTTTGCTGATTGCATCTGGTTGAATCTCCACAGTTGCATTTACTGACCTCTTTTCTTCTCTAAATAGGAACATTTCCCTTCAACTCCAGATAGATGATAGGTAGACAGATAGATAGATAGATAGATAGATATCATATCAAATTTACACAATCAAAACCAAACTTCTGGGTTTTTTTGAGAGTTTCACTATGTCACTCTCAGTAGAGTACTGTGACATCACAGCTCACAGCAACCTCAAACTCTTGGGCTTAACCAATTCTCTTGCCTTAGACTCCCAAGTAGCTGGGACCACAGGTGCCTGCCACAATGCCTGGCTTTTTATTATTATTGCAGTTTGGTCGGGACTGGGTTTGAACTCGCCACCCTCAGAATATGGGGCTGGAGCCTTACTCACTGAGCCACAGGCACTGCCCATCATGTCAGTATTCTTACAACAGTATCCTTACCATTGCTCAGGTTCAAAATTGTGGAGTCAGTCTTGATGAATCTGTTTCTCTCCTTCTCTGTATCTACTCTACAAGAAAAAGTTGTTTATTCCACCTTCATAATATATCCAGAGACTAGCCAGTTCTCGTCACGTGCGTTGCCACCACTGTGGTCCAGCCCACCACCATCTCTCTCCTGGATTTTTTCCAGAGGCTCCCAACTGGTTTCCTTAATCCCACCCTTCACTCCCTACTTCTATTGTCAACAGTAGCCAGGGCAACCTGCTGAAATTAAAATGGGGTCATGTCACCCCTTCCCAGAAAAGAAGCCGTGACTCTACAGCAGCCTAGAAGGTGCTCTATGATCTGCTTCTGTTTTCTCTCCCAACTCATCTTCTTTTCTCTGCCTTCTCACTCTGCTCTTCCCGCCATGGTTTCCTGGCTATGCTACAACACACTAGTCATGTTCTACCTCAGCTATCTGCCTGGCTGCTCCCTGTCATAGCCCCTGGGTTTTGCTCAGCTATCACCTTGTCAATGGGCCTTTCTCTGCTCAGCCTAAAATTGCCCCCGCCAACCCTACCTCACCATGTCCCCGGGCCCTGCCTCCTTGTCTCCAGGGAGATGGCGCCTGCCATCATCTGGTATACCACGCTATTCACCTTTCATTTGCTGTCTGGAGTATAAACTCTGCAAGCAGGGTCTTTTGTCTGCTTTGTCCACTGTTAGATCCTCAACCCCTCAGTGCCTTAGGCTGTAATAGATACTCATGGACATTCGTTGCATGAGCGAATGAGTGAGTGAGCGAATGAGTGATTGATAAGATGTAACAGCCTACTCGGTGCTTTAAAAATATGCTAATTATAGGCACAGGAAGAAAATTGACCATGAGCGTTTCTTTTCTGCTCCCATTAGAACCTCTAATGAGACTGCACGGTTGTTATTATTTCAAAAGCAACAGCTTTCCAGTGTTTAACAATTTGCTAAATGCTTTTGCTGTTTGTTTCCATTCCTTTTCCCCTAATGGGCAAGGGGATTTGCTCGCTGCTGTCTCGCCCGAATCACCATCAGGAGGCTGATTTTCCCTCTGGCACTTGCCTTCTCCTCCGTTCAGATTTAGCCAGCACTTTGTCAGCCGATAAAATCTTTGTGCACCTACTCCGTGCTAAGTAGGGCTCCCCCTAATCACAAATCTATTACACACCGCAAAACATAAACCAAATGTTGGTGCCACGATCCTAGTTAACTTCACTCCCAGGAAATGTGTGCTCCATGTCCCCGGTGCTAAAGGATGTGGCATCTCTGTCAGGAGATCTTTGATGCCACATGGGGCGATGTAGTGGTTCCCAGATGCTTTCAAAAAACTTTGTATTAGTGTCAAAAAATTCTGGGCCCTCTTCACATGATAGCGGTTTATGTATCTACTGACTGAGGCTGCAGAGGGCGCTTCCTGTACATTTGGGTCCCAAAACTTTACAATAACTGGAACTGCCAGTGTAGGCATGTTCTGAGACACTGATGCCCCTGGGAAGAGCATTGACCTTAGAGACAAAAAAGATCTAGGATCTCACCCTGGGTTCTGCCACCGACTGGCAGTGCCTCACTAGGCAAGTTACTCTTTCTTTTTTTCCTCTTTCTTCCCTCCCTCCCTCCCTCCTTCCCTTCCATCCGCCCATTTCTTTCTTTTTCTCTCTTTCTCTCGCTATCTCTCTTCCTCCCTCTCTCTTTCTTCCTTTCATTTTTTGAGACAGAGTCTCACTCTGTCACTGTGGATAGAATGCTATTGGGTCATAGCTCACAGCAAGTTCAAACTCTTGGGCTCAAGCGATCCTCTTGCCTCAGCCTCCCAAGTAGCTGGGACTACAGGTGCCCACAACAGCGCCCAGCTAGTTTTTTGTTGTTGCTGTTGTTTTTCTATTTTTAGTGCAGATAGTATCTTGCTCTTGCTCAGGCTGGTCTCGAACTCCTGCCTAAGCCTCCCAGAGTGCTAGGATTACAGGTGTGAGCCACCCACTTGCCTTTTCTGTGAAATGGAGATGTGAACCCTGCCTGGCTACCCCTGCTAAGGTTGCGTTGAGGATTAACTGATAGACTGCGAGGGGCTTGTCAGCGCACCCAAGGATGAAGCATTAGTAAAACCAGGTGTCTTTCATCTCCTCTCAACACCAACCTACTCAGCTGGCTGCCATTTAGTTCCCCTTTGGCCTGTCTCGAGAAATACTAGCTGAGGTTATGTCGCAATGGTCTTCTCTGTCAACTTCTCTTTCCCAATTTCCTTAACCATGCGGAGAATAAATTTACCATCAGGCTGAGTGTCCTTAGGGCCGAGTTTCCCCAGTTCCACTGCCCCAGAAAGGCCCTGTGGTCAGCAGAGCACACCTCAGAGTCTGGAGTCAGAGGGAGCCCCCCACCTCCGGGCTGAGTGAGGCTGTCTGCAAGCCAGGCTCTTTCTCAGGTCACAGTCTGAGAGGAGTTTTTCCTCTGGCCTCATATGCAGGCTTACTGCCTCGGAGAACATTTTCCCCAGCTGCTGTCAATCCTAATATTTTGGCAGCCAAATAGCATGCTGTTCTGCAAAAGAGTTAGGAAACTGCTAATGATCTGATATTAACAGCCTCTCAGCTCTCCCGTGTGCCTGCTCAGAAGCCCAGGTTGACAGTGGGACATGGTGCCTCCTACACACTGGCTTTTGTGCCCTGAGAAGACACTGCCCTGGGCTTCAAACTTTATAGCTCACCCCCATATCACAGTTACTCTATGGGGAAAAGATGGGCACCTCTGTCACTCCTGCTCTGTGGCTCGACTGTGGTGCAGCAGGACATATGACCTAAACACCCTCTCTTGAAGTGATCCCATTTGGGCCCCAGGACAACACTTCTCCACACCTCTTGTCTTATGTCCTGGAAACAAAAGGTGACTGTGTCCGAGAGTCAAGAGTTGTGGGTTGTGTTGCTGCTGGTGATGGAGATGGACGCGTGTTATCTGGGGAAGAGCGATGACATTGGCAGAAGTGCTTAGTAAAAGAAAAGACAAATTAATTAACATATCAAATCCTTCCTCTCACAGAGCGAAGAATGCAATAGATTCTCCCATAATGCACTACGTGTCACATGTCCATTTCCTTGCTTCTCTTCATGGTCCCATTGGTGATCCTGCAACAATTGTAGACAGCAGTTAAGGAACATTTGCACCATGAAAGAGTCCATATCACTTTCAAATGTGTGTGTGTGTGTGTGTGTGTCTAACCACAGTTTCTCAACCTCTGCACTACTACTATTTATTTTATGGATGATTTTGCAATTTTTCTTTTTTTTAATTTTACTTTTATTTATTTTTAATTAAATCAAATTAACATAAGGGTAATTTTTAGGTTACATTGTTCTCACTTCCAGGGTAAAGTTCCATTTGTACAAGAGCCTCTCACCTGGGGCGGGGAGGCATGTTATACACCCTCACAGTCAGCACATGAGGTGAGATCCCACCTCATGCCCTCCCTCCTTCTGCCAAACATCCTCCCTCCTCCTCCCCTTCCTCCCTCTACCCCCCAACTGGACTGTATTAGTGTTTTATTGTCTTATGAGCACGTAATTATTTATATATTGGTTTCATATTAGTATGGAGTACATTGAATATTTATTTTTCCATTCTTGCGATACTTTACTATGAAGAATGTATTTCAACTCCATCCAGGTAAATATAAAAGACGTAAAGTCTCCATCTTTTTAAATTTTTTTGGCTGGGGCTGGGTTTGAACCTACCACCTCTGGCATATGGGGCCAATGCCCTACCCTTTGAGCCACAGGCGCCACCCAGTGTCCATCTTTTTTAATGGCTGAATAATATTCCATTATATACATACACTACAGTTTGTTGATCCATTCATGGGTTGATGGGCACTTGATTGAGCTGCAATAAACATTCTAGTTCAAATGTCTTTGTGGTAAAATGATTTTTGTTTTTCTAGGTAGATACCTAGTAATGGGATTGCAGGGTCAAATGGAAGGTCTACTTTTAGACCTTTGAGAATTTTTCCATACTTCTCTCCAAAAAGGCTGTATTAGTGTAATTCTTTGCTGTGGGGCTGACCTAGGGTGTGTGGCAGCACCCCTGGTCTCTACCTGTTCCATACCAGTAGCAGCTGTGTCAACCAAAGACTTCCCCCACAATGCTCCTGGTGAGGGAAATGGCCCCGGTTGAGAAGCACTAGATGTGGACATAGTCATACACATCATGTGCACGAGGAATAAGGCTGTTTCTTTACACTGTTAATTACATGCATATTACACACCAGAATCATGGGAATAGTTTTATTTAGCTTTCCTTAAATAATTTTGATTAAACATTTTCACATCCACTAATTATAATTTCCATTTTACTCTTAATTTTAATTATTGTTAATAGATAATTTTAATATATTAAAAGTAAAATTACTTTTCTGGAAAACATATTTTAAAAGTACATTCAAGTAGTTTACCTTCAGTTTAATTTATACTTTATGATGAAAATATGTTGAACCTTTGGACACTGAATACTACGAATTTTCTGAAAAATATCCAGATCATTACCACCAATAGAGCATGCATGATATGAATGTCTGGATTATATTACAACATAATTAGTGATTGATTTTGCTGAAATAAAAACATGAAAAAGAAAATTTATGGTGCAAATGTGCAATCATCTATGAATTACATGTGCTTTTATTTTGGTAGTTACCCCATCATCACTGTCCCATCAACCAAGCACCAAGACATGCATAGGGATGACTGAATTCTGTCTTCTGGTATCTGGCTAAATTTCCGTCATATAAAAACTGCAGGTTTGCACATATTTTGTATTTTGTTGTTTTGAAGGCATATGTCAAAGTAGAAGGCTAAAATATATGTTATTGAATAATTTATTCACTTGGTTTATAATGTATTGTCCTTGGGTTTCCATTTATACCTTTGCCAGAGGCCTGGGACACATGAGGACCAGGCCCAGACTCATTGCTTGACCTGAAGTCTCAGTCCAGGGCCTAAAATGGGACCCTGCAGGCACTGGTGCCAGAGTTGCGGGGTGAAAGTGGGGCTGACTGATCAATCACAGGCCTGAGGTGCAGACAGGCCATAGGCAAGACGGTTAAATAGGCAAAGGGATTATTCTCTCACTGGGGGCTTCCCTGGCCCACCCCAGATAGCAGGTTCCTCAAACCCTACCCCAGATAACACTCAGAAGCCAACAGAAGCCCAATCTGACTCTTCTCACCCATCTGCTGATTATTCATTTGAAAAGTACTTCGTGTTGGCCTATACCCCAGGTACTGGGGTAGGCCATGGGATATAACACGGGCCCTGCTCTAAGTGGGAAGCTCATTTGGAGGGAAGCCTTATCACTCCTCACTTGTCTCCTCATTTTCTCAGTCTTCCTTTCTCCATGAGCCGTAAATAAAGGAAAAAATACTTGTTTAGGGGTCATAGTATTTACTGAGTTCTTTATTCACTTTCTCAGAATGTTACTTTCTGCTGTCCTGAGCAACAATTAATTTAATTTATTTCCGCAGGGATTGAATCACGGAGCTACTGTTACCTCCTGGCAGGCATGGATCTGTACCCAGATGATTCAAAGGAAAAACAAAAATGGCACGTGGCCTTAAGGAGTCACACACCGAGGGACTCTCCTGCTCTGGGCTGGAGCTGCGCAGAGAGTTTGCACGAAGTGTAATGACAATAGAGGAGGAAAAAACAACTTTTTCTGAGAAATTCAGGTGAAGCTTTACCAAGCGGGCTGTTCGCGCTCAGCGGCAGGGTCTAGATAGAACCTCTGCGGGAAGAGACGTGTGGGAGGTGGCGCATGCGCAGAGGAGGCAGCCCGCGAGTGCTCAGTGGAAAGGGAAAAGCCCTTGGCGCAGCGCAGGTGCTCTGGGGGTTCCAGTTCCCTTCTGCTGTATTCCAACGGTGTGACAGTGCTTGGTTTGGTTACAGTGGAGCTCCAGTTAGCCCTGGAGACATACACTGTATCCCAAAAGAACACATTTTCCTAGAGTTTTCTAGGTTTTTCTCCATGCTGGAACTGTGCCTCTCAGCAACCTTCACCATGTACAGAGGAACCCGGAAGGGCAGGAGGTGAGGCCCAGCACACCCTGGCTAATTAGTTAATTAGCAATGATCGGCTGCCTACCCTCCCAGGTGGTTGTGCAGATCACAAGAGATAAGAGAGACAGGAAGAGAGAGTGTGACACGGGAGGCTCATTGTTTCTGGAGTTGCCCAAGAATCAGAAGATATCACTCTTGTCAAGGAGCTCAGATTCTTGTCTAGGAGAAATGTCTGAGGGTGACCTAAGGGACTTGGAACCTTCACAAGCAAGGGATTGGCAGATAAATCACACAGCGACACTCCCTGCAGGCTGAGGGCAGTGACTGGGGCAGGACCGGTGGAGGGGAAGGGAGGCATGCCTCCTGGAGAAGACGCATGGGGACCGTCAGAGAGAAGACACAGTGCTCTGGGCAGGCAGGCAGGCAGGGACAGGTGAGAGGGCCACCTGGGGAAGGGCTATGGGGAAAGGGGCTGGAGAAGTGAGGAGTAGGAGGATGAGAAGGTTGAAATGCTGGCTGGAGGAGCCTTCCTTAGAGAAGTCAGGCTGGAGACGGTTTAAGATCCATTCCAGTCCTGAGACTTTCCTTGCAGACAGAGCACCACTCATTTGAGTGCCCACTCCTTTCCAGCACAACATAATCCCTGGCTCCTGGGGTTTATCCCGAGAGGTTTAAACTAATCTCAGTAGTGCCATTCCACTTAGTTTAGGGCGGGCATCCCCAAACTACAGCCCACGGGCCACATGCAGCCCACCTAGGACATTTATCTGGCCTGCCGAGTGTTTTTGCCACCGCTGCCTATCCTGCTTAGCAGCAGACTCGTCCCCAGGCCCACAGTCTGGCCCACCAATGATCTGAGGGACAGTGAACTGGCCCCTTGTTTAAAAAGTTTGAGGACCCCTGGTTTAGGGTATGTCTGTAATCGGGTGCCAGGCAGTGACCATACAGCTAATGTGTTGGGAGGTTCTAGGCAGGGAGACACAGGGAAGAAACAGGCCATCTTCTTGTATAGGATGCAAATGTGTCTAGATGTGAGGCCTGAAACTATAATCTGACTTGGACCCCTGAACGGGCCCACCCATTAGGGCCACTTCTCAGGGAGAGTTTCCCAGCCTGTCTCTAAGGAAGGCCTGGCATCTTTCCTAGGTCCTAAGGCCTTCTATCTCCTTGGTACCCCTAGTCACAACTCTCAGTCAAGCTTCCTGTAGAGCAGCCTCACACCCTGCTAAGAGCTATACCACGCCCATGCCTACCCAAACTGCACCCCAAAACAAATCCTTTTTTAGATTGAAACTGGTCCATAATTAATGTTCCCTGCTCAGGCCCAAACCATAACCTTTGTAAAGGATCCTAGAAGCTTTGTGGAATTGTTGTTATCTCAGCACTCTACAGTGCCATGGTACCATTCCTCAGACAGCCCAAAGTCTGTCACACCAGCAGTCACTGTTCTGATCCTCCAGCTTCAAGGCTGCCACAAGATCCAGTGGCCCTCTTCAGTAATCCCAAATGTCCCCTTCCACAGGATTCAAAACCGTTCCTCTCCTTCACCTTGGAAAGTACAAAAGGGAGAGGTAAAGCACTGCACCAATGTAAACATTTTTTACGGTCTTATGGCATGAATCAGAAAAGAGCAGACATCATAATGGCATCAACAAATGTTCACGATATGGGCTGGGTATGGTGGCTAACGCCTGTAACCCTAGCTCTGTGAGACACAGGGGCAGGTATATTGCTTGAGCTCAGGGATTCAAGGCCATGCTGAGCAAGACTGAGACCCCATCTCTACTAAAAATAGAAAAACTAGCCATGCATCGTGGGACAGGTGACTGTAGTCCTAGCTACTCTGGAGGCTGAGGCAGGAGGATCACTTGAGCCCAGGGATTTGAGGTCACTGTGAGCTAAGCTGATAGTACTCTAATCTGGGCACCAGGGTGAGATTCTGTCTCAAAAAACCCAACCCCCAAATAATCACAATATGACTGCCCACATAACCAGACCCAAGAATAGAACATTGCCAGCCTTCCAGAAACTTCCTCAGGCCCTTCCCTAACACCAACCCCACCCTCCCCTCAAAGGCAAACTCTAAAACCATAGATATGTCTGAACCAAGGGAAACCACCAAAAGTTTTAAGCAGGGAAGAAATAAAATCATATTTATCTTTAGGAAAGCATTTCCTGGTTAGGAAGAGAACAAGAAGCAGTGATATTGGGACCAGAAAGGGGAAATAAGGGTGGAAAGAGGGGAGGGAGGGAGAAGGAGGAAGGAGCGGAAGAAAGGATAAGGAAGGAGGGGGAATGGAGGGTGGGGCGGGACAGGGACTGGAGCCGAGGTCATGAGGCCAGCGTCCTGCCAACTTGTCCACTCTCTTAGCTGTGCTTTTCTGTGGTCTGTAGATTGATTAATAACCTTAAAAGCCTCCTACTCCCAACGCTGAAAGTCTTTTATTCAAACCAGTCATCCGGAAAGCAAGCCTCCCACTGGTGCTTAATTCACTCAAGGAAAAATTAGAAGAACCTGGTTACCAAGCTTTGAAAAGTTGCTCATAAAATTCAGCAGGAGCCTGCACTCCTCAGAGGCTTCTATTTTTACCAAAAACACACACAGAGAAGTGGAGAATTTTCAAATGAATTAGACATGAGATTGATCTTTCTATACAAAAGGAGCAAGGAAAGGAACAGTGACACTGAGCTTGAACACCCCACACCACGTTTCCCAGAGCTGTGTCACTCGGTGGCCTCAGTCGGACGTGAGCTCTGCCTGTGGTTTCCTGAAGACAACTTACATATGACAACCCCGCAGACAGTGCCTGCTTCTGCGCTGAGAGGAGCTGGCCAAGGTGGCTCCCTCGGCCCCACCCGAGTATGACACACACGGTAGGTGACAACTGGTGTTGAGAGGGCTAAAATGGGACCTGCTTTGGCAGGGTTGGGGGAATCTACCCTGGACACCCAGCTGGTGAGGCAGAGCCCTGCAGCCAACAGTCAGTCCACCCGGTATTCCTCAAGCTGTGGGCCTCCTCAGCAGAGTTTGGTCAGCAGCCTCATCCCCTTATCTTTGGCTGAGGTCAATCAGGGACTCCCGCTTTCCTCTTGCTAGGCCTGTGGCTGTTAAGTGGTGCTCTGTGGAACCCCATGGGCTCCATGAAGGTAGCTTAAGGTCAAGAGAAGCTCTGCTTTTAAACTGGGCTGGAGACAACACAGCCATCTTTTCATCACATTTCGTTGGACAAGCTTAACTCTTCTTGGGTACAGCAGGGTGATTAAAAAACTAATTTGTGTACAGTTTGCCAGGGAGGTGAAAGTAAACCTTAACCATTCTTTGTTCTTCCAAGAACTGGACAAGGATGACAAGTTTAAATCTTAATGAGTCCAGACAGGTACATAAAATAGCAAAGCAGGCTGCGGTAAGGTAATAGGGAGTGTTAGGGACTTCGACAAACTAGAGTGTGCCTCCTCCTCCCCTGCAGCCAACTGACACCACGTAGTAAAAGTGTAGGCTTAAAGCTTCCAGACCCTCTAACGCTTCAAGAAAAGACAGATTTCATGATTGTCTGTAAATATCTTGGTTTTTAAATGTTGGCAGTTAATTCAAATTTTAAGAAAACAAAAGCACTTGTAGTCAAACTCATGTACAGTATGTGGGGCACAGACTAAGGTCTGCTGAGCGAATTAAGCCAAGATGTTGAGGAAGAGAAGGGTTTGAAGGCTTAGGGCTTCAGGGATTTACAAGGAGAAGGCCTGAGCCTGAGGGGTTGGGGACACAGAAACTAGGAAGGGAAGAGGACTGCAGGTTCCAGAGTGCTAAAGAACTGAGCTGACAACAAGCACAGCACCTGGAGGAGCCTCTAGGAGGAAGGGTCTGTGAGCACGGGCACAAGCACCAGGGCCTGGAGGGTCCCGGGAAGGTCCCACAGCTGAGTAAGGCACGGAGGTGGAGCTTCCCGCAGAGCCACCAGCCCCTGGCCAGACCAGGAGGGCTGGGCAAAGAGCAGCAGCAGCACCCACCACCCGGAGGGACCGAGACTCTCACTTGTTTTCTGTGTCAGCCTTGTTGCCTGATCCAAGCCGAGAGGAGAGAATCCCAGAAAAGTAAGCCCAGTGGACTTCCTTGAGACAGAGTCAGTTTTGCTTAGAAAATACCCTAATAAAGTGTATTATTTCTTGCAATCCAAATGCCCTAGAACAGTAGCTTTTAAAATTTAGGTTCTGGGGCGGCGCCTGTGGCTCAAAGGAGTAGGGTGCTGGAGGTGGTGGGTTCAAACTCAGCCCCGGCCAAAAACTGCAAAAAAAAAAATAATAATAATAAAATTTAGGCTCTGGAGCCCAGAGGGTCCCCAAGACCCTTTCAGGAGGCCCATGAGTGCAAACCATTTTCATCATAACTCTGTCCCCGTGCTGAGATTGTCACTGGTGGTGGGAAGCTCAGTGAGTGACGCCCTCACTGCCCTACACCCAGCCCCACACACTCGCAGTACAGCAGTGCCCGCCACTGATGAATGTTCTTCATGAAGCCATGAGAACTAATTTCATTTATCTTGACCCTCGAGTTCAATCAATTCTCTGTGACAAAGTGGAAGTTAAGCACGAAGCCGTCCTGCAGTATCTGCGGTATGAGGCTCAGTCTTGAAGGAAAGCTCTGCAGGACGGGTTTGTGCCGTGAGCTGAACAAGCCTGCTTTTTTTTTTTTTTAATAGAACATCATTTTTACTTAAAGGAATCACTGATGGACAAAATGTAGTTATTCAGACTAGGGTATTTGGCAGAAGTTTTCTTTAAAATGAACAAAATGAGCTTGTTATGTCAAAGAAATCAACTGACAGTATTTGTTGCCAATGATAGAGTTTGAGCTTTCAAGCAAAATTAACATTTTTTGAAAAACTTCCCATCACCTCTGTAAGCCTGACATTTCGCAGTACTTTAAGACTTTTCTGATGAGACTGGTGGTGAATTAATGAACAGAATTTTTTATGTTGTATAAAGAAGTGTGTCAACATTTGGAAGATGTATGTAATTCACTGAACCAATGTTTTCCAAATGGCCAATGCATAATGTTACAAAATCGTGCATGGATCTTATAAAAGTGCAAGCTAGACTAATGGAGTTTAATAGAATAGAGAATGAAAAGTCCACTGATAGGATTTTAGATTTTTACAACTTAACTTTAAGTAACTACTTGTTGGGTAGGTGTGTAGTATCAAAGAACATTCATAATTAGAAAGCTTTTAAAGTTCTTCTCCAAGCGTACACGTATAGAGGCCAAATTGTCTTCATATACTTCAACCGAAACAATACATTCCAACAGATTACATGTAATAAGCTAGATATTAAAGTTAGTGCAAAAATGTAAAACAGTGCCATTCTTTACTTGATAGTTTTGCTTTGGAAACTGTAGTTATTTTTTTAACAAAAATACACATTTGTGACTTGGCGCCCATAGCTCAGTGAATAAGGTGCTGGCCACAAACACAGAAGGTAGAGAGTTTGAGTCAGGCCTGGGCTGGCTAAACAACAATGACAACTGCAACCAAACCATAGCCAGGGCTCAGTGCCTATAGCTCAGCGGCTAGGGCACCGCCATGTACACCAAGGCTGGCGGGTTTGAACCCGGTCCAGGGCCTACCAGACAGCAATGACAACTGCAACAAAAAAATAGCTGGGCTTTGTGGCAGGTGCCTATAGTCCCAGCTACTTGGGAGGCTGAGGCAAGAGAATTGTTTAAGCCCAAGAGGTTGAGGTTGCTGTGAGCTGTGACGCCACAGCACTCCACCGAGGACGACACAGTGAGACTCTGTCTCAAAAAAAAAAAAAAAAAAAAAAAAACCACACATTTGTATAAACATTTAGTGGCTTTATTTTATTTTTGTAATTTCAAAATATTAAGGGGGGAACAAGCATTTTCCTTCTTTGGATGAATTGTTTAATGCTGAAATCAGGGCTTTTAGCGTGCCCATGCCCAGAATAGGGTACCTTGTAACTGACAGGAAGTTTTTAGCCCTCTCCCCATTCTTAGTTTCCAAAGTCCTTTACTTCACTTTACGACTGTGTGTACCTGTTGTTTAGTTCCTGCTTATTAATTAGAACATGTAATATTTGTCTTTCCATTCCTAAGATACTTTACTTACAATAATGTTCTCCAGTTCCATCGAGATCTAGTAACCCCACTACTGGGGATCTACCCAAAGGAAAAGAAGTCATCGTATCAAAGACACTTTGCACCCAAATATTTATCACAGCACAACTCACAATTGCAAAGATATGGAATCAACCTCAGTGCCCATCAGTTAATGAGTGGGTTTATTGTTTTCTTATAATGAATTACTAACTACATATATTTTTAATCCAGTTTTCACTTGGAATACAGTAAATAACCATGACATACATAAATAGCTCTTTGGGGTCCTCCATAATTTATGATTATAAAAGAGTCATAGGAATAAGAATTTGGAGAACCTCTTTGATGTAGAAAAAGAAATACCTGTTGTACTCTGCTTCGCGAGAGATCTCAGGGAGGTCAGAGCCACTCATAGGAGGGGCAAAGAGGTGGATGTAGAAGAGTATGCTTTGCAATTAAAACTCACTTTCTTTTTTTTTTTTTTTTTTTTTTGAGACAGAGCCTCAAGCTGTCCCCCTGGGCAGAGTGCCATGGCATCACAGCTCACAGCAACCTCCAACTCCTGGGCTCAAGCGAGTCTCCTGCCTCCACCTCCCAAGTAGCTGGGACCACAGGCGCCCGCCACAACGCCCGGCCATTTTTTGGTTGCAGCCGTCATTGTTGTTTGGCGGGTCCGGGCTGGGGATTCGAACCCGCCACCTTAGGTGTACGTGGCTGGCGCCTTAGCCGGTTGAGCTATAGGCGCCGAGCCTAAAACTCACTTTCATGTAGAAGATGCTCTCCAGGAGGCCAGAGGAATCTGCCTTTCCCAGCTGTGGAACTGCGACTGGAGAAATATCTGCTCCCAGAACCAGCTCCCAGGAAGAGCGGTGAGGATTTGCACCCAGGTCCTCTGACTTCCAACACACCACCCTTCTTGCTCACATGCACTTTATCTCAGGACCTGAAATAGGCCTTGGGCCTTATCTCTTCCTTTCTCATCTTTCTCTTGATTTGGTGTCAAGGGCAATGTGAAGTTGTCTTATAAGAGGAACCAAAATTCGGGCGGTGCCTGTGGCTCAAAAGAGTAGGGTGCTGGCCCCATATATCAGAGGTGGAGGGTTCAAACCCTGGCAAAAAAAAAAAAAAAAAAAGAGGAATCAAAATTCTTTTTCCACTTCAAACATCTGCAATTGACCATAGCAGGTCTACTCACAGCCCACAGTCCTGTGTGTCACGTGTCCCATCTGTTCTCTGCCTGTGACTGAGAATCCAGGAAGGGCCATTTGACTTAGAGTCCGGAACATCCATAGAATGTTCTGGGCCAAAGGACTTCTGTCTTTCAGAAATTTAAATTGAGAGACACAGAGGATGTTGCCAGTTTGACAAAGACTTAGAACTGAAAATTCAAACTAACTTAGGGGTTGAATTGGCTACTTTGGGGCCACATGAAAAATAACTAAACAGAAGAAACTGGGGGTACATAGAAAGAGAGTGAACAAAAAGAAGTGGCCATTGGGAGGCAGAAGGGGCCTAGGTCTCTAAGTTCCCAATCCCCAGTTGAAATCCCCATAAGATCCAACGGCACCTCCTTCCTGCTCTCCAGCACTCATGAGGGGCCGTGAGGGGACTGTCATTAGCCGTCCCACCCAGCTGGTTTCCTGGTAATGCCACCGCTCAGCTCCCTGCAACTCTAAAGGCCTTGGGATCTCTCTAAGGCTCACCTTGTCCACAGTGCTCCTGGCAATGCTGGATGGATCATTTCGATGCATTCTGGTTTGTATTTTCATCAGCCACTTTATGGACCCACAGTGCATCTGCTTTAGACCTTTCAAAACCAGAGTGTAAAAGAGTCATATGACTCTTCCCAGTGTGGCTGGGGAGGCCAGGAGTATCTTCTCCACATTCTGGTACAAGCTTTTGACCCCTTTCTCTTAGAAACTACATTTTTTTCATTCAAAATAAGACATGCAATAATCAAATATACTTTCAATTCTATGAAAATCACTGTAAATGAGATTTCAGATCAGATGGACGGATTTCATTTCATGGGACTTATTGGTTAAATAGAACTTTTCCTGCCTGTAATCCCAGCACTCTGGGAGGCCAAAGCCAGTGGATTGCTTGAGCTCAGGAGTTAGAGACCAGCCTGAGCAAGAGCAGGACCTCCGTCTCTAAAAAGTAGCCAGGTATTGTGGCGGTGCCTGTAGTCCCAGCTACCCGGGAGGGTGAGGCAAGAGGATCACTTGAGCCCAAGAATTTGAGGTTGCAGTGAACTATGACACCACAGCACTCTACCCAGGCGAAGCGAGACTCTGTCACAAAAAAAAAAAAAAAAAACTATAAACAGAGTTTTTTTCTTGCTCTGAACACAAAGAGCACTGGGACAGCAGACCAATAGACACACACACTCACCGCCCCTGTGTCACCACCCCGTGTCACTGGTCTTCTTCTTTCTAAGGATTACAATAATAACGATACAAAGCGTTTACACTGAGTTGAGTTATAACCAAGAGACTACAGTTTGGCAGGGCTTCAGTAAAAAGGCCACTGTCATACCCAGCTGGCAGCAGTGCAAACCGATACCAACTTTCCACAGAGGAGTTCGGCAGTATCTATCAAGGGCTTTAAAATGCCTCACGCTTTTTGACACAGTAATTTAGTTTTTTAAAGGAATTTATCCAAAGGCAATAATAATCCTTAAAGCATGTTAATATTACCAAAAAATGGGAAGCAACTTAGAAAATATCTAGCTACAAGAAATTAATATAATAAATCATCATACAATCTAATACGTGTGGCCATTAAAATCTTACCACCAAAGACTCTCGAAGGACATGAAAAGTTGCTCATGATAAACTTGTAAAGTGAGAAAACTAGGATACTAAACTCAACTTACAAATGATCCTACTATATGAAAATAGTATATGTGATATATAAATAGATGGCATCTCATTCGTGGTTAAATAGTATTTTATACGTGTGTGTATCTATCTACCTATGACTGAAAGTTAACGAAATGAATGATAACAGTAAAAGTAGATTTATGGGTGAATTTTTTTTCATATTTAATATATTTTTCCAATTTTCCCATGAATATCCTCTACTTTTATAATTAGGAAATCATAATTTTAAAATAACTTTCAAATTATTAAATGAGAAACCCAAAATGCTTGAGTTGGGGTCATGTGACCCTGGGCAAAGTGGGTAACACCCCCTCTCTGAGCCTCACTTTCCACGTCTGTAAAATGGCAAATCATGCCCATCTTGCTTTTCTCGGGAGTGTTGTGAGAATCAAAGGCAATCAGATACAATAAAATGTACCACATAAATATATTATTACTTATGACATATTTTTCAAAATGATCTATTGAAAATGACAAGCGGAGCAGCTAAAAGCCTTTGCTCAACTCTGTATACAAAGCAGGATAAAGGTCCAGCTTTGAGGCTGCAGCCCCAGCTCCCCCAACTCTCCACCTCATCTCCAGTCTTTTGTGACTCATACCCTAAGCTCCAGCATCATCAGTGTAGACTGATGTAGACTAAACACCATGCAGTCTCTCCCCGGTCTTCCATCTTGCTGTCCCTCTGCCCACACTGAATTTCCCCGCCCTGTTCATCAGGCTTCTGGGGTCTCATACCCTAAGCTCCAGCATCATCAGTGTAGACAGTGTAGACTAAACACCATGCAGTCTCTCCCCTGGTCTTCCATCTTGCTGTCCCTCTGCCCACACTGAATTTCCCCGCCCTGTTCATCAGGCTTCTGGGGTCTCCCGTGTATTATCTAGGACATCCAGAGAGACTTCCCTGCCTCCTCCAAGATGGTTAATGCCCCACCCCACCCCCAGGCACCTGAAGCTCCCTGGCGCCCTCCACTGGTGCGTCCACTGCACTTACCATGCTGCACGGTGTGTGCCATTTAACACACCTCCCGCAACTCAGCTGCAAACGACTTGAGGCCAGCAACCTTCTCTCTCTGGTGTCGGGTCCCTAGTCCCCAGTATGAGGTTCAGCCTTAGCAGATGGTTTTAAATTGTACATTAAGCCAAGCATTAAGCCAGGCAGGTGGTGGGTGCCTGTAGTCCCAGGTGCTCGGGAGGCTGAAGCAGGAGGATCCCTTGAGCCCAGGGGTCTGAGTTTAGCCTGGGCAGCATACTAAGACCTCCCCTCTAATAAATAAGTAAATAAAATAGGGCATTAGAGCTTTGTACTTTTCAGATAAGGAAATTGGCAACCACAACTAAAACTACTTCCCACCTGGGCCATTGCATAAGGTTTTATAAATTCTGCATTGCTCAAAAGTGTCTGGCTGAGGAGGCAAGTAAGATCTGAAGACTGTCCTGTACCTGGCTTGCCAAGCATACCTGGGCTTGCATCAGCCAGAGCAATGGGAACATTTTGCTTTGCCCAAAGGCTCCAGTGACCACTCCCCCACCCCAAGTGGTAGCCACAGGACTATACCCACCTATAGGTGTATTAGGCCATACTCACATAATTCCTGCAGAGGCTATGTGGGGGTTAGCCAAAAGGCAGAAAAGAGATGACACACAGGTACAGCCACATCCTCACAAATCAATACTAACCAATGCCAAGCTCACTTATTAGGAATAAACAGCATTTTTATAGAGTACTTGATTAAATTTCACATCTTAGCATTATTTATAATCTTCTAAATCATATTTTCTTTTTAGAGACAGAGTCTCACTTTGTTGCCCTTGGTAGAGTGCTGTGGCATCATAGCTCACAGCAACCTCAAATTCTTGGGCTCAAGCGATTCTCTTGCCTCAGCCTCCCAAGTACCTGGGACTGCAGGTGCCTGCCACAATGCCCGGCTATTTTTAGAGACACAATCTCATCCTGGCTCGGGCTGGTCTCAAACCTGTGAACTCAGGCTATCCACCTGCCTCAGTCTCCCAGAGATTAGACATGAGCCACAGTGCCCAGCCTCACATTTATAATTTTCTTTACAGTATAGCCATCTTTATCCAATAGAACTTTCTGGAATGACAGAAATGTTGTACCCTGTTCAATATAGTAGCCATGTGGGGCTTTGAAATATATGGCCATGTGACTCAAGAAGTGAATTTTTAATTTTATATAATTTTAATTAAATAGTCATAAGTGATTAGTAGCTACCATATTGGAAGTGCAGGTATAGACAAAGTGTTCTTAAATTTTACAGCATAGAAATGGTCTGGGTATTTGTCACGAAAATAGACTTCCAGCCTCATCCCCACAGGACTCTGATTCAGCAGGTTTGAGTGGGGCCAAGGGATTTGCATTTTAAACCAACACCCCAAGAACATCTCGTGCAGGGTGGAATTTGGATTGCATTCAGAGAGTTACTATTAAATGGATGTTAGGCCATCTTGGTGATGTTGGTCTTAGGCCATTTTTTAACTTAGAATAGTTTTGGTCCCTCAGCTAGAACTTCCTATCTTAACACTCCACTCACTCTCGAAATTTTGGAATAAAAGAAGCACTTCCTAGAGGTAGCTTTCCTGGCTTCGCAGCTTTCATCTTGGAACCTCAAACATTTGTCCGTGTCAATTTGCTCTATGACAAAGAAAATGAACCTCTCTCAGTCTAGCAGCTATTGCTCAAGGCGACCACCTAAGACCATTTCTTCTTCCCTCCTCCTTCCCTCCCTTCCAAGACTGACGCCATCCCTCCCCACCCACTGTCAGCTTCTCTGCTGCTCCCCTCATCCTGAGATCTCCCCTAGAAGCAGCAGGACTCTTGTCTGTCCCTGGATGAGAAATAATCCCTCATTGGAGAGATGTGAGGAAATCAAACCTTGTCTTTCCAGGGAAGTCCTGCACAATTGCTGCTAGGTTCAATCCAAGCCAGAGAGATGGCAAGACAGGGTGATGCCAACACTGCCCTGCAAGTTCTCCTGTGTCCCATAGCCTCCCAGTTTGGGAATATAAAATGGGGTTGTATTTATGTGTATGCCCCAATTGCAATGACCCTGGGCAAGCCCTTCACCTGCCCATCCAGAATGTAGCCCCTGTCAAGGGTCTTCTGGGAAATTCTCGGAGCCAGCACAGGGGAGCCTCATGCTGGGCACAGGCCAGGCTTCCAGCTGCAGCAACCACCGGGACCACCCTGTGGCATCTCTTCCTTGGCTTCCACTCTCCCTTTAAGCTGCTTGAAAAAGATTTCAAAGGCCTGTACTGAGTCCTGTGCAGAGGGACAGAATAGCTTTTTCCCACTCCCAGGCCACACTCTGTCACCTGGGTCCTAAAGCATCCCAGTTTGTGCCCAACAATCTTACTGAGTTGCCCATGAAAATCATCACTTTGGTTTCAGATTCTTATACTCCCAGAGATGGAACCCAGGCCAAGAGTGGATGGGCAGAAGTCCAAGAAATCCCTACTTTCTTCCTGTCCCGATTACAACATATAAAAGCCACGCATATGAATGAAGACAGATGGAGATGATGCTAACACTTGCAATAATGGCGTTCTAGTTCAGCCCAAATTGCCCCTTGAGGCACATGAATGAAAACTGATCCAGTTGGTCCCACCGAGGATGCCTGCCTTCTCCATGCTTTCTAAATCGATGGCCCATACTGTCTCCAGAACAGAGTCAGCAGCACCACGGGGCAGGGAGAGCAGTGAGGGGGAGGCTGAAAGATGTCCTCTTAGAAATACGAACATTTCACCCTCCCGGGAGCACCACCTGTTGTCATTTTTCTTTCCTTTTACATCTTGAAAGTACAGTTCATCAATTCTGGCTTTTCATCAGGTCAGGCCACTTTCAACAGACTCTAAGGAAGAATAGTTAACTCCTGCTTCGAGACTCTCAGGGCAACCAGGCATAATGGAATCTCTCTGAGTCTCCACCAGCATCAGGGAAGAATCTATTCTAGGTAACCAGTTCACATTTTTTCTCAAACTAGTACTAAGTTGAAAAAATAGCATCAGTAGAGTCTGCCATGACCTGCAGTCAGGGCTTGGCTGTCAATCAGCACAGCTCTATCTCCTTGGAGGAAAAGTTCGTTTCAATAATGAGGTATCTGGGAAGGCTCCGGGAACTAATTTCCCTGTCCTTGGATGGTCTGATCCTCCTGACCGGAGGCGTAGCCTGCCAGCCGGCTGCCTTCTCCAAACGCAGAGCAAGCACCCTCGCACCCCAGCTCCGGCGGCTTTCCAAACAAGCTGCCTGCCGTACACGACTTGGGGAGCGATCTCTGGCTGCCATTCAGGGGAAGACAGATGGCTGAGAAATGATTTTCTGGAGTTTCCTGACCAGATTTCTCTCTTATGTTACCGTGCAGCTAACCGTGGCTTTAAGACTCATCCCTGGAGTGGCAGGCAGCCACAGTCTCTGACTCGAACTTCTTGGGTAGGGAAAAATCTAAACACTACGGGATTTAGGTCAGGGCTTGCATTTTAAGAAGCCCATTTTCATGTCCTGGGACACAGGCAGAAGGTAGGCAACCTGGATTGTCATAGGTGGTATTAAATCACAGGGAGAGGGGACGATGAACAGTGAGGTCAGGTAAGAGTCCAAAGTGGCACAGTCCCTGGGACCTTTTTTCTTCATCTCACAACCCCCAGGGCCAGTCATTCACCTGTGGAAGAGATTTGGCTCCATCCGGGGCTCACCACCCCCTGCCACCACAGTGGTGTGAACCCTCCCTGCTATTACGGCTCCCTCCATCCGTTCTGGATTACAGCCCGATAGACCATTCTCAGCGCAGCTTGAAGCTCTACAGTTCCCTGAATTGTCCTGGCGTCTGCCCTGGATGTCCCCCATGTTCTGGCACTGCTCCCTCTTGAGCGTCACCCTGCCATTCCAGTCCCCGCACACCACACTCTGTACCCTGTCTGCCGTTAGTTCCACAGTGTGCTTTGAAGGCTGTTTCCTCTGCCTAGAATCCTCTCTCCCACACTGGATCCCCCATTCGCCCCAGCCTCACCTGGGTTAGCTGACTCTGACTTACTCTCTGATGTTGGCTCGGATGCCACTTCCTCTAGAAAGACCCCTGACCCCTCCCTGTGTGCTCCCTTGTCATGGCATCGCATCATCCCCCACCAGGCTGTGGGATCCTTAAGGACAGAAGTAATGACTTGCTCACCACCGAGGCCTCAGTGGCAGGCACACCAAACGACACACAGAAGGTGCTGGAAATGTCTTTGTTGAGTAGTGAGTGAATAACTCGACTAATGACCCCTTGCCCAAAGTTGCTTTGCAGGTGGAGCTGGGACTCAAAGTCCCCTTTGCCTCAAACCCCAGGGTCTTTCCTTTGTACTCCGACAACCCAAGTGTCATCGTGTGAACTATTGAAATCTGGGCTGGATAACCTCTGGAGCTAATGCAGAATCTTGAGAATAACTCCAGTGAACTCTTGAGGGTGATTTGTATCTGACATTTTGAAGTCGACTTTGCATATTCACCCCTTCACTTACTGTTCTGCCTAGGAGGCCCCTTCCTGCTCTTTATCTGCAAATTGACTAACTTAGGTCTTCAAGTTCCTTCTTCTGTCCCCTCCGAGCTATCATGCATCATGCCTCCTGGTACAGTTCTACCTAACGTCCCCCTGAAGAGCTGGAAAGACTGAACCATTGCTGTGCTTTCTTACTAAAGGAATTGTTTATATTTCTGTCCAAAGATTGTGCTGACTTATTGATGCAACGTGACCAACTAGTATTACAAAATTCAACCAGCCTGGAAAAATTCAGCAGAAGCTAAAGAAAAGCCTCCTGCTCAGTGGCAATCGCTGTAAACACAAATCACAATATTTGCACTTACATGAGCCACGGATGGGTTACATTATCTACCTCCGCTTTATTTAGATGGTGAATGACGTGCAGCTGGGGAATACAGAGACTCAGAAAAAGCCCTGAAAACCCTCAGAAGTGAGCTGGATTAATCTTCTGCAGAATCATTGGGTCTTACAGGGCAGGGAATGAGCACAATACATCAGGGCTTCCTAGGGGTCCCCTGGGCACCTCAGCAAGGACTGAGGGGGTGGCCCTCTCCTGGCCAAGGACTTGAGGGTGTGAGCACATGAAAGTCCAAGAGATTTCCACCAAGGCACCTTCTGGAAAGGGAGCTTTTTATTTGTCTTCTAAATCCTCAGCTGTTCAAATGAAAGCATATTGAAAATTTCCCCTCTGGATCTGATGCAAAATAATCTAGCCAAATGGCAGAGCTGTAGATGAATTAGGTTGGCCCCAAATTGGTCATTATTGAATCTGAGTGATGCCTGTGTGGGGGAGCCATTGTTTTATTCTCTATCTTTCTGTATATTTTTGAAATTTTCCATAAATAAAAGTTTTTAAATGCTGTATCTGAGTATAATCTGGTATAATTTTTCTGAGAAATAATTTGATATTATATATTCAAAAGTCTTCAGAATGTGTAAATCCTATGACTCAGAAACTCTCCTTCTAGGAATTTACCCTTAGGAAATAATCCTGAATGTGTGAAAAGATTTATCTACAGGGATATTCGCCAGTCTTTTTTATAATGGGGGAAAAGGAAGCAACCTAAATGTTCAGAAATAAGAAAGGATTAAATAAACCATGGCATGTATTATGATGGACTATTATGCAATCACTAAAATAATCTTGAGTCTGGTGAAGATGAAGAGAAATAGACATTTTATACACTACTGATGGGAATAAATTGAGTAACTTCTTTGGTAAATTGATACTATTGCTCATTATTTAAAATGTATGTGTACTTTGACACAGCAATTACAATTTCAAGAATTTTTCCCATTAAAAGACAAAAATGTACATACTGTAATGACTTCCACATTCTTTATATTAGGAAAAAAGTGGAAACAATATAAATGTTCAGCAAATAAAGACAATTTGAATAAATTAGTGTTCCCTATGCAGTGGAATCGTTTGACGGCATTATTTGTATGTAATATTAATTACACTTATCAATTACAGTTAACATTTTTGAAAGCTGACTATGGTCCAAGCACTGTTTTTACATGTTGATTTATTTAACATGCTGGTACAAAAATGTGAACCATTACTGCATAACACACTGCCCCAAAACCCAGTGGCTTAAAGCAGCAAACATTTTCTATTGTTTGGGTGACCTTCCCCCTGACTCTGTATGCAGTTGTGGGTTGGGTAGGCAGCCCTGCTGGTCTTGGGTATGTTATCTCAGGTCTGGTGGTCATCTAGGGTGGACTAGTTTAGAACTGTCTTGGCTGGGACAATTGGATTCCATATAGACTTCCATCACCCAACAGGCTAGCCCAGGCTTGTTGACGTGACTGCAGCAGAATCCCAAAAGAGAATGGAAGCGTGAAAGCCTTAATGCTTAGCATCAAAACTGGCACATCGTCACTTCTGCCACCTGCTGCTGTCCAAAGCAGAACAAGATTCAAGGGACAGAGAAATATTCTCCCCTTTTTGAAGGGAAGAGCTTCAAAGCCATGTTTTAAGGAGTATGAAACAGGGAGGGGAATAACAAGACCATGTTGATTATAATCAATCTTCTTCTGCATGTCTAAAATGAAAATAGTGTATGTTGTATGCTCCTGTGTGTCCAGTAAGAGATAAAAGAAATAGACTCATTCACACACACACATATACATAACTGGAAGAGTTCTGTCAGGTACACAAAATTAACCTTCACTGTAGTTACTCTGGTGAAAGGAACTGGGGTGTGGGGTCAGAGAAAGACGTTCCTTTTATTGAACACCTTTTTATATTGTTTCAAACTAAACATGTAAGTTTTAAACACTAGATATCAAAATTAAAAGATCTCAAAAAGGCAATAAAAATGTAAAGAATTGAACGAAAATGAAAACACAACATATCCAAATTTGTGGGATACAGCTAACGCCTGGCTGAGAGGGAAATTTATAGCACTTAATGCTTACTTTAAAAAAGATAAATGGGGGCAGCGCCTGTGGCTCAAAGGAGTAGGGCGTCGGCCTCATATGCCGGGGGTGGTGGGTTCAAATCCAGCCCCAGCCAAAAACTTCAAAAAAAAGATAAAATGGGCAATGAGGTGGTCCTGTTACCAGATCAAACTTGAGGGTTAAACAGGTAATGTTTCAAGGTGGCCTGGCAAGTCTTTCTGTGATGAATGTCAAATGTATCATCTAAATCAGCCTACTTTTGAGAGTGAAGGGAGCTAAATTATTACGCCAGAACAATGGATATAAACTAAGATTGACCTGGGGAGAAAAAAACGGAAAAGAAAAGAGAAAAAGTCTTAAATCAAAATTAGAAGAAAAATGTGGCAAAGTCATATAACATTATATAATTATTTAACATATGAATATGTTCTAAATGAAAATGTACAGAGTATAAGCCAAATAAACTGACATACAAATATGTCACAAAAATGGCTAAGATGGGCGGCGCCTATGGCTCAAAGGCGTAGGGTGCCGGCCCCATATACCAGAGGTCAGAGGTGGTGGGTTCAAACCCAGCCCTGGCCAAAAACTGCAAAAAAAAAAAAAAAAAAAAAAAAGGCTAAGATGATACATGCCAAATTATTAACATAGAGAACAATTGGGTCATGAAATCACGGGTGGTTTTTAATTTTCTTCTTTGTGATTATGTCTATTTTCTATTTTTCTCTACCATTTACATTTTTTTCAATCACAATATAGAAATAATATCTTGTAAAAAATAAGGAACTAAGTTCCCCAAATCTCAGGGACAGCCTCAGCCTGCACATTCTTGGTCATCTTTCCATAGGCTTCAGAACTCCCAGGCAGGGATTATAAATTCTGCCATAGTTTGGCCAAGAAATTTGTGTCCATGTTCAGGCCCAACCTTTAGTCATTCTCTCTTTTCCTCCTCACAACAGTAAATCTGAGAATTATTAGCCCCATTTAACAGACAGGAAAATAGAGACCCACATCATGGCTCAACTTGGCCCATAATTCCCATTCTATTCTCGCCACTGTTGCCCTGAGGCAGGTCTTGGACTTAGCTACTCTGACTTCCACTCTCCTTTGGTGTTTGGATTGTCCATTGCAAACTGCCACATTCCAGGCATACAGCAGTCACCAAGACCAAGACAGTCCTTGCTCCACCCAACCTGGCCTCAAGGGATCAATCCTCCTGAATCAGCTTCCCTAGATGGGGTTTTTTGTTTTGGTTTGGTTTTGGTTTTAAAGCACAGAACCTAAGACATCAAAACTGACTGGCTACAAAACCTTGTATATTTGCCCTTTCCCTCTCCTGCCTTTCTCCTTGGTCACTGTGGCAGTCCCTAGTTCCCCTCCAGGAACTCCAATGACCTGAAAACCAGAGTCTGAAAACTTCTGACCAGGGTGATTTCTGAGATCCCTTTCAGATGTAAAAATGTATGATACTAACTTGGAGGACGGGGACCTCACACACACATTTACCACTGTACATGGATGTGCAAGACAATAGTGTTATGAGATGATAACGCCAGTGATTTAGGCATTCAACGCTCTCCAGCTCCCTTGTGAAGGACCCTCCCGAATGAAAGAGGCTGAAAAGCTAAAAATTACACTTTCCAGATCTTTTGCCACTTGTGTTCCACATGTGACCCAGGTCCACCAAGCCATAGAGGGCAAAGACACCCTCAGAAGCCTTGGAGGGCAAAGGTGAGCAGTGTGGGTGGGGGCCATGTGCAGGGAGGGGGATCTTCCAGCTCATGCAGAGAAGAGGGGTTTGGCTTTTCTATAGCAGCAGGGATGATGGTTCTGTCCCTGGCATCACAGCACTGGGTGGCCAGTAATGGCAACAGTAGGTTTCCTCTAGGGCACTCTGGAATTCACCTTAGGCTTTTTCCCTGGCTGAATGATTCCTGAAGTGATAGCATCCAGGCATAATTTGAACCCCTTCAAAATCCCATGAGCTAAATAACACCCTGTAGCAAATCCCTTTTTGGTTAAACTAGTGAGGGGGGTTCAGTTGCTTGAATCCCATGGCCAAGAAACACCAGAGCAGATATGAGGATGGCCCTTACCAACACACCTGGCCCTTATCCTTCTTGGCTGATACCCCTGTCCACCCCTCCACCAGTCTTCCCGGATTGGACTCAGAGGAATCTCTCCACACTCACCATAGTAGTCACACCTTTGAAGGCACAGAATATAGCCTCAGATGGTCCTGAGTTTAAATTCCAGCTGCCACTTAGCACAATACTAAAGCAATAGATTTCTTAATCATCCTGTTTAAGGTTCCTCACTTGTAAAATCAGCATTCCATGGACCACAGAAAGTCATAGTAACAGTCAGGTGAGACAACGCAAGAGAAAGCTCAGGGCAAAGCACTGGCATGTGGGAGAGGCTCTGTGTGGCTGTAGCTGACGTTATTACTGTCAGCTTTGGTGATCAGCACCCTGCCGTGGTTGACCAATTGTGCCATCTGCCTATAGTTTTACACATGACACAGAAATAAGAGCTCTCTTGGTTCCAGAATCCAACCTGAAAATCAGGCCTCATCTCTGTACCAATCAGGATTCTTGGTTACAAGCAACAGACTGACTTGTGATCTTCCATAGGAAAGGGTGTTTATTGGAAAGATAGAGGCAACTTTCTGAATCCATTGGAGGTGGGAGAACCAGGCTTGAAAAATGACAAGAAATGAAGGATGCCCAGAGAAGCAAGACAACCTTCCCCTCTCCTGCCTCTAGCAGTCACTGTCTGCTGCTACTGGAAGTGAACTCTAACTGTCCCTTCCCTTTGGTTCACCCCCTCCAGCCAGAGCCAAAGTCTGAAGCAGGCACTGCTGACCAGCCCAGCACAGGTCATATGCCTGCACCCTGCAGCCAGGGTGTGAGGAGAGGGACCACCTGACCCTTGGGTCTCTAGAGTAGGAAATGGGGCATTGCCTCCCACCAAGATGATGCTCACCAAGAAACTCCCAAAACAGAGAGAAGAACTGCATGATGGGCAGTGCATAAGTCAGGATCCTCCAAGAAACTGAACCAATAGGATGTGTATGTACATACTACATAGAAAGAGATTTATTTAAAAAAATTGACTCACATTATGGAGACCAGCAAGCTGAAAACCCAAGAAAGTCAAGGGTGCTATTCCTGTCCAGAGGCTAGCAGGCTGAAGACCGAGAAAAAGCTCATGTTTCCGTTTGAGTCAAAGGCAGGAAAAAGCTGATGTTTCCGTTTGAGTCCAAAGGCAGGAAAAAGCCAATGTTCCATTTGAAGGCAGTTGAATAAGTTCTCTCTTGTTTGAGGGAGAGTTACCTTTTTTACTACTCAAGCTTTCCACTAGATGAGAGCCACCCTCATCAGGAAGGGCAAACTGCCTTACTTAGTCTACCTATTTAAAAACATTAATCTCACCCCAAAACACCCTCAGAGAAACACCCAGAATAATGTTTAACCAAAATATGTGGGCACCCCATAACCCAGTCAAGTTGACATGTATAATTAACCACACCAGGGCTGGGCATGGTGGCTCAAGCCTATAATCCTAGCACTCTGGGAGGCTGAAGCAGGTGGATTACTTGAGCTTATAAGTTTGAGACCAGCCTGAGCAAGAGCAGGACTCTGTCTCTAAAAATAGCCAGGCATTGCAGTGGGCACCTGTAGTCCCAGCTACTTGGGAGGCTGAGACAAGCTGGCTTGAGCCCAAGAGTTTGAGGTTACTATGAGCTATGATGCCACAGCACTCTATTAAGGTGACAAAGTGAGACTGTGTCAAAAAAAAAAAAAATTAACCACACTAGACAGTGATCGTCAGTGTCTTTTAGGATTCTTCAGGAGGACAGGTACTGACAAGGATGGAGTGTGTTGTATGGGATGCCACCTCCCAGGTGACACTAAACCTCATGGCTGAGGACAGGCTGAGGTCATGGGAAAATCTATTATTCTTCAAAGTAGGCCCCAAAATGACAAAGTCTGAGAATCTGGGCTTATGAGAGAAATACACAAATTCTTTCCCACAGGAAATTCCCCAGACCAGCTTTCCTTCGGTGCCATGTCCATGGATTAGAAACGTTTTCTGCCCTCCCCAGTCTGACAGCCCAGTCATGATCTATAATAGCTCTCTCCATCATTGAGCACCTGTCCTTGTCCATTTGTGTCACTAGCACCCATTTGTCCCTATTATAATGCATTTCTGCTTGGGAGTCTTGTCATCAGAGGACCAAAGTCTTTATATGGTACAGGGAGTCTCGTCATTTCCCAGACGATTGGTGTCGATATCCCTGGAAACCATCAGTGTGTTAACACATTTCCTCCCTCCCACTGTCAACCTTGAACACAGCGCACGGAAGAGGCCTTCAGAATGATGGGCCTTTCCATCTCACCAGGCTTTTCAGGATGGATCTGTCTCATTTTTGAGCACTTTTCAGGAGAACATGCCATCTGGGCCTCCTCTCTTTAACCCATTACAGCAAACAAGGCATTTTCTTTTGTGATACTGTCATCCACCTCTTTGTTTTCAGATAACAAAAAGAAAAAGTGAAAACTCTCACAGAAAATATTGCCAAATTCCACAAAACTTATTCAATCATTTAGTCAAATTAAGTAGAAAATCTTATCCCCTAACAGGGACGGTAACAGCCATTTTCATGAATTGAACTGTTCTCTGCAAAAGGACTTTTCTCTCTAGAGAATGAATAAACTCAATTGAGCCTGAGGTTTTGAAGACTCTGCTTAAAGTTTTAAGAAATGTCATTTTTGCTATAAATGCACTATTTTAATTCTCTAAAATGAAACTGAAAATATTTAAAAAGTCAAGCTATTAAACTATGGCCTCTTTCTTACATACCACGGCAAAAGGACTTTTGAAGTGTGTCATGTTTTTTAAAATAGAGATTTTGAATAACCGTTTCAAAGGGTCACTCCTGATTTAGCAAGTGGATTAACTAAATTCAGTGCTTATTCAAACTCTTTCTCCCACTGTAGCTCAACTTTTCTGGACTCTGGCCATATCTCTATTTTCCATTATGATGTCACTTGCTGGCAGAAGTCTCCCTCACATCTTAGACACAAGGAAATAAATAATAACAAATTAGAATAAATAGCAATGAAGTCATCTTGTCTCACAGCCCCACTCACAAAGTCTGAGGAGCTGCCGCCTCCCAGGTCACACTCTTCTGCAGACAGGGCCCACCCGAATTCCACCTGTCCCCAGGCTTGCCCTCGATCACTGACAATTGTCATTCAGGTGGAAACACCCTGGTCACCCCTGACAGGTAGCAATGGCCACGTCAAAACTCTGTACCCTGGCCACAACTCTGGGCTTGCAGTCACTGCATTGAGGTGGAGGAGCCCTCCCACTGCCCCAAACCAGGGGCACGACTTGTTTGGTTTTTTTTCCTTTCCGCCTCCCAGGAGATTTCACACTCCAATGTTCTCACAACTCCCAAGTATTGAGGTATTTTCAACTTTTTATATGACTTGTGCTTCAGAAGGAATGCTGCTAAAAGTCCTGGTAATCTGAAGGACGGACTCCCACAGGCAGGGACAGTGGACGTGGGCAGCACTCCGTGTCGCGGGGGGGGGGACACCACTTCTGGCCTCTCCATCAGGCAGGGAAAGTTCTGTGGGCCTAACACTTCCTGCCTTTCTGCCCCTTCACCCGTGATTCCCCTGGGAACCTGATCAGTAAACGTGAGAAGAGAAAACAGACCTGGGTAGCCTGACCTCCTCTTTTTCCTTTTTACTAGAAACAAGCTATTCACAATCTTCTAGATCCCTCCGTTCTGTTTACAGGGCTGACCTTGCCCCTTCAGTGGGAGTCCTGGCCAGTCTGGTCTGCCTAATTCTAGATGTTGGTGCCGGGATATCCAATTGCCCACAGATAAAGATCACATTCTCCAAGGTCAGCTTCATTTGTAATAAAGGTGAAAGCTTTTATTTAAATAAAAGAGAGAGAAGGAAAACCCTGGGAGTCATCGTCGTCACCTTATAATAAGCCCCTAGCACGTGCCCAGACATGGCAGTAAGCACTTCGCAGAGATTACCTCAACTGAGCCACACAGCGCTCGCTGCCCGCTTGCTTACCATGCTTGCGACTAGGAACAGGCCCTTTAGAACATATCTGGGTTCCAGTTCCAATGCTGAGATCTTAGACAAGTTACAAAACTCCTCTAAGTCTTACTTTCCTCAACTGTAAATGGGGATAAGAACAGCCTCTATGTCAAAGGACAGTAAAATCATCTAAAAAGATTAAGTGAAATGGGGCACGTGACACACCTCGCAGGATGCCCAGAGTGCAGTAGCTTCACATGTGTAAACTGCAGACTCCCAGACTCTCCCACTTTGAGACAAGCAGCCCTTGCCACTCGGCTCTGCTTTATTCTGGCACCACTGGCCGCTGAGGCTTGACCAAAGCCACCCTGGGCCAAGCTTATAGAACGGGACCCTCTTCTCCTGTGGTCTGAAATTACTCAAAGTCCTATGAATTGTTTTTCCAGGCTAAGGTATTTGATTTCACTGATACCTTTTTTTGTTCTTAAGAGAATAGAATTACTGATTTCCATTCTTGGTTTGAAAAGAGCCAGCTCCTCTCAGCCCGGTGTGGGGGTCCTGTTCCCAGCCCAGGTGCTGCCGGGGTTGTGGCCTGTTCGAGTGCCAGGCTGCCTGGAGACTGAGACCACCGCATGGCACTCGTGGATACTCTCTGCAGTTTTAAAGGTACGTGGGCCTCACTCCGTGAGAAATACAGTGCAGGATGCTTTGTAAGCATGTCCAGGTGTGCGACATTTGACATTCAAAGGGGGGTGGTCTTCTTACTTTAAAAAGCTGAACACTCCCGACGTCACCAAAAGCACCCTGGAAGAGCAGAGAGTGTGACCCTGCTCACATCACTCCCCGGCCCGGACCTCGGGGTCCTCATCCGTAAGTGATGGCCGTTGAGAGAGCTAACCTCTAAACCCCAGCACTAAAGTTTTATGAGTCTAAAATCACTGTCTCCCAGCTACGTAAAGATGAATATTTATAAGAACGGCTGACATTTTTAAAGGAAGGAAACCACGTAGATGTGCTCTATTCCCACATGAAATAAATGGCAGCCCAGCATCCGCTGGTCTTCCCATCAGCGCTGGTTTCGGTTACTTGCCCCTCTCCCCCCACACCTTGGCCTTGGCCTTGCCCTTCCCGGTGCCTGGCTGTGCTGAGAGCCCTCTCCTGACTTCAGCTCCTGCGGTCCTTCAGGATTTATGAACGCTGGGTGATTATAAGGTAGATGTTCTTGCCTCTCTCCATTATTCATCCATTTCACTTGCTTAGTTTTATTTTTGTTTCCCATGCCCTCCAGGACCTCTCCTTGAACAGATTGCTTTCCATTACCATGGCTTTCACACTCTGTTCTCAGCCTAACAGTCCTCTGTCGCCCTTTTGCCCTCTTAAATTCATCCCTGGGAGATGTCAAACACTCCAACTGTTGCTTAAATATTTGCCCCTTTCCTACAAAAGCTTATGTCAGAAGAATGAAATTCTCCCAGTTGAGTAATGTGTTCACGTGCTCACCATCAGTGGTACCTTTGTGCTCAGCTCGGGGCAGGAGTTTTCTGGGCCTTTCCATCACCTCCCCCTCTCCACCCTCCTGCCCCCACCCTACCGACCTCTGCACCCACCAATCCAAATGCCTCTTCCTATCTGGACAACCAATCGTAAAACGTCCTCATTCCAAGATTTATGAACTGTCTGTGAGTGAGCAAAGCCTCCCTCATAAAAGAAACCAGCTTTGAGGCTTCAGCTCAGAAGAGAGAACCAGTAGCTCTGCATGCTGGGAGTTTTACCTTCTCCCCGGGGAAGGCAGACAGGGAAGTGTTAAGCCCTCCAAAGTGACAGAGTCGGTGAAATTCTTCTCTGTTTGGAAAAGACTCTCACTGCCATCACCAAGATGGACATGGCTACCCCTTTAATACTGTGGCTCAATCACGGCACAAACTCTTCCTCCTGGATTATTTTAGAATGGCTAAGGCAGGCTGGGATTTTCTATTAGACTTTGTTAAATACTGAGGGATAACAAAAAGACAGGGCACAGAACATTATCAGAAACATTTTTCAAATCAAGACTCCAGAGTGCAGCACGCTTATCTTATGGCTGCTGTTTCATAGAGCCTGGCCCTCTGTCTCCACTGTTTGGAGCACTCATGAGCCCCAAGAGAAGTTCAACTCCAGAAGTCCCTTCTTCTGCACAAGCAGCTGGAAGTCTTAACCATATGACTTCATTAATTCAGCAAACATTTCTAACCCCCTCATTTCTGTGCTAGGCACAAAGCAATAAAGTACAAGGTGACACCCACCTGCCCCCCAGGTTTGCATGGACCAGTCGGGGAAGCAGACCTGTGACTGTCAATGGCACGGCAGGGCTGTGAGTGCTAGGGCGGGGACGGAAAGTGCTATCTGAGTCAGACTGAGTGGTCAGAGGAGAATTCTGGAGTCTGTCATGCTTGAGAAGAGATGTGAAAGGCGATTATGATTGGCAAGGTTTTTTTTAAGAAGAGGAAGAAGGTCACTGCAGCCAGCCGGAACTGCATGTGGAAAGCAAGGAGGTATAGTTTGGCTGTACTCTTTGGGAAACTTTGGTTGGCTCTGTTTGGTTAAGCAAAGAGCATGAGAAAGACTCTCAGGGGCAAGAGGCCAGAACGGGGGTCAGAGGCCTGCAGAGGAAAGGACAGTGTAGCGAGGGACAGAC
The DNA here is from genome assembly GCF_000181295.1 of Otolemur garnettii. Taxonomy (NCBI): domain Eukaryota; kingdom Metazoa; phylum Chordata; class Mammalia; order Primates; family Galagidae; genus Otolemur; species Otolemur garnettii. Next base: position 7,191,434 of record NW_003852468.1, on the reverse strand, counting down.
GGAGCACTCCATCCCGACAGGTCTGGGGAGCCACCGAGGAATTTCAAGTAAGGGGTTGACATGATCAGATTTGTGATTTTGAAACGCTGGCAGTAATGTCCAAAAAAAGAAAAACAGGAGATGGGAGATGAGACGAGACAGGGCTCAGTGTGGAATCTTCCAGTAATCCAGGTAAGAGATGACGAGGGGTTAAGAGAAGGCAGATGCTACAGATTCTGTGACTAGTTAGATATGGGAGTGGGAGAGGGGCAGGGAAGGGAAGGTCCAGACATCTGCCAGCTTCACGGCTGAAAAAGCAACTAAGTAAGCGCTAACTTAATCGAGTCCTTCCATTCTTCCCTCCAACTGTTTCTTATCGAAAGCCTGCTAGGTGCCGGGTGGAGTTTTAGGTACTGAAGATAAAGCAGAGGAGAGAAAAAGAAAACTGATTAAAACCCCTGCCTATATAGAATGTGCAGGAAAATTGTAAGTACTGGGAAGAGACACGAAGTGTGGACAGACAACAGGGACGTCCGAAGTGGAGCGAGGGTGAAATCTTGAGTAGGGTGCCCAGGGAAGGCTTCTCTGAGAAAGTGACTGACAAGTGGGGCCTGTGGCTGGCTGCCCGGGGCACAGGCATTCTGAGCAAAAGCCTTGAGGCGAAGTGAACCTCTGAAACAGCCAGTGTGGTTGGGTGGAGGGATGAGGGGGAAAGTAGAAAGAGATGAGGTCAGAGGTTGGGGGGAGAGCAAAAGGGGGCCTGTCACCTGGGGCTGTGTAAGGCAGGGGTCCTCAAACTTTTTAAACAGGGGGACAGTTCACTGCCCCTCAGACCATTGGAGGGTCAGACTGCAGGCCCTGGGACGAGTCGGCTGCTAAGCAGGACAGGCAGCGGCGGCAAAAACACCCAGCGGGCCGCATGTGGCCCGCGGGCCGTAGTTTGAGGACACCTGGTGTAAGGCACTGTAAGGTTCCAGCTTTCCCTCTAAGGGAAATGAGAAGCTGCTACAAGCTTGTGAGCAGAGTAGTAACGTGACATGACTCACGTTTTCACAGGCTCCCTCTGGACAGTGTTGGAAATAGACCAAAGAGGGGCAAAGCTGGGAGGGAGAGTCCAGCTCGGAGGCCACACCACAACGCAGGTGAGGGGCGATGGAGCCCCCGATGGTGGCAGTGGGGACTGTGAGATGTGGTAAGCTCTGGATACATTCTGAAGACACAGCAGGATTGGATCATGTTTTAGATGTGGGTATAAGAGAGGAAGAAGGCCCCGAGAATGCTCGCCATGGAGTTGCCAGTGATTCAAATAGGGAGACTAGGGCCAGCACAGTCTGGGAGGCCGAGGAGGGTGGAGTCCTTGAGCTCAGGACTTCCAGACCAGCCCGAACAAGAGCAAGATCCCATCTCTACTAAAAATACAAAAACTAGCCAGGCGTTGTGTTGGGCTCCTATAGTCCTAGCTACTCAGGAGACTGAGATCAGAGGCTCTCTTGAGCCCAAGAATTTGAGTTTATTATGAGCTATGACACCATGGCACTCTACCTAGGGTGACAGAGACTCTGTCTGAAAAAATAAAATAAAATAGACTGCAAGAGGAGGGAATTTAGGGGAGGAGAATAAAAAGGGTTCATTTGTGACATGTTAATTTTGAGATGCCTATTAAGTATCCAAGTGGAGACTCTAAGCAAGCAATTGAATATACGAGCCTAGAGTTTAGGAGAAAGGTCCAAGCTGAAGCTGTAAATCTGACTCATTAGCATAGAGATGGCGCTTAATGACGCCATGAGATTGGATGAGACACTGGAGATGAGGACAGGATCTGTGGGGAGGGTAGGTCCTGATGGAAACCAGCAGCCCCCCACAAGTCACCCACTTCAGAAGAAGTCACTATGAATCCTGAGGACAGGAGATACTAACTTCCTCAGGCAGAGGAGGACGGATTGCTTCTACTGACAAGGAAGCTCATCAGAATTTAGGTTTGTGGCCGGGTGCAGTGGCTCACGCCTATAATCCTGCCACTCTGGGAGGGTGAGGCGGGTGAATTGCCTGAGCTCAGGAGTATTGCCTGAGCTCAGGAGTTGGAGACCAACCTAAGCAAAAGCAAGACCCTCATGTCTACTAAAAAAAAAAAAAAACATAGAAAAACTATCTGGGCATTGTGGTGGGGCAGCTGTAGTCCCAGCTACTTAGGAGACTGAGGCAAGAGAATCACTTGAGCCTAAGAGTTTGAGGTTGCTGTGAGCTATGACACCATGGCACTCTGCCGAGGGTGGCAAAGTAAAACTCTGTTTCAAAAACAGACCAACAACAAACAGAATATAGGTTCTGAGGTCCTCAGTTTCATCAGAACCTGCCCACAAGTCCCCATTTCAGTTTTCAGAATCACTCTTCTCCAGTAAAGGCCCTGACTGTCACTATAACCCTTCAAGGTTGTGAATCCTTTTTTTGGTAACAGCGTTTTAAAGATGTGAATCACATGCCATAAAATTTGCCCATTTAAATTGTACAATTTAATGATTTTTTAAATATATTCACAGATGTAAGTTCTTTCTGCACTGTAATTCAGTCATCCTCAAAAATTAGACTTCAAAATTAGGTTGAGATTTCAGAAATCTTGGCCCTGTACCTATGAAAGGTAAGAGTTTCTTCCAGGGCAGTTATAGAAACTTTCTGACTCACCACCTGGGTCTTGATGTGGAAATGTCAGCGCTGAGCTCATCATTTTCTTTACCCAAGCTCTCCAGTATATTTAGAAGCCACCAAGTTCTTCATAAGTTTTATTTGTATTGAAATCTTCTATATCAGTAGATACACAGTACTTGGTGCCTTGCGGAGCTTGATTATCTGACTACAGGTGGTCTTTTCAGTAAAATTTTGCCATCGTATGCCATTGGCCTCAAGTGTCCAACTTACTATTGACAATAGGGTCTTTAATGCCCTTAAATCTAGTCAGATCAATAAACAAATTCCAGATTCCAGCTTAAGGTTCTGTTACCCTGGAACCACTTTTGGTATCAATAATAGTATTGGTCAGGGTCCAAGCAGGGAAACAGAGTCACCATGGGTATGATAAGGTACGGGATTTATGATAGGAGCTGTCAGAATTATAGAAGGAACAAGAGATGTGAAGTTCTGGCAGTGGTGTTGAAAGGATGATCAGGAAGTGTCAGTCAATCTGAGGAGCCAGCTGTGTCTGACCCCTGTGTAGAAGGAGTCATAGCTAGGTCTCTGGGGACCTCTAGCCTCGGTGCAGCTGGTGTTCTGGGGATCCATAATCAAGTGTCTGGGTCCGGGGCCACCAGGCAGCAGGGCTAGCAGGTGGAGAGAAGAGCTAGCCTTGGACAGGAAGAGAGTGAGAGAGTGGTGGGGACTGCTGGGCGCCTACACACCTCTCCTGACCCTCCGCCTCTGACCCTGATGCCAAATATCATAAAGTTCCCAAGCTGGAATCACACAGGAAAGGGGAAACTAAGCTCCCAGCTTGATTAAGTGGCATGGTATAAACCACCACAGCCTGCAAGGACTGAACCCTGGGGAATTTGAGCATTTGGAGGTCAGGAAGGCCAAGAGGAAAAAGCCAAATGACTGAAGGAGGGGGCAGGGCATGCAGCAAAGTTGAAGGAAAAGCCAAGAGAATTTGTTGCCTGGAACCCAGTGAAGAAAGGCGTCTCCAACAAGAGAGAACAAATGCAGATGATAGGGCAAGAACCACTGAGAGAAACGATCATTAAATATAGCACCAAAGTCATCCCCAGCCTGGACCCGCCAAACAACAATGACAGCTGCAACCAAAAAATAGCCGGGCGTTGTGGCAGGCGCCTGTGGTCCCAGCTACTTGGGAGGCGGAGGCAGCAGACTCGCTTGAGCCCAGGAGTTGGAGGTTGCTGTGAGCTGTAATGCCACGGCACTCTACCCAGGGGGACAGCTTGAGGCTCTGTCAAAAAAAAAAAAAAAATATATAGCACCAAAGTCACGGATGGCCTTCAGGACAACGGTTTCAGTGGAATGAGGGAGTGACCTGATTGCAGGAGGTTCAAAGGAAAATGAGAGAGAGTCAGAGATAGTGCAAAACCAAGGGAAGAAGAGAAAAAAGGCAGTGACGGGAGGGGAACATGAGATTCAGAAGAAACAGCAGCACTCCTGTATGCAGAAAAGAATGATCCCCAAAGTCAAGGGAGATAGAGGCAGAGTGGAATTCAGTGCACAAATAAATGCAGCAGGGGGCCTTGGCTGAGAGCATGGAGAGGCGGTCCAGGCTTCAGGAGGGAAGAAAGAACAAGTGGGCGGGGACAGGGGATGGCTGGGGAGCTGCGGCAGTAAGAGCTAGTGGAAGTTCTCTTCTGATGAGTGCAATTTCCCTGAGATTAGAAGCAAGGTCATGAGCTGACAGCAAGGATGGAGTTGGAATCATTGAAGTTTTAGGAGAGAAAAGAGAGTTGGAAGCAGTTATGAAAGATATTTTTCAAAGATATCCAAAATAATATACACTCCTTCCATATGCTCTCCTTACAATGCGATGTTGAGCTCTTTCAATCAAGAGGTGGAGTCTATGTTCCCACCCCTTGAAACTAGGAGGCTATGAGGTGCATCGTTACTGTTACAAACAGTAGAGTGTAGCAGAAGTAACACTACAGGAGTTCCCAGGCTAGGTCATAGTGTGGGAGCCAAACTAGCTCCATTTTATTGTTTACAGCACAAGCTCCGTTCTTGGCTGTTTACAGCACACGCCCCATTCCTGGCTGTTTACCGCATAAGTTCCATTCATAGCCCCTCCGCCCCAACCTCTGCCAGTGAAACCTGCAGGGCCACTCCCTGCTGCCTTCCCCCACCCCAGGTTGCACAGCCACTGAGCCGTAAACTGAGTCACCTTAGGCAAACAGTTGCTATAATAAACAGTAAGTTTCTATTACCTTGAAATACAGGTAATCAGGTTGCACCAACTCTAGCCCCCGGTTAAGGGACCCCCCACCTCTCACCTGTACCAATCCAAATTCACCTTTACTAGTGAAATCATCAGCTACCAATGCAAATCCTCTTTTACTTCCTCCCTTACTAATGAAATCACCAACCACCAATGAAAAGTGTACTCATATCTGACCCTACCCCTCTTGCTTTCTGTACCCCATAAAAACTTCCTCCACCCCGGGTTCGGGGCTCATCCTAGGCTTACATGCCAGGAGAGTCCAGACCGGTCTGAATAAAATCTCACCTCGTGCCCTTTACATCGGAGCGTCTCGAGTTCGTCTGTTGGGGCTAATTTGGGAGGATTTTTTGGACCTAACAATAGAATGTGGGAGAGCTTATATATCTCTCTCCATACACGAATATGTGCCTTTGAAGCCCATGTCAGAAGTTTGGCCACCCAGAAGCCACATGCTGGAGAGGCGGCCTACAGACAGAGAGGGGTACCCAAGGGGCCCCACCTGTGCAGTCTGTCCAGTCTTCCAGCCCAGGTGCAGACCATGAGGGTGAGGGATCCTCAGAGCAGTCCAGACCCAGCCTTTCAGCCACCTAGTGGGTGCTCAGTGGAGCCGATACAAGCTGTCCCCACTAGGCTGTGCCTAATTTGTAGATGCAGGAACAATGTAGATAATGTTGCTGTTTTAAGCCACTAGGTTTTGGGATAATTTGTTATGCAGCCAATCTAATTGGATCAATAGTCATCTAGGAAGTTATCTAAGGTGCCATCAGTTGAAGCCATGGGTTTGGGTTAATTTAGCTAGGGGTTACGGTTTATATCAGAATGGCCTGTGGGACGTTTTCAAAATATTTGTGGTAACAACTGTTCTGTCCCAGAGTCTATTGAATTGCAGTAGGAGGGGCCAGAGGAAGGGGAAGGTATCCTTCACTGTTTACGTTTTGAAATGGTTCCACAAGTAACTGATGCAAACTCCCAAGTTGAGGATCATTGGGAAAACGAAGAAGCACAGACAGAGGGTTGAGGACTGAGTTGTGTGGAAATGAACATTTGAATTTGAAGTGAACAGAGGAAGCGTTCTGGAAGCGTATGCCTCAAATTTTTCTAAAATTTGAAGGTAAAATTTATGTATCATAAAATTTATCCATAGTAAGTGTGTAATTCAATGATTTTTAGTAAGTTTATAGAGCTGTGCAATCAATACTGCAATCCAGTTTTAAAATATTTTTACTGGCCGGACACACCTGTAATCCTAGCACTCTGGGAGGCCCAGGTGGGAGGATTGCTTGAGCTCAGGAGTTCAAGACCAGCCTGAGTAAGAGTGAGACCCCTGTCACTACCAAAAATAGAAAAACTAGCCAGGTGTCATGGCATCCACCTGTAGTCCCAGCTACTTGGGAGGCTAAGGCCAGAGAATCTCTTGAACCCAAGAGTTTGAGGTTACTGTGAGCTGCGAAGATCACTCTACCCCAGGTGACAGCGTGAGATTCTGTCTCAAACAAGCAAACAAAAAAATCTAAGAGACAAGGGAAGAGGAGGGTTTGGGAACACACATCCATTAGTGGGTGATTTCTTGTGTTGAGAAGTATTCTCCTTGTTTTCTAGATTAAGAAACCGAGGCCTGGGCTCGGTGCCTGTGGCTCAAGCGGCTAAGGCACCAGCCACATACACCTAAGGTGGCGGGTTCGTATCCCCAGCCCGGGCCCACCAAACAACAATGATGGCTGCAACCAAAAAATGGCCAGGCGTTGTGGCGGGCGCCTGTGGTCCCAGCTACTTGGGAGGCTGAGGCAGGAGACTTGCTTGAGCCCAGGAGTTGGAGGTTGCTGTGAGCATGATGCCATGGCACTCTACCCAGGGGGATAGCTTGAGGCTCCGTCTCAAAAAAAAAAAAAAAAGAAAGAAAGAAAGAAACCGAGGCCTGGAGTGAGTAACCTCCCCATGGTCACATAGCTGGTTTAAGGAAAATTGTCACCAAACTTAACCTTGAACTTCTAGAACATTTACCTTGAACTTGTAGAACCAACACCATATAATTTACTGTTTCATTTTAGTCAGCCTTGTGTTATTCTTGTTTTGTTCTCTGATTGTTTTGTGTTCAACTGGAGTAACTTTCCTTAGCCTTGGGTTTCGAGTATAATTATCCGCTACTGTCTCCCTTAATTACGTGGCTCTTGTCCTTCAACTCTTATTTTCATGTATCTGTACCTTTATTCTGAGCTTCCTCCAACCCTTTTTTGGAAAGAAACGAAGAATAAAAGTATACGCAAATAAAACAGTAGTTTCGAGTGTATGACCATGACATCCCCGGATGGACTGGGAACACCTTGAAGGTAGGAACTGTCTTAGACTTCACTTGCTCACAGCCCCCACTCCCAGAGGGGCACATGGAGTTGTTTCACAAATACTTTAATTGAGTTGGGGGTGGGAGCTGGTGTTTATTGACCCCTTACTCCTTGTCAGATATTCTATAGACATTTCCTTTCAGTTCAGCCACATAAGAAACGAGGTGTTAGTCTTCCTGTTTTATTAGGACGACCAACTCATCCTGGTTTGCTAGGACTTTCCTGGTTTTAGCCCTGAAAGTTTTGTGTCCCAGGCAAAGCCAGGATAATTGATCATCTTACATTTTAGAGATGAGGCCACTGAGTCTCAAAGAGATTGGTTACCTTCTCTAACTTGTCTTACAGATTCAAACCCAAGTCTGTCCAGGGTGTAGAACTAGTTTATTAATAGGATAGATCCGAGTGTAGGAGAAGAAAGTGGAGTTGGCGAGGGCACCCTGGTAAAAGGTTCTGGCCTGTCCCAGCAAGTGGGCCCTTGGTGCAGTTGCAATGCCATGAGATGTGGCTGTGAAGTCCCATGGGAGAAGCTGGGGTGGTCTAAAGGGCTGTAAGTGGCAGGGCTGGGAGCTTGATGGAGGATTAACCATGCAGGGGTGGGGGATAGAGTCAAAGGACAAGAGGGCTCATTCAGGAGGGTTCTTCTCACCCCGCACAGGCTGCCTAGAAGTTTTTGTCGCAGCCACTGACAATCTATCTGCCTCCTGATTGTATCACAGACTTGATTCAAGCTGACTGCATCAGCTGACACTAAATTTTCCACTTAGAGAGTAACAAATGAGTAATTTGGACCTGATCATTATTCCCTGCTTACTACTCACGTGCCAAATATTTATAGAAACTCATACAGCAGTAAGTTCACAGCTGATAATAGGGGAGCCATTAGCTTCCTCCCATCATCCCTCTTCCCTCTGGCAGGGAATCGCTCAGCCTTGAAGGAGACCAGCTGAAGACCTTAAGATGTACGATAAGGTTCACATTTCTGTTTTGCAACAAAGAAATTTAGAGGCTCTCTAGAAATCTTTCCTGTGTTCTACATCTTTACCACTGAATCTCCACCTCTCTTCAGGTCACAAAAAATGAGACCCCGTGGTACCAAAGATCCAAATCATGCACATTCCACCCTGTCCCCAGCACCATTTCTGATACTTCCCGGACAATGAGAAAACCCAGTTAATTCCTCAGGCTCAGGGCTGACCAAGGGCTGAGTGTGTTGGCGCCTATAATCCGGCTGAGCTCACGTTCGTGGCGCCCTTCTCTGTACCGTGCCCTGAGCCAGAGCTGGGGGCGCAGCTGAATGGCATTGATCCCTGTCCTCAAAGGGCTCCCCGGACATTAAGGTACTCACAGCTTTCAGGCACTTGTGAAGGAAAAAATATATCATTATGGTTTATGTTGCTGATGTGATTAAAAAGCAGTTTTATGTCCTTCAAAGGGCCCAGAATGATAATAAAATGGAGTGACACAGGATGTGCTCTCCAACTAGGATTCAGAGAAATATTTTCATAACGGCAAAATAATAGGGAAAACAAATTTATTATGGATAATACCAGAGAATTCAGCCTTCCTCCCTTTGTTCATGATTTTGTGGTTTTCCAGATTCCTTTTTTTACACAATTGTATCAAAATAAAAACAAATGTTAAGCTATACATCTTATATATCCGGGCTTAAAGCTGAACAATCCCATGATCCTCCATCTGAAGCTGTATCTGCTACCAATTCTTAGGGTCTACGTTTCCTTGACAGACTTTCATAAATCAGATTTTTATACAGTCATATAATTTAGATTACATTCATATTCTTATTGTAAGTGAAATTAATATCAAGTGAAAGCTTTCTATTTTTAAAACACTGGGCTCATCTGATTCAAGAGAAATGAACTTTCACCTCAAATTGCTTTGATTTGCAACTCTCTCAGCAGCCAGAACTCTAAAAGCCAATTTATGGTCTGGATTTGAGAGTTTTCTACTTTTAATTAAGTATATAAATCCCGTTACCTCACTTTCCATTACAGCTATGTGTGGACCCAACCTTGCTCTATTGAAGTGCGGAATCTATCACACGGCTGACTAGTAGGAAATCTACCCTTGGAGATTTATCGGGTGATGTATCGAAGGTGGTCAGAAGATCAGTGTTTCAAACATACTTCCTACTGCAGATAAAAGAAATTTAGCTAACAGTTAATAATTTTTTTCACATTAGGTTAGATTTACGTTAGGAAACATGGTATTATTATGAGCTCTCCAGAAGATTTTTTTAAATCCCCCTGAGAAAAAGAAATATAGATCAAAGGAAAGATATCAAGGGCGGTTTAAAAAGGGGGAACATTACTCCTTACCAATAACCCCGCTCGAGTTCCACCAGGTTCTCCAAACATGTGTTTACTTCATTAAAGTCAGAAAACATCTGTGTCTGTGTGTGTGTGTGTGTGTGTTTCTTAATAAAAGAGTAGCCTACCCAGGCACCATGGCTCACACCTGTAATCCTCCCACTCAGGGAGGCCAAGGCAAGTGGATCATCTGAGCTCACGAGTTCAAGACCAGCCTGAGCAAGAGTGAGACCCTGTCTTTACTAAAAATAGAAAAACTAGCCAGGTATTGCAGTGGGCATTTGTACTCCCAGCTACTCAGAAGGCTGAGGTAGGAGGAATCCTTGAGCCTAGGAATTTAATGTTGCTGTGAGCTATGATGCCACAGCACTCTACCCAGGGTGATAGAATAAGACTCTGTTTCGAGCAAAACAAAAAAGAGTAGCCTGCTTTTTAATTCATGCCGTACAATCACCCAACTGAATGATATTGAGCTTTATACTTAACAATAAATGATACCATTAGAGAACATCATTTGTGCGAGGTACCTTACAGATACCTCATATGAATGTATTTTTCCAATTAATCTTTTCAATAACCTTTTGAGGTAAAATGCTATTATTAACCCTATTTTATGTCTGAGGCAATTGAAGCACAGAGAGGTTAAGTAAGTTGCAAAAGGTAACACAGTATGCTTGAAGCTCTGAGGGCCTGATGCCGGGGACCTGCTCTAGATTCCTAGGCTGCAGATCTCCAGATCTGACCCATGAGAGCCATGAGAGCCAACACCAGATCAGCCCCTCATGAGGTTCTGTTCAAGTGGCTAATGAAACTGATACTGAAAAAAAGAAAAAAAGGGAGGGGCTATTGAGTTTGGCATATAGTGGGTACTGAAAAAATTATTGAGTGATTAGATAAAAATGTATTCGAGGGATGTTTTCGACAGGATTAAAGATCACAGAATATTAAAATGTATAGTTGCCTTTAAAATGACCTATCTTGGTCCTGCATTTTATAGTTGAGTTGGGAGGCAGCTATGGCATTCATGGAGGCTTCAGCAGGGCATTCAGGGTCTGGGGTCACAGCCATAGATGCAGCCAGGGCTGAGCTTGTGGAGTTTACAGAGGCAAAATCAGGGACAAGGAGTGGAGGCCCATCACCAAGCTGGGCCACCTGGTCAAGGTCATGGTGGCAGTGGTTGGGGTGACTGGTCAGAGACAACAGTGGCCCATGCTCCCACCTCTTGAGTGCCAACTGGGAGAGCAAAAGTGGAGACACAATGTCCTTTTTGCCTTTGACCAATGTGTGGACTTCTTTCCTCCATATAGAATCATAAGGGACCTTCCTTTATAGCAGAGGTAACTCAGCAGGTAAGTAAAACTACCATAGCATCTATATTGGGGTATCAGTGGGGAAGGGGACAGCAAGGGCCCCTCCTACACAGCCAGAGTGCCTTGGAGCAGAAGTGCCTCACCTGGTCCTGCAGGCCGTGTGGACTGTGGAGCTGGCTACACTCCAGACTGCAGACCCCCTCGGCACACCCGGAGTACCAGCCCTACATCTAGAATGGAAATTGTGTGCATCCTGGAGACCATAATTTATAAGAAAAATGGAGAAAATTAATCATATTATAAAGAAAACTGTAACAAGACTTACACCATCTACAGTGGGTTAAGCTGTCGCTGCTTTCCCTGCTCCTGATAAGGGTAGAGCCAGAAGAAGGTTAAGTTAATCTCCCGTGAAATCGTCTCTGAGAGCTGCTTCCTAGAACCCAGGTAAGTATGGCAATGCCACCATAAGTGAAAAAAACAGGGTAAAGCAATTTGTCAAGGAGACAAATCAAACTCAACCGTACCTGAGTTCACCTCTTTCAGGACCCTGGCCCAGTTGGAAGCACCCCTCTATTCCTTCAAACCAGGCGACCTGCTGTTGTCTAAAGCTTGGGAAGAAGAAGGACCTGGTGGAGAAATGGAAGGGACCCATGAAGACAGAGAGCCATCTCCCCAAACAGTCACCTCTCCTGCTCATGTGTCTCACTGCTGTGTTTGCCATGGAGACTCATGGCTCCATACTCAGAGGTCCCGTAGTTCTTTCTTACCCAGTCCTGTATCAGACATTATGTACGAGGTGACAGGAAGGACCCACACTCCTACAGGTGTGTTAGATGCCAAGGGGGGTAAAATCCCCCTGCCAGCTGCCTTCCACTGGCCTTGGCAGGCCTCACAGTTGTAGTTGTGCTTATGCCCTTTTCCACCGACCAAACTGTTACTTTCTTTATATTTTGTGAATCTACTCTCAAAGCTTTGACAAACCAGAAAGAGCAATGACATAAATAAGAATGGTGGAAACCTGGAGTTGAATTCTCCCTGGTGCTCTGCTCTAAGGAAACGGCAGAAGTTTCTATACCAAAGAGAATAACTGTTTTGCCGAACAACTTTTTAGGATTCTCTCCCCAGTTGCAAGAAGAAAACTTGCAAACCTATGGGGGCAGATTTTTTGTTGAGAGAAGCAACAGGAGAAAGGAGGAAAGAGGGCTGAGTGTTAAATCTGAAGAAACTTGATGTTTTAAAACTCTACTACTGTTCCAGTTTCTGACCCCACCCGTGAGAAGCTTAGAAGTTGCCACTCCATCCTAAGGACAAGTAAAGCACTGACCAAAGTCAACAATCACAGCTCTTCTTAGATCTATAAAAGAAGTGGTGTCACAGGCAAATCATTGCCCCCAAATTAGAGAGACATGCAGGCCGACTCAGAGAATCACAGCACACAGGAGCAGAAAGGCTCAGGTACAAACCTCCGCAGGAACCAGGGCTGGGGTAGGGAAACCAGAGCTGTAATTGACAAACTGCTGGAAGCTCAGTGGGGACAAGTCTGAGAGTTAAAACTCCCAGGGGGACCTCGTCATGGGGGGTCTTATCTCCAGGAGAGCTTCAGGTTCTCACAGTAAGTATCAGAGAAATATCCATGCACTCCAGCAGGAGAAGAAACAGAACCCATTTGAAACCCCTTAAAGAGCGCTCTGTTCTTCTTGACAAGGTTTGCCCTCAAGGGAAACTAGTTAACCCAAGCCTAAACTGCTGAGGTTTTATCAGAGCCTAACTCAGTAGTCAGTACCAGGCCACTCTGGCCATCCTGCCACATTGAAGGAGCCGAGCAGAGGGTGAAGGGGACCAAGAAGCACAGGAGAAGCTCACAGTCCAGGAGCACTAAAAGATTAGGACCTACTCACAGGACTACAGAATGCTTCTCTTGTCCCCATACCTCACCACCACACTACGGAAGGTCTAATCACAGTAGTATCCTCTACTTACATCATGTCTAGCTATTAGGAAAAAAATTACAAGGCATACCACAAAGCAAAAAACAGTATGAAGAGACAGAGCAAGGCTCAGAACCAGACATGGCAGGGGGTTGGAATTATCAGACAGGGGATTTAAAACAACTCTAATGAAGATGGTAGGGGAGCTAAAGGATAAAGTCTACAGCATGCAGGAACAGATGGCAATCTAAGCAGAGTGATGAAAATCGTAAGGAAGAACTGAAAAGAATGCTAGAGATCAAAACCACTGCAACAGAAATGAGGAGCACCTCTGATGGGCCGATGAGCAGACTGGACACAGCAAGGAGAGAATCTCTGAGCCTGAAGATACATCCCAGTAGAATCTCCAAAACTGAAAAGCAAAGAGAACAAAGGTTGAAGAAAAGAACAGAGTATCTGAGAACTGTAAGACAAAAGGTGTAACATACACATAATTGGAATACTAGAAGGAGAAGTAAGAGAGAAAAGACCAGAAGAAATATTTGAAACAACAATGACTGAGAAGTTCCCCACATTAACGTCAAACCACAGATCCAGCAAACTCAGATAACACCAAGCAGGAGAAATGTCATAAAACAAAAACTCCATCTAGGCATATCTCTTTTAAACTACTGAAAACCAAAGACTTTTTAAAAAATCCTAAAAGAGGCTCAGCACCTGTGGCTCAAGTGGCTAAGGCGCCAGCCACATACACCTAAGGTGACAGGTTCGAATCTAGCCCAGGCCTGCCAAACAATGATGGCTGCAACTAAAAAATAGCCGGGCGTTGTGGCAGGTGCCTGTGGTCCCAGCTACTTGGGAGGCTGAGGCAGGAGACTCACTTAAGCCCAGGAGTTGGAGGTTGCTGTGAGCTGTGATGCCATAGCACTCTACCTGGGGGGACAGCTTGAGGCTCTGTCTCAAAAAAAAAAAAAATCCTAAAAGAAATCAGAGACAGAACATACCTCCCCTGCAGAGGAGCAAGGTAAGAATTACATCCAAGTGCTCAGAAACCATGCAAGCAAGAGAGTGAAGTGAAATATTGAAAGTGCCAAGAGAATAAAAACCCACCCGTCCAGAATTCTGATAATTGGAAGAAATTATCCTTCAAAAGTGAGGGAGAAATAAAGACTGTCTCAGGCAAATAAAAACGAAGGGACTTGGTTGCCAGTAGACCTAGCTAACCATAAATGGCAAAAGAAGTTTTTTTTAGAGAGAAGGAAAATAACATAGGTCAAAAACTCAGATCTCCATAAAGAAAGAAAGAGCACTGAAGAGGGGATAAATAAAGGCAAAATAAGAATTTTTATTGTTCTTATTCTCCATTGATCTAATACATAATAGCTTGTTCAAATACTAATTATAGTAACAATATGTTTGATTATGTATGATTGTGTATATATCTTTTTTTTCAAGGTTGGGTTTGAACCTGCCACCTCTGGTATATGAGGCTGGTGCCCTACTCCTTTGAGCCACAGGCACCGCCCATTATGTATATATCTTACGTTCATATATCTTTGTGTATGCTTGAGAAGGGAGGAAGGAGCTAGGATTAGTTTATTATTATAAGGTACTCATACTACTTGTGAAACGATAAAGTATTATTTAGTTTCTTGGCTCAGTTTTAAATATATATTGTGAACTCTACGGCAACACCAAAAAAAGTAAAAAATGAAGTACAGTCCTGTGTCACTTAACAATGGGGTATGTTCTGAGAAATGCATCATTAGACAATTTCACCATTGTGTGAACATTTTAGAGTATACTCAGACAAACCAAGATGGAACATGGATGTGTACCTATGGTGTGTATTGGGTTACTCCATGTACCACCTACATGTAGTGCCCACAGGCGAAACCTGTATAGTGTGTTACTAAACTGAATATAATGGAACATAGTGGTAAGTATTTGTGTATCTAAACATATCCAAAATAGAAAAGGTACAGTCATGATATAGTACCTAATTGTATGGGACCACCATTGAATATGTGGTTCATCATTGACCAACATGCCGTTATGAGGCACTTAAGTATATAATAAATATGCTAAGAATTGAGAAAAGATATAATCATATTAAAGCTCAGTTAAAATCCCAAAAGGCAAACCAGCCTGAGCAAGAGTAAGACCCTGTCTCTACAAAAAAATGAAAACACTAACCAGGTGTGATGGCACATGCCTGCAGTCCCAGCTACTTGGGAGACTGAGAGAAGAGGATTATTTGAGCCCAGGAATTTGAGGTTGCAGTAAACTGTGATGATGCCACTCCATTCTAGCCAGGGTGACAGAGTGAGACTCTGTCTCAAAATAAATAAATAAATAAAAACTAAGAATAAGAGCAACAAATAGAAAACAGGAAGGAATACTAGCAATCTTGGGCATTGCCCATAGCTCAGTGGGTAGGGCGCCAGCCACATACACCAAGGCTGGCAGGTTCGAACCCAGCCTAGGCCAGCTAAAACAACAATGACAACTGCAATAAAAAAAATCCTCTCAGCTACTTGGGAGGTTGAGGCAAAAAATTGCCCAAAAAAAAGCCCAAGAGTTGGGAGTTGACATGAGCTGTGACACCACAGCACTGTACACAGGGCTACAGCTTAAGACTCTGTATCAAAAAAAAGAAAAAGAAATATCAGCAATTACTTTAAATGTCAATGGTCTAATGTACCAATAAAAAGACAGAGATATCAGAATGGATCAAAAAGCAATATCCAACTATATATTTCTACAAGAAACCCATTTTCAATATAAAGACAATTATAGATGTAAAGCAAATAGATGGATCATTTGGTAAATGGGCTGCAGTAAAAAATGTAAATGAAAGGAGAATTCATCCTATGCCATAGAAACACAAATCTACAATCTCTTTCAGAAGACAGAAGCTGAAAGATACTTTTTTTTTTTGAGACAGAGCCTCAAGCTATTCCCCTGGGTAGAGTGCCGTGACATCACAGCTCACAGCAACCTCCAACTCCTGGGCTCAAGCAAGTCTCCTGCCTCTGCCTCCCAAGTAGCTGGGACCACAGGCGCCCGCCACAATGCCTGGCCATTTTTTGGTTGCAGCCGTCATTGTTGTTTGGTGGGCCTGGGCTGGATTTGAACCCTCCACCTTAGGTATATGTGGCTGGTGCCTTAGCCACTTGAGCCACAGGCACTGAGCCAAAGAATACTTCTTAACTCAGTCCATGAGGCCAGCATCACCCTAATACCAAAACCAAAGACATTACAAGAAAAAAAAAAACACAGACCAATATCTCATAAATGTAGATGCAAAAATCCTCAACAAAATATCAGCAAATCAATTCCAACAGCATATAAAAAGAATTATACACCACAATCAAGTGGAATTTATCCCAAGAAGGCAAAGCTGGTTCAACATTCAAAACTCAACTATATGTAATCCATCACAACAACAGAGTAAAGAAAAATATCACATGATCATAACAGTAGATGCAGAAAAGCATTTGACAAAATTTAATACCCGTTCATGATAAAAAGCTCTCAGTAAACTAAGAATAGAAGGGAACATCTCCAACTTGATAAAGAATATCTACAAAACACCTGTAGCCAACATCATACTTGAGGGTGAGAAATGAGTAGCTTTCCAAGTAAGATCAGTAACACGCCAAGGATGCCTCCTCTCACCACTCCTTTTCAGCATTGTACTTAAAGTCCTAACTAATGCAATAAGATCCAAGAAAATAAAAGGCATACTGATTGGGAAGGAAGAAATGAAACTGTCTTTCTTTGCAGATCACATAATTATCTATGTAGTAAATCCAAAAGAATGAATGACAACAACAAAAAAACTTCTAGAACTACTAATTGCTTATAGCAAAGTCGCAGGATACAAAGCACTACACAAAAAGTAAATTGTCTTCCTATGTAGTAGAAATAAACAAGTAGAATTTGAAATTAAAAACACAGTACCATCTACACTAGCACCCCCAAAATGAAACACTTATGTATAAATCTAACAAAATATGTACAAGATCTATATGAGGAAAACTTCAAAACTATGACAGAAGAAATCAAAGAATAACTAAAGAAATGGAAAGATAGTCCACATTCATGGATAGGAGACTAAGTTTTACATCGTCAAGTTGTCGTTTCTTCTGAACTTAATTCATAGATTCAGTGCAATCCCAATCAAAATCCCAGCAAGTTATTTTGTAGATCTGTAGTATTAGCAAACTGATTCTAAAGTTTACACGGAGAGACAAAAGACCCAGAATAGCAGTAAAATATGGAAGAACATGAATAGAGTCAGAGAAGTGACACTACTCAAGTTCAAGATTTACCATAAAGCTACATCCAGACATGTGCTATTGTCAAAAGAGTAGACAAATAGATCAATGGTACAGAACAGAAAGCCAGAAGCTGATCATAGAAATATAATCAACTAATCTTTAACAAAGGAGCAAAGGCAATACCATGGAACAAAGTCTTTCCAACAAACAATGCTGGAACAACTGGACATCCACATTGTCTTTAAATATAAAGACAATTATAAATTAAAAGTAAATAAATGGATCACTGGGCAAATGGGCTGCAGTAAAAAGAATGTGAATGACAATCAATGGCAAGACAATGAATCTAGGCACAGATTTTACACCCTTCACAAAAAATAACTCAAAATGGATTACAGATGTAAATATAAAATTTAAAACTATAAAACTCCTAGAAGATAACATCAGAGAAAATCCAGATGACCTTGAGTTTAGTGATGAATTTTTAGTTACAAAAGGTACGATCCATAAAAAAAAAAATTGATATGTATGCTTATGTATATAAAATTGTTAAAATTTTAATGTTAAAATTTAAATTTTCTGTTCTGTGGAAGACACTAGCAAGAGAATGAGAAGACAAGCCACAGACTGGGAGAAAATATTTGCAGAAGGTTTATCTTATAAAGAACTGTTATCCAAAATATTCAAAGAACTCAATGATAAGTAACAAACAACCTAATTTAAAAATAAGCCAAAGACCCTAAAAGATATCTCACCAAAGAAGATATGTAGATGGCAAATAAGCTTATAACAAGATGCTCCACATGATATACCATCAGGGAAATGTTAATTAAAATAGTGAGGCTAGGCACCTGTAGCTCAAGTGGCCAAGGTACCAGCCACATACACCAGAGCTGGTGGGTTCGAATCCAGCCTGGGCCTGCCAAAGAACAACTACAACCAAAAAATAGCCAGGTGTTGTGGTGGACACCTGTAGTACCAGCTACTTGGAAGGCTGAGGCAAGAGAATCACTTAAGCCCAGGAGTTGGAGGTTGCTGTGAGCTGTGATGCCATGGCACTCTACCCAGGGCAATAGCTCGAGGCTCTGTCTCAACATAAAATAAAATAAAATAAAATAGTGAGATAGCACCATATACCTATTAGAATGGCCTGGTCCAGAACACTGACCAAGTGTTGGTCAGGGTGAGGAGCAAAAGGAACACTCATTCTTTGCTGGTGACAATGGTATTGTCCCTTTTGAAGACAATTTCTTATAAAGCTACATATACTCTCACCATATGATCCAGTAATTGCACTCCTTTATGCTAAGGAGTTGAAAACTTATGTCCATACAAAAACTTGCACACAGATGTTTATAGCAGCTTTATTCATGATTGCCCAAACTTGGAAGTAACCAAGATGTCCTTCAGTAGGTGAATGAGTAATAGACTGAGAGACATCCAGACAATGGAATATTATTCAGCACCAAAAAGAAATGAGCTATCAAGCCATAAAAAGACAGAAGAAACTCAAATGCACACTACCAAGTGAAAGAAGCCGATCTGAAAAGGATAAACACCAGTGATTTTCATCCACACTGGCACGCAGCAAGAGGATCTTAGGTGTACCGCAAAAATTTTTAAAGATCATTAATTAAATAATTTTTGAAAGAAGTTCAAAGCATGGTAAGTATATTCTTTTTTACTCTTTTTTTTGATCAATACAATTTAAGTGTGCTGCAGAAGTTGAACTACAGGTTCAAGTGTGCCATGAGATTTAAAAAAGGTTGAAAAACACTGCTATACATATTGTATGATTCCAAACATATGACACTGTGAAAAAAGCAAAACTATAGATAGAGACAGTAAAAATATCAGTGGTTGCCAGAGGTTGGAGAGAGAGAGCATAGACAGCATAGAGAATTTTTAGGGCAGAGCTTAGAGAAATTTTAGGAAAGTGAAACTCTTTTTGATCTTGTAATATTGTGCTTCCCCCAAAATAAGACCTACCCAAAAAATAAGCCCTAGCAGGATTTCTATGCATTTGTTAAATATAAACCCTACCCCGATAATAAGACCAAATACGCTGCACAGCCACGCCATGCATTTTGGCGTGGAGAGTTATAAGACATCCCCTGAAAATAAGTCCTAGTGTGTCTTCTTGAGAAAAAATAAATATAAGACAGTGTCTTATTTTCAGGGAAACACAGTAGTGGATATATGTCATTACACATTTGACCAGACCCATAGAATGTACAACACTAAGAGTGAGCCTTGATGGGAATTAAGGACTCTGCATGATAGAGATGTATCATGGGTTCCTGGGTTGTATGGAGTGTACCAGTCTGGTGTTGATGCTGTTCTGGGGGGAGCCTGTGCATGTGTGGGGGCAGGGGATATATGAGAAATCTCTGTAACATCATCTTGATTTTTTGTGAACCTCAAAGTACTCTTTAAAATAATAGTCTTTTTAAAAAGTGTGTCCAGATCACACATACTCAAAACTGCACCACTTTTGCCATAATGACACCAACTCTGACAATAATAGGATGACAACAGTAAATAACAGACAAGTAGAGTCAGCTAGTGAGAGCAGCGCACAAGGTAGACGGTGCTTGGACCCTGGTTTAGACAGATCCACCTCCACGACTTCAGGCCAGTTCCTTAACCTCTCTCAGCCTCAGACTCCTGGGCTGCAAAGTGGAAACAAGAGGCCAGGTGCAGTGGCTCATGCCTGTAATCCCAGCACTTGGGAGGCCGAGGGCCCTGTCTCTAAAAAACAGCCAGGCATTGTGGCGGGTGCCTGTAGTCCCAGCTACTCAGGAGGCTGAGGCAAGAGGATCACTTGAGCCCAAGAGTTTGAGGTTGCTGTGAGCTAAGACGCCACCGCACTCTACTGAGGGTGAAGTGAGACTCTATCTAAAATATATATATACATATATACATATATATGTATATATATATACATATATGTATATATATACATATATATATATCATTATAAAGGTGGAAACAATAGTATCCCTTTTTCAAGTTTGTTTTGAGAACTAGAAATAACATATGTAGCACACAGGATACAATCCTGGCAAATGTTAGGCATTCAACCATGATAGCTGTAAAGCCAAAGTCTTATCCTGTGCTGCTTCATTCTTTTAGATTCACTTAATGTTTGTATAGCAAAGTTTAAAACAAACAAGCGTACAGAAAAAAAGAAAGAAAGAAAAGAAAAGAAAAACAGCCAGTTGGTAGCCAGAAAGGAGTTCAAAACCAGATGTTGTCGGGAGCGTTAAGAGCGTTCAAAACCTAGGCCAAGAAGCAAATGAGTGCTGGAGCTCCCCCTTCAGGCAGAGATTGGCAGTGTTATTAGGCTCTCAGGCGGTTTAAATGAGCCACACAGAGAGGATTAAAATGCAGCACCCTTCTCTGCTTGGTTTATGCTTTTCCATAAAACATAGTATTGCTTATTCAGTCATATTTGTGCAAATTTGCTAAAAATTACTATATTCAATATAACCATATTTATATTACTATATTTAGCTGTTTTTTTATGCCAACATCATAATCTAAAAAGGCAGCTTTCTCATTAGCCTGTGTACTTTAAAAGAAAAAACCCAAAGCTTAAGTAGAATTAATTCACTCTGAATCTTTCTTGGCTTAGCAGGACCTGTATCATTTCAATTTCACAAGAATGAAATGAGAATTTATTGAACACTAACTCCGTACCAATACATTCTGTTAAAAGCTCAGGAGAACAAAGGGAAGTATGAAGTATAAACTCCTGACCTCTAGGACTGTCTGATCTAATTGTGAAGACAAAACATGTCAAATCTACTAAGTGTAGAGTATAAATGTCTTCACACAATAATTAATAAAGTGCAGTGAAGGCTATGTTAACCAGTTTGATGAAAGTATTTCAAATTGTATATAAAACCAATACATTGTACCCCATAAATGCATGAATGTACACAGCTATGATTTAATAAAAAAAAATATGGTCAGCACATATACTAAAATTGGAACAATACAGAGAAGATCAGCATGGCCCCTGCACAAGGATGACATGCAAATTCATGAAGTGTTCCATATTTTTATTGGTGGGACCACACCTACAGTGCATCTTACAAGGGTACATGCAAAATTAACTAGGTGTAGAATATAAATGTCTTAACACAATAACTAAGAAATTGCTGTGAAGGCTATGTTAACCAATTTGATGAAAATATTTCAAATTGTATATAAAACCAGCACATTGTACCCCATGACTGCATTAATGTACACAGCTATGATTTAATAAAAGAAAAAAAAGAATAGCCAAAAGAAAAAATATACATATGCATAAGTGAAATGGCTACGTCAGAAGCTGATGGGTGGGCTCGTCTGTGCTGGGACTTATACCCTAGCACTACACCCAGCCCTCCACCCCATTCCCAATACCTAGAACAGCATATGGCATGACCTAGACTAGCAGGGGTCCTCAAACAGGGGGCCAGTTCACTGTCCCTCAGATTGTTGGAGGGCCAGACTACGGGCTCCAGGATGAGTCGGCTGCTAAGCAGGACAGGCAGCAGTGGCAAAAACACCCAGCAGGCCAGATAAATGTCCTAGGTGGGCTGCACGTGGCCCGTGGGCCATAGTTTGAGGACATCTGAGTAGGTCCTAGAGGCTCAGCAGGTGTTTGGTGAATTAAGCTGAATAGCCTGAAGACAGAGAACTGGGAACAAATACTGAATGGCTACAAAAGAAGCCACATTTATTTGCCTTATTTTTCTCCTTAACCCTACAGTCTAACACACTGTCATCTATTTTATCATTTACCTCCTTCCTCTAAATCTGAGGAGCATTCTGAGGGCAGAGGGTTAGTCTGTTTGACTCCCTGTGTATCCAGAGAACATAGGCTTGTGTCTGGAACACCATATTCATATTCATAAATATCTTCTGAATGAATGTTTCAGCCATAATTTACCTAGCGGGTGTACATAAGTGAGATTGAGGTTCCTGGAGTCTTGTGGAATTTCAGAATCAGGATTGATAACTACAGAATGAAATAACAAAGACGTGCCAAAGTGTTTGTTGCAGCCTTGTTTATAATCATGGCAAGGTAGAGAAGATTTAAAAGAAAGGATTGGCTGCTGCATTTAATATTACATCTCTATAACAGAAGCACTATAATGGAATGGTACATCTCTATGATGCAATATCATAAATCTATTAAAAATAGCAACATTGATATATATTCTTTTGGAAATATTACTTAGGATATACTAGACGTGATAAAATAAAGTCCCAAAGTAATAGACCTGTCTTCAAAACAATTGTGGAGGGTTAAAGGTATGTGAACAGAAAAAAGTCAGGAAGATTACACAGCATGTTGTCATTAAGTATTATCATTAGGCAGCATTAAAGGTGGATTTTAATTTTCTTTTTAAACCTTTTCATATTGCATGATTAAAAAAAATAATGATAGGCATGCATTATTTTAAAATCAGAAAAAAATAGATATCTCCAATTTTGAAAAGCAGCTGCCTCGGGATTCCATCCTGCAGCAGTGTCAGAAGTGTGGGACGACCAGCCTGGGTCCCCACATGGTCCCATCACCTTCCTGCACCTGCGTCCCTGCACCCTCCTCCAGGCTTCTTTGTAATATAAATTACAGCTGACCGTAACTGATCCCTCTAGTCTGGGATTATCGATTTCAGATGGTGATCAAATTTAATAGCTGAGAGTCATTACAGAGGCTTACCTCTTCATCCTTCTTCGTGACAAAGACCGCCCTGAATTGCCAACTGAATTTCCACCAGTGAAAGCCCAAGAACTGCTGTCTGAAGTCCTGACCGCAGGATTCTGCACCCCTGAATTCCACCCTTAAATGATCAAATAGAAAGGGCTATCCTGGGTTGGTAGAAGGAGAGTTAAACAGAAGCTTTGAATGGGATGAATATGCCTTGAAGTCGCTGCAATTGGGGATTAGAGGGAATTAAATGTATTCCCCTTAACCTGGGGCCGTGCTGCCAACTTTAAGGGTCCCGCAGGCTTATGGTGGAACTTCTAAACAACCACTTTTTCATGCTAATTCTGATTTAATTACCAGCATTTGGAACTAGCGTGAAACCAGGTATTCTCCTTTAAAGAAAAAGTATTTATTGATCCAGAGACCTGGGGTGTTACAGGCAGTAGAAAGGAGGAACAACTCAATATTAGTGTGTACGTACCGTAGCATGGACTTATAGTCAGGTTACTGACTCAGGACAAGGTCTTAAATTCTCTGAACTTCAGCTCCCTCATCCCAAAAATTGTGTTATTAGTACATACTTCACATTCTTTCTAAAGAATAGAAGAGATTGGCTCGGTGCCTATAGCTCAACCGGCTAAGGCGCCAGCCAAGTACACCTAAGGTGGCGGGTTCGAATCCCCAGCCCGGACCCGCCAAACAACAATGATGGCTGCAACCAAAAAATAGCCGGGCGTTATGGCGGGCGCCTGTGGTCCCAGCTACTTGGGAGGCGGAGGCAGGAGACTCGCTTGAGCCCAGGAGTTGGAGGTTTGTGTGAGCTGTAATGCCACGGCACTCTGCCCAGGGGGACAGCTTGAGGCTCTGTCTCAAAAAAAAAAAAAAAAAAAAAGAATAGAAGAGATTATATGATATGATAAAATGTTTAACCAATGTATGGCACACACATTTATTGGTGTACAACCTCTGTGCACCAATAAATATATACAGTAGACCCTCTGTCAGGTGGCCCAAGGGACTGTAAGCAAACGGTCAACATACAAGGAAAATGGTCAACATGAGGAACTAGGCCTGCTGTATTGATACCTACGTGTACTTTACTGTCTTGTACAGCTTTTATTAGAGAATATCATAGGAAATCATACATAATCAAAATACAATAAAATCATACATGCAGTATCATATATAAAAGTAAAACATTTCCTGTTTCCTCATGTTTCAATCATTCTTTCTGAAAAAAAGAGTCAATCTTGGTCTTTTTCCTGTTTTTATTAGAAACGTAAGTGGAGAAAGTACTCTTAATGCTGACTACGCCATTCCTCATACCTGGGCACTTTTCCACTGCAAATAACTTCGACTGCATCATCAGATGCCTGACATCCTCTTCCTTTGGAGTCTCTGCAATTTCTGTGTCAACTTCACTTGCTGCTTCCACTGCAATTGGGAGTTAGAGGGAACTGCTTCATGCACTTTCCTGCTGGTCTGTACTTTGAGCAATATCACTTGGAAAATGCCTTCTGGGTCAGGTTCATTACAGGTTGCCACCTCATCATCCACTGCAAAAAAACCTTCAAAATCTACTCTTTCAAACTCTGCCGTGGGAGATGAACTGTCTGATGGGGCCACAATACCATGCTCTTGGGTTGTGACAAATCCACCTTTCTCAAAACACTTCTGAATCGTTTCTGGCTGAACTTTATTCTAAGCAGAACTGATCCAGAGGACAGCAGCCAGAGCATTAACAGAAGTAGCAGATGAAGTTGCTCCCACAGGTGGACCACAGGTTTGTGTTTTGGTAATACCTCACTTCAGGAGCTGGGCTTGGTCATGCATGCCCAATGTTTTGATGATGCCTTGGTCAAGAGGTCCTGTTTAGAGGCAGAAATTTCAGTGTCACATTTGCAAGATGATTCACTTGTGAGTGGCCAGGCCAGTTGTTCACTCTCAGTTGAATAACCATTTCTTCATCTTCTTTTCTCAGTTGAGACTCCTTACCCACTCTTTAAACAGGACACCACTCATCCACGTGCATTTGTTTGATCCCCAAGTGACCAGGAAGTTTTCAGGCTTCATGTTCTTGAATGGGCCTGACTTTGCCGATTTACCAATGGCTTTAGTCACCAAGTCACCAATGGCTTTAGTTTCTGTCCAGCTGAGCTAGTGCACAGCAGAAATGTGAAACATACTTTGGAAAGTTTTCCATTTTTACATTTGTCACCCTTCATGACAAGGTTCCTGTTCAGCATCACCTTAAAAAAGAGTCCACGCTCATCAGGGTTAAAGATATCATCATCATCTGTGTGAGTTTTTTAGCAACTTCTTGGAGCATTGGTCAGGAGATTCAGACATTAACTGCCCTCATCTATTTGGCAGTTTCCTTTTTCTATTGTAAGTCTCCACTCCCCTTACCCCATCTCTCCAAGTACTCACGTTTATGTTTTTAGATGTTGCGAGCTGTGGTCTTGCTAACACCAAAATGTTCCACCATCTTTCTTTGGCTTCTACTTTCCAGAAAATGTAGATCAACCTTTTCCTTCAATGTCAGCTATCTGAGTCCTTCCCTTTGGGCCATCGTGTCTCAAGTAACTGTAAAATTTTTTAGTAATTGTTAGATGTACTCATTCAGACCACTTCTTCACATTGAAAAAATCTTCCACAACACATGATAAACAATAGGACATTAGGCCTAATCCAATACATGGTGATAATAAAACATAAAAACAGAACTTGTA
Organism: Otolemur garnettii; assembly: GCF_000181295.1. Lineage (NCBI taxonomy): Eukaryota > Metazoa > Chordata > Mammalia > Primates > Galagidae > Otolemur > Otolemur garnettii. The sequence continues at coordinate 7,165,902 of NW_003852468.1, read as the reverse complement.
CTAAAGAAAACATAATACAACTGAAGGGCAAAGCCCACACCTTCTACCTACGGTGTCAAGTGGACTCAACTGGTCACGCTATAGAGAGTAAATTAATATTGTGTGTCACAGTCTGAGTGGTCAAGATACAACCTACGGAGGTCAATATCTAGAGGTCAGTCTTCCATTGAGTACATGTGGCGCATGTCCACTCTGTGAAAATTAGGTCAACTTAAGGAGATGGTCAGTGTGGGAGGTCCTCAACCCTGGAGGTCCTTTACTTATTGAATATATATTATTCTTTTATCAGTGTTTACTATGGCTAATTTATTAAGACCCCCTCCCCAAGCCCCAGCCACTCTCCTGGATGCTATACTTACTTCATGTTCTCACAACTCAGTATTTGATGTAAATACCTATTATACAGATGAGGCCCACAGAGGCTAAATGACTTGACCAAGATCATGGCAACATGTGACAGAGCTGTGCTTGAATCCAAGTCCATCTGCTCCCAAATCCCATTTCTGTAAACCATATTTAGGTTGTTCTAAGTGGGAGAAATAGTATATGATCCTGTTATTTTCTTGAGGGAAAAGGTGTCAACCTTTAGATGGATATGGTCAAAGGTCCAATTTTATTTTGGTCATGAAGTTCTTTCCAATTATTCAGGTGGGAACTGAGTATATATAGTACACAATAATAACAGCATCTCACATATTGGAGGCAACTTACCATGGGTCAGACAAGTATATATATCTTATAGGATTCTCGTTTCATTTTCACAGCAGGTCCAAGGAGTGGGCATTATTAATATTCCCCTTTTTGTAGATAAAAAAACCTGACGTACAATGAGGCTAAGTGTAACAACATGCCCAAGAAGCAGGGCCTAGTTTGAGTGACTCACCACTGAACTACCCACCACTCCCAGAGAGATGCATCTTAGGCAAGATGACTGATGGCACACAGGACAGTTCTCTCTCCAAACTCCCCTGAGAACTAAGCAGTGCCCATTCTCAAGGCCAAGGGCATTCTCAGAAGTCTGTTGTCAATTCCCACTCGCTGAGGCCTGGAGGCTCTGGTCAAATCTTCAATCCCATGAGGAGGAGCCTGGCCCTGGCATTGGCCTTAAAGGGGAGCAAAGGGCCAAATCAATGAGAGCATCGGAGCTTGGGGTCCAGCCAGGGAGCAGGCTCAGAGAACAGGGAATGGAGACTGTCAGGGGAGGACTGTCAAAGATGGCCACAGCAAAAGGAGTTTGACTGAGGCAGAGATTTAGTCCCATGCTGTAAAGCAGTGTTTTTCAACTTTTTTTTTTTTTAAATTTCACAGCACACTTGAACCTATAATTAAACTTCCATGGCATACTTAAATTAGGTTGATCAAAAACAAAAAAGAGTTTAAAAAAAAAAATAAAAAAGAATATACTGGGCTGGGCAGGGTGGCTCACACCTGTAATCCTAGCACTCCAGGAGACCAAGGCAGGTGGATTGCATGTATATTATATATATATATATATTTATTTATTTATTGACTGTGTTTTGAGCTTCTTCTGAAAATAATTTAATTAATGAGTTTTAAAACTTTTCACAGCACACCTAAGATCCTCTCACAGCACACCAGTGTCCCACAGCATAGCAGTTAAAAATCACTGCGCTAAAGGATGTTTCTTAAACATTTTATGACATGACTCACCAAGCAACACTATGTGACATGTGAAGAAGTTACGCAAATTTTCTTCTTTACAAAGAAAAATTGTTGTCAGGCCAAGAAAGGACACAAACAAAAATAATACATGTAGGAAGACAGGAGACTTAAAAGTATAAATTAAATTTCACAATATGGAGAAAAAGTTTATAAACATTTCAGCATTTCTCACGATTATATAGCATAACAATGATCATTTGTTATAAAATATGGAATTATTTTTACAAAGGCTTACAGTGCACAGGAAAATTTTTCAGGGAACACAGGCATCCTGCTAGTGCTGTTTAAGAAATGCAGCTTGGGCCAGGAGAGGTAGCTCTCGCCTGTAATTCTAGCACTCTGAGAGGCCAAGGCAGGTGGATTGCTTGAACTCAGGAGTTTGAGACCAGCCTGAGCAAGAGCGAGATTTATCTCTATTAAAAATAGAAAAACTAGCCTGGCATCATGGCAGGTGCCTGTAATCCCAGCTACTCAGGAGGCTGAGGCAAGAGAATCGCCTGAGCTCAGGAGTCTGAGGTTGCTGTGAGCTATGACGTCACAACTCTCTACCAAGGGTGACTGAAGGAGACACTGTCTCAAGAAAATAAATAGAGTAGAGCTCTATTTATTTTCTTGAGAGAGAGAGCACAGCTCCCATAGCACAGTGGTTACAGCACCAGCCACATACACTGAGGCTGGTGGGTTTGAATCCAGCCCAGGACGGCTGGGCAACATGACAACTGCAACAGAAAAATGACCAAGCACTGTGGCAGGCACCTGTGGTCCCAGCTACATGGGAGTCTGAGGCAAGAGAACCGCTTAAGCCCAAGAATTTGAGGTTGCTGTGAGCTGTGACGCCATAGCACTCTACCAAGGATGACATAGTGAGACTTTGTCCCAAATAAATAAATAAATAAATGCAGTTTGTATGTGAATAAACAAGTTGTAAAGTCAGATCTACATACACTGGCCACTTGCTTCTGTCAAAATGACAGAGAATAATTATCTCAAAGGACCATGACTTGTTAAAGCAGGCCTAGGACTCTAAAACAGTAGCCTTTAATTTTTTTTTACTCACATAACTCTAGCAATAAAAACTGTGGCCATCTACCCTGATATAGTATATTTTATTTATCTATAAATTATAGGCAGACACTTCTCTCATTAGCTAATATCTCAAGGCTTAGTAGATACTTAGGTGAGGTTTAGCACAAATGCCTCTGGAGGAAAAGGCGCTGTCCTCGTGATAATTTCTAAATTTGTTTTTCTCAACTTCTTGCCTAACACAATTACACTGTCATTGTCTCTAACCTCATAATATGTCTGACAATGAGCTTATGTGGAATTAGGAACGGTGCCAAACGTGGTTGGTTTGGATTTGAGTTACGGGTATTATCTTCACACTCCTTCTTTGCAGGGCTCCCCTTGAGCCTTTGCTTCATTTTGTGAGGGTTAGTTTAGTTAAGACTAAATAATACAAATTTTATATTCTCTCAAGTGGCACAAATAAGCTACACAGGCCAGACGCAGTGGCTCACGCCTATAATCCCAGCACTCTGAGAGGTTGAGGTGGGTGGACCGTCTGAACTCAGGAGTTCAAGACCACCCTGAGCAAGAGCAGGACCCCATCTCTACTAAAAATAGAAAAAATAATCAGTGGCTTGGCACCCATAGCTCAGTGGTTAGGGTGCCAGCCACATACAACCAGGCTAATGGGTCCAAATCCGGCCCAGGCCAGCTGGGCAACAATGACAACTGCAACAGAAAAATAGCCGGGCATTGTGGTGAGCATCTGTAATCCCAGCTACTTGGGAGGCTAAGGCAAGAGAATCACTTAAGCCCAAGAGTTTGAGGTTGCTGTGAGCTGTGACCCCATGGCACTTGACCCAGGGCCACAGCTTGAGATTCTGTCTCAAAAAAAAAAAAAAAAAGAAAGAAAGAAAAGAAAAAGAAAAAATAATTTGGCATGGTTGTAGGCTCCTGTCATCCCAGTACTTAGGAGGCTGAGGCAAGAGGATCACTTAAGCCCAAGAGTTTGAGGTTGCTGTGAGCTGTGATGCGACAGCACTCTACCCAGGGCTGCAGAGTGAGATTCTGTTTCAAAAACAAAACAAACAAAAAAAGCAAAGCTACTGAGAGCAGATGAGTAAACTATCAGTGGGGGGACACTCAGTGTTTCTTCATGATAATTTCTGTGTCTGTCATGGGAGCAACAGACAAACCGTGCGAGCATGCGTGGGTCGCTCCACATATTAAATTTAAGCTGAATTCCTTCCTTATTGGTAAATAAACAGGAGCAGACATCCCAATATTTTCTTCCCATTTCCCCAGTAAATCATCTGCATTCCCCAGGCTGCCCACTCATTACTCCGGGATATCAGGGGCATCATCGTCATAGACTCAGGGGTTCTCAGGGTCCATGGCTGTCACCAGATTTACAGAGTTCTGACCCCCCCCCCGCCCCCACTGACTTAGCTTACCTGCAAAGAGACCTCAAACCTTGCATTATGGCAATGAAGCCTTCTGCGGAGGGATTCAAAAGGAAAGGAGGTGATGGACAAGGTTTTCTGTCACCCTGCCCTTAAACCAATCCCAGGACAGCTTCTCACCTGACTTCTGGTCCTTTAACTAAACAGTGGCTCTAGACTAACCACTGCCCCGGGAAAGCCCATCCATCAAGCGAAGGAGGAAATTAACAACGAGTCGGACATGAGGAAGGAAGAGGAAAATTGGATTTTAAAACATGCTACAAGTTCATTTATCCTGCAGGTCTTATGATGTGGTTGTGCCTCCGCCTACTTTGTGACATAACACATGTCCCCTTGAGCTGAGTGGACTGTAGCTTCCTTGAGCAAGACGGATACAGCCCAGCAGCCTCAGTACCTAGCATAGCACCTAGCAAATAGTAGGTGCTCAAAAGATGTTGCTGAAGGATACACTCTTGAGGATAAATAGAACCTGTGAGAATCAGAGAGAACTTAAGCGAAGCACTTAGCACAGGGTCGCTGCTCAGGAAATCAATGTTTTAATGCATAAGATAATTGCTGGCGAACAATTGTGTTATTATATTATACAACGGTACTTTGTAAACTGCAAACCAGTATGCTAATTTATGCTTTTGAACACCCGAATGCCCATCATAGGAACTAATCTCCTGAGAAATGCTGAGAGTCCTCGGCCCGCACACGCCCCTTGCCACTCTGTGGGGTGGGAAAAGCTTTGGGCAGGGGCTCGGCCCAGTGCCGAGGAAGCTGTGTGTGGTGAGAATGAGGGCGCGTCACCCGGTAATGAGTAAGATAGACTGTGTCCGTCCCTCCGCCTTGCATCCCTGATTCTGAGATCAATGTTACATCATCCTTTCTTTAGCATTTGGCCGTAAGATTCCAGATGCTTCTACTATTCCTGTCCAGAGTCTCCACTAAGCGCCTGGCTCCTTTCTCAGACCCCCCACTCCTCACACATCCATGATGAAAATCCCTGTCCTTGCATCCAACCATCCAATACGTATTTTCTCTCTTCGACCTGCTACATGCTGGCTTACATCCTGGACCAAATAGATAAGTAAAGTACACAGTGTTGGATGGTGGCAAGTGCTAAAGGAGAAAGTAAAAGGGACAAGGGGAGAAGGGAATCTGGGGCCCTGGGCGCAGCCTGCACGTATAAGGGCGTGGCCAGCTGACATTTCACCAGGGAGGTGACCTGTGCATAGAACTTGGAAGAGAGGGATGGAGCCAGGCAGACACTGGGTGGGGGGGGAGAACTACCAGACAGAGGGGACACCCGTGTGAAGGACACCCTGAGACGGGGGTGCCTGTGACAGGGAATAGTGAGCTGGGAGATATGGCAGGTGGCATCAGAGCCAGAACTGCTAGGGCCTGTAGCAGTGTTTGGCTTCTAGTCTGAGTGGGATGAGAAGCCAGTGGGGATAGAGGACTGACACGAACTCACTTGTGTTCTAACAGGAATCACGCTTGACCCTGTGGGGCACGTGAGGACCACAAGATGGGGGATGCCGCAGCAGCCCGGGTGAGAGCTGATGGGCCATGTGGTATGGTAGATGTGGTGAGAAGTAGCCAGGTTCTGGATATGATCTTTTAGGTAGAAAATGCAGCACTTGGCTCGGGACCTGTGGCTCAAGTGGCTAAGGCGCCAGCCACATACACCCAAGGTGGCTGGTTCGAATCCAGCCTGGGCCCGCCAAACAACAATGACGGCTGCAACCAAAAGAAAAAATAGCCAGGCATTGTGGCTGTGGCAGGCGCCTGTGGTCCCAGCTACTTGGGAGGCAGAGGCAGAAGACTCGCTTGAGCCCAGGAGTTGGAGGTTGCTGTGAGCTGTGAGGCCACGACACTCTACCCAGGGGGATAGCTTTAGGCTCTGTCTCAAAAAAAAAAAGAAAAGAAAAGAAAATGCAGCACTTGCTGGAGCATTAAATGTGGGGGCGAAAGAAGCAAGCACCCCAAGATGAAGGCCTCCCTTGAGAGACGACCCCTTCAGCCTCCTGCCAAGAGTGACGAACTGTCTGTTCCTCTCAGCTTTTGCCCTAAGCCAAAGCCAATTTTCTAAATTTAGCCTCTCTTTTGTAACCGTTGCTCAAAGAATGCATTTCTTGGAAAGTAAGTGTATTTGAAGTTTCCAAATAGCTTAACAGTACATAAAATATATGGTGTGTGCTGATTCTCTGCAATGAATATAAATCTCTAAAACTCCTTGCTTCCCACAGAAATTTTATCAGCAAAATTAGACTTGCAGTTTCATTCCTTGCTGTTGTCTGATTAAGGTTTCATTTAAGCCTTGGGCTTATTTCTGAAAGCCTCATAAACATTTTACACACCTACTCATATATTACCAAAGCCATTCTGAATGCGGCCTACAGTAAAATTAATTACCATGTCACCAGGCTGTCACATTTCAAGAGAAATCATAAATATTTACTCAGACCTGATTCAATGTCAGCAAAAGGAAGCAATATTAGCAGCAAATTTCTTCATATTACAGTATAGCAATAGTTGGAGATTCACATGTAAATACATCCATAAAGTTTTTAGAAGACCATTTTCCACATGCAGAGAAAATAATAAATCAACACTCATATCACTTCAAAAATCCACAGGCGGGTAAAATCCACACGTTTCCCAGTTCCTCCTGGGCTGTAGCATAAGGCTGGCGGCAGCAGAAACAGAAGCCTGAGAATGAGAGAGACTCCGAGCTGAATGAAAGACCGAGGGGAGAATGTCCTTGCAGGTGCAAGCTGACAGGCTAGAGCTCGAAAGGCCAGGATTTGGGTGCTGCGGTCTGTACCCGGCAATCTGAGCCAAAAATCACTTATGTGGCAACCCAGACACTATGGTGTGGTGAAAACACACTGTATGATGTGGTTCAAATCCCGGCTCTGCCGCTTGAATAGTGTATGACTTGCAAGGGACTCTCTCTGTGCCTCAGTTTCCTTATCTGTTAAAAAGTACCTGCTTCTGCTTGGCTCCTGTAGCACAGTGGTTACAGCGCTGGTCACATGCACAGAGGCTAGTGGGTTTGACCACCCCGGGCCTGCTAAAAAACAACAATAACAAGAACAACAACAACAACAAAAATAACCGGGCATTGTGGAGGGTGCCTGTAGTCTCAGCTTCTTGGGAAGCTGAAGCAAGAGAATTGCTTAAGGCCAAGAGTTAGAGGTTGCTGTGAGCTGTGATGAAATGGCACTCTACCCAGGGTGACATAGAGTCTGTCTCAAAAAAAAAAGTACCTGTTTCATGGGGTTATGGTGAGCACACAATGTAAGTGGCTTAAAATGGAGCCTAATATACAATGGGTTCTCAGTGCACACACATGTGTATTGTATATACGCGCACGTATACATCTGTGCAAATATGGTATACATAGCACATACACACACTCACTACATGGGTTGCATAGTGCATATAATGAAGTCAAAAGAACTGACTTTGGGGTCCCCAGCTCTGTCATGATCATCTTGCCTCTCTCTCTGTTTCCTGGAATTGTTAACGGTAATCTTGCCTGGAGTTTATAAGAGTTAAATAAGATAATATAAAAGAGTTGTGGCCAAGTTTGATGGCTCATGTCTATAATTCCAGTGCTTTAGGAGGCCAAGGCCAGAAGTTCAAGACCTACCTGGGCAATGTAGTGAGATCCCACATCCATAAAAAATTTTAAAATTAGCTAAGTGTAGTGATCAGCACCTGTAGTCCCAGTTACTCAGGAGCCTGAGGCAGGAGGATCACTTGAGCCCATGAGTTCAAGGCTATAGTGAGCTTTGATTACACCACTGTATTCCAGCCTGAGCCATAGAGCAAGATCCTATCTCTAAAAAAAAGAGAGAGGTTTAAAAGTGTAAGAAAGCAAAGAAAGACAGGTACAGGGCTGGGCACAGTGGCTCACACCTGTAATTCTAGCACTCTGGGAAGCCAAGGCAGGTGGATTGCTTGAGCTCAGGAGTTCAAGACCAGCCTAAGTAAGAGCAAGACTCTGTCTCCACCGAAAATAGAAAAATTAGCTGAGTGTTGTGGCGGATACCTGTAGTCCCAGCTACTTGGGAGGCTGAGGCAAGAGGCTAGCCTGAGTCCAAGAGTTTAAGACTGCTGTGAGCTCTGATGCCACGGCACTCTACCCATTGCGATGGAGTGAGACTCTGTCTCCAAAAAAAAAAAGATAGATGAGGGCTGCTATCACAAGGATTTTTTTTATTCTACCTTTTTTCTTACTCTTCACTTCTCCAGCCTGGTGGATCTGACTCTTTCTGGGTGCTTTGGGTTTCCTAACCTGGGTTCTTGCCCTATCACCCTGCCTTCTGCAGCCACGGCAGTCAGCAGAGCCTCATACCTCTGCCGGCCAGGACTGACCCCACCTGGGGCCTCGGGGCCTCGTGTCCCTGTGCAGAGCTGTCCCTTTGGGGCTGTCTTGCAGGGAAGCCCGTGAGCCCTTACAGGGCTGGAGCTGAAGCGGGTAGGTTGAGCTTGCTCACACTGATAATTTGGGTCTTTGTGCTGTGTGCTCTAATGACTACAGAAGCAGTTAAAAGAGGTGACGAGAAGCTGCTGGGTGGGTGAGTTGGCGAGGTTATCTGTGGGGGAGGCAGCTCAGGGAGCCGGCCTGCTCCTCTCACTCTGCTTTTCTAGTTTCTAGCAGGAGGAGCGTTCTGGACCATTCCCTTCCCTCCAAGAACAAGAAGACCTCATCATTAAATGAAGAAGAAAAAGACGTTAAGGCTGAGGCCCACCTAAAATCTAGATCAGTGGAGGGCTGTGGGACCCCAAAGCTTCCTTTCCATCCATTTCCTAAATGGAAGGAAGAGTTTCAGTAATTTTATTTCTTTATTTATTTTTGAGACAGAGTCTTAAGGTCACCCTGGGTAGAGTGCTGTGGCATCACAGCTCACAGTGGCGTCACAGCTCACAGCAACCTCAAACTCTTGGGCTCAAGCAATTCTCTTGCCTCAGTTTCTCTATTTTTAGTAGAGATAGAGTCTCACTTTTGCTCAGGCTGGTCTCCAACTCATGAGTTCAAGCAATCCACCCACTTCGGCCTCTCAGAGTGCTGGGGTTACAGGCGTGAGCCACTGCGCCCAGGCATTTTTTTAATGGCTTTTTTGGGGGGGGGGGCCACACTTAGCAACTTCATTGACACATGATTTACACATCATACAATTTCCCATTATAAGTGCACAGTTTAATAACTTTTACCTAATTTATACAGTTCACACTCATCACCACAATCCAATGTAGAACAGTTCCTTATTGCAAACGGAAATGCTGTCCCCACACGCAACCAATGCCCAGGCCCACCCCCAGCCCCAGGCAGAGGCTGATCGGCTTTCCAGCTCCATAGATTTATCTTTTCCAGAAATTTCATACAAATGAAATCATACACCACATAGTCTTTTGTGTCTGGCTCCTTTCAATCATATAATTTTTTAAAATTCGTGTATGTTGTGCGTATCAGAGTCAGCTGCCCTTTATTGCTGAGTAGTAATCTGTTTACTGATGTATAGCATTTGCATATCCATTCGCCAGCTGATGAGTATTTGGATTCTTTTGTGACTTCTTTTGAAATGTTCCAGGTAAAGGAGGTTGATCCCATTTCTTTGAAGGCATTCTCTGTTAATATTTCGTGGAAATATCCCTTCGTGATAAGTGCTGGGAAACCCTGTGAAAACATGGCCTCTTCCAACACAGAAGGAGAGAGGCCACTGTCATCCCATACCCAGGTGTGTTCATTAGAGGTAACCCCGAGTGCTGAAGTAGGGAAATCATTCATTTTTCAGTCCCTGATGCTTTGAAATAAAGGAATTCTCCACCTGGAGTAGATACACAGGGCTGATGAGCTCCTTGGTTAGAACCTGCACAGGATGTTTGCAGGTCACAGTCCAACGTTGCTGATCACAAGAGGCACCGGGACAAGGAAAGCCGGATGATCCGTGTCCTTTGCATCACTCCAGCAGCGGGGGAGCAAACCACATGCCACATTCCAAAGGAGGAGGAAGATCCAAAGTGGAGGGCCAAGAGCGTGGCCCCTGTCTCCAATCCCTCCTCTACAGGTGCACCCCTAAGGCAGAGGCTAATTGTGCCTTGGCATTCTACTTTTTTCTTTTCTTTTTTTAATTTGAGACAGAGTCTCACTCAGTCACCCTGGGTAGAGAACCATGGCATCATCAAAGCTCAAAGCAACCTCAAACTTTGGAGCTCAAGAAATCTTCTTGCCTCAGCTTCCTGAGTAGCTGGGACTACAGGCACCCACCACAATGCCTGAGTTGTTTTTCTATTTTTAGTAGAGACGGGGACTCACTCTTGCTCAAGCTGGTCTCAGACTCCTGAGCTCAAGCAATCCACCTGCCTTGGCCTCCCAGAGTGCTAGGATTATAGGCGTGAGCCACCATACCCAGCCTACTTTTTTCTTGACTCACCTCCAAGCCTCTTCTCCTGGCAGGGGCCACAGAAAGCCTTGAGTTGCTTCTAGAGGGTATAATGTGGAGCCAAAAAGTAGTTCACTAGAAACTCATCATTTCTCCTGGTGAAAGTACATACAGGCTCTGCTGACAGATGACATGTGTTCACTCAGGAAACACCATGTATGTCTCAGGCACTGAGCTAGGCACTGGGGTAGAGGGACAACAGAGCTGCTGACCTCTCACTGTCCAACAAAAAAGCACAACTAATAAACAAATGAACACGATCCTGTAGAAAAGATAAGCCCAGCACCCATGAAAAGCACCCTGAGAACATGGGGATGAGACCTCCCCACTGAGCTACAGAAGAGTGGGCCTGTCATCTGGGGGTCACTACTGGGAAACACGTCAGATGGCGAGGGGGAAAGGAGAGAGCAGCATCGACACGGGCGTTTCAAGGTGATTTTACACCACCAGCTAGAAAGATCCCCTGGCTGAACTTGTTGGCAGTCCCTCCCCCTCCACTGAGCTCTCCACTTCATTCCCCGAGACCTCTCTTGCCCAGATTGAAGATGGGATTAGAGAATGCCTGAGAATTGCCTGATGAGGAAACCGAGTTGAAGGCACATGAAAGGCAAGACTTTTGATTTGGGGGGATTTCTGGATTTCCCCTGCGACCAAACCAGTTTACTAGTTCTCAGATCTGCCAAGAAGCCCTGGAAAGCTGACTGCTGGCTGTTGATACTGGACCAGCCTCTTTAGATGCTTAAACATACATGTGGTAAGCCAAGCCAACTAGCGACAGAATGACGGGGAAAGGGATTTACTAAATTACAGCTGACTTGGCCAAGGGACTCCTGTCCCACTAAGGATGTTCTACCTGGTGCTTAAAGCCTGACTTCCTGAAGCTCTCCAGGGAGAGAGCCACAGGAGCATTGCTGAAAGATGAGTTGGTGTGACAGACCTCATGTGCGCTGTGAGAGGAGACAGTGTTGTCTGGCAAGGGGACACGATGGCTCAAGTTCTGTTGCCTGGAGGCTTTCTCCCCATCAGCCTCTTCTATGACCAGCAGCTAAGAGTAGCTGCCTTGGGGGGCTCCTGCTTAAACCTGGTAACTAGAACACATTCCTTGATCTCTGTTTCCTACTGAAAGTCCACCAAGATGATAATACAGTGTGAAAAGAAGGATAGGAGGGAGTGTGGGAGGTAGAGAAGGAGAGAGGGAATGAGAAAGAGAGAGAGGAAAAAACTACAAAGACGAAGATAATAGAGAGGAAATTCATCAGATAATCAATGGTTATAAAATTCTGGAAGCTGAGAAGCAGATGACCAGAGGTAACTGGGAGCAAAGCCAGCAAGAAAGGGATGAATTAAAGCAGAAGCCTACCTGTACTGCAGATCTCCAGAAAGGCTCAGGAATTGGAAGCACTGTCTGTCTCAAAGGATAGAAGTACCTGTTGCTGCTGGAAAAGGCACAAATGATTAAAAGACAAAAAGAAGCACTTAGACCCACCCATCCTTTTTCTTACCTTCGCAGCCAGACTCCTGACCCACCCAGCAGAGGGCTGGGGATTTACTCTCTGGAAGGCTGAACCAGTCAGGCTCCAATCTTGGGGAGACTGTGTCCAACTGAGGATGGCAATTAGCCTCCCTACTGAAAACAGGGATTGTATGAAAGTTTGACTACTGCGAGCCCCATACCCTCCCCTGCTCTGCTCCAGATTTCCAGAAGCCAAGCTTATATTCCACAAGTAAGGATTTTTCTCTGGGGAAACTGACTGGCTCTGGAGAAAATGCCTAAAAATGGCAACTTTGGGGAGATGTCCCATGAAGCACCCTGGTCCCCAGCCAGTCACCACCACACAGAGTCACCACCCGCGGGAAAACAAGCTCTGATACACAGAGCTTTGTATTGGCATTTTAATCCCTTGAAATGCTGTTAATGCCTTTTTGTCTTAAAAACGGACAGTCAAGGATTAGCCTGCAGTTGGAGAATACCTAGAATGGGAAAAACATCAAAATAGACCAGTAGCTAAAAGAAACTTAGAGGAAGACGAGATAGGAAAGGCAACAGAAGAAAACATTTTAAAATCAGTAAATGTTATCCTTGGAGTAGGGTAAGATAATTGCCTCCATAAGTTTGACAATAGGAGACTCTAAAAAGTAAATATTCAGAAAATAATAAAGAGCTCTTGTAAGTTAAAAATGTGATTTAAAAAAATTTAAACTCAGTAGGAAACTTGGAAGATAAAGCATGGGATTTTACCCAGAAAGCAGAATCAAAAGAAAAATAAATGGTAAAGGAAAGATAAGATACAATTAGAGAATCCAACAAAGAGGATCAGTATGTGAATAAGACATTCGAGAAAGAGAAAGCAAAGAAGATAGAGGTAAAGAAATCACTAAAGAAACAATACAAGAAAAATGTTATAAAGCAGAAGGCCTCTAGTATGAAAGTGTCTAATGAATGAAAAAAGAAAAGCTGTCACTGAGGTTCGTAATCACGAAATTTTAGTACCCCAAGGAGAAAGAAAACAACCTGAAAGTTTCCAGAGAGGAGAAAATTTTTTTTCTTATTATTATTCATGTTTTCTGGAATTTTATTTATTTATTATTGTTGGGGATTCTCTGAGGGTACAAGAAACCAGGATACACTGATTGCATTTGTTAGGTAAAGTCCCTCTTACAATTGTGTCTTGCCCCCATAAGATGTGTCACACACTAAGACCTCACCCCCCTCCCTCCTTCTCTCTCTCTCTGCTTCCCCCCCCCCACTGTGTACTAGGTCATTAATTGTCCTCATATCAAAATTGAGTACATAGGATTCATGTTTCTCCATTCTTGTGATGCTTTACTAAGAATAATGTATTCCACTTCCATCCAGGTTAGTACAAAGGCTATAAAGATTCCATCTTTTCTAATGTCTGAATAGTATTCCGTGATATACATATACCACGGCTTGTTAATCCATTCCTGGGTTGGTGAACATTTAGGCTGTTTCCACATTTTGGTGATTATAAATTGATCTGTGATAAACAGTCTAGTACAAGTGTCCTTATGGTAAAAGGATTTTTTTCCTTCTGGGTAGATGCCCAGTAATGGGATTGCAGGATCAAATGGGAGTTCTTGAGTTCTTTGAGAGTTCTCCATACTTCCTTCCAAAAAGGTTGTATTAGTTTGCAGTCCCACCAGCAGTGTAAAAGTGTTCCTTTCTCTCCACATCCACACCAGCACCTGCAGTTTTGAGATTTTATGATGTGGGCCATTCTCGCTGGGGTTAAATGATAAGAGAGAAGAGACATTTTAAAAGCTCACACACAAATTTCTGAAACTGATCAGGAATCAGAATGGCAACAATACTCTCAACAGCAACACTGGAAGCCAAAAAACAATACAACAAAGCCTTCAAAATTCTAAAAGAAAAAAAAATGTTTGAGAGTCTCAATCTGTCTCCCTGAGTAGAGTGTATTCAGCTCACAGAAACCTCAAACTCTTGGGCTCAGGCGATCCTCTTGCCTTGGCCTCCCAAGTAGCAGGGACTATAGGTGTCAGCCACAATACCTGGCTAGTTTTCTATTTTTAGTAGAAACAGGGCCTTGCTCTTACTCAGGCTGGTCTCAAACTCATGAGCTCAAACAACCCGCCCACCTCAGCCTCCCGGAGTGCTAGGATTACAGGTGTGGGCCACCTCACCCAGCCAGAAAATTATTAATGCAGAATTCTAGCCTCTCCGAGTTATTCATGAAATGTTAAGGTAGAAGGAAGACATTTTCAGAAATGCAAGTTCTCAAAAAAGTTACGTGCATGTAGCCTTTCTCAGGAAGCTACTTGAAAATGTGCTCAAGCAAAATTAAAACTTTTTTTAAAAAAATCAAGAAAGGGCTCGGCGCCTATAGCTCAACTGGCTAAGGCGCCAACCACGTACACCTAAGGTGGCGGGTTCGAATCCAGCCCAGACCCGCCAAACAACAATGACAGCTGCTGTCGTGAAATAGCCGGGCGTTGTGGCGGGCGCCTGTGGTCCCAGCTACTTGGGAGGCGGAGGCAGGAGACTCGCTTGAGCCCAGGAGTTGGAGGTTGCTGTGAGCTGTAATGCCACGGGACTCTACCCAGGGGGACAGCTTGAGGCTCTGTCTCAAAAAAAAAAAAAAAAATCAAGAAAGACAGTAAGGGGATGAATACACAGAAAAGAGACAAAGGGAATTCCCAGGGTCTGCGGATGGAAATTTTCAGGACCACAGCTTTGCAGGCCTTGAGAAAGGGAGAGAGGAACAGAGACAGGAAGACTCAGGACAGGTCAGGGTATGGAGAGATCCTTTCAGTTCTGTCAGAGAACGTGGAGATCAATCAGCAACAGTCACTAAGCAGTAAACAAAGCTGACGAAACACAAGGTGTTTCTAACTCCAGGAAAGAGCAAAAGATGAATGGGAAAGGCCATGTGGGCACAGTGTGCCAGGTGGTTCAGCTATGACTGATGGTCAGAATAACATGAGCTCTGGATACTGATTTAAAGGCTGACGGCACAGTGTTGAGAAGATGGAGCAGGGGCAGGACTGATGGCAGGAGCACAAGAGCCAAATCCACAGCGTCGTAGTGAGAGGTCAACAGCTGACGCAGCACAAAGAAAGAAACAGCGAGGTGAGCACACTGTTGGAAACACGGGCGTTAAACACAGACTGAACAACAGAGTCGAAAGCAGGTGGGATGGTTCGTGTCTACTTGGCTGGGCCACGGTCCCCAGAGTTTGGTCAAACGTGATTTTGGATGTTTCTGCGAAGATGTGGAGGTTATTGATGTGTTTGTTTGTTGCTTGGCTTTATTTGGTGGGGATCTTTTTAAGACGAAAGTCACATTTAAAATCGGTGGACTTTCTTTTTTTAAGTAAAGCACCTTGCCATCCCTAATGTGGGCAGGCCTCATCCCATCAGTGGAAAGCCTACACGAACAAAGCAAGCAAGGACTCTGCTGGCAGATGGCCTTGGGACTTGAGCAGCAACACCGGCTCTTCTTCCCTAGGTCTCCAGCCTGCCACCTACCTTGCAGATGGGGGCCTTGCCAGCCTCCCTAATCCCATGAGCCAATTCCACCTCTCCCCTCCATGTACACACACAGCCCCCTACAGGTTCTACTTCTCCAGAGGACCCTCACTCACGCAGTGGAGGCCACTGGAGCAGAGTGGGGGTGAGACTGGGTGGAGGATTGCTGGGTTTGTTACGAACCTAGTTATTGTTTTTGATCTTTAGACCGTGCATATTTGTTGCTTTGAAGGAAAAGGATTGAATTTAAATGATAACTAAAAAGAAAAAGATGATATGCTCTATCATCGAGTAACCCGGTTTAAAATCCATCTCTCCCACTTACTGGCTGTGGCCTTACATACATTTCTCTGCGCCTGATCTCCCCACGTGTAAGATGGGGCCTGGTGGAGATACCACAGGAGTTCAATAAGCCAGAGAATGTAGAATAAGGCCGGCGCACAGTCGGTGCTGAATACACCATAGCAGTTCCTGTGACAAAGACGCCTTTACTTTCTTTAACTGTCCCTGCCGGGGACTTGGGTGTTACTTTGATTTTGTCAGGATTATTGTGCCCATAAAATACACTGGCAGAAAAACTCATTCTCTTGTAAAAGAGTATGTGCCCTTTTAATATTTTATCCCTGCTGTGCTTTCTAAAACAAATACACTTCAGCATTATAATTAAAACTCCTTCCAGCGAAGCTGCCCTGGTCCCCCAAGGGAGGTCAGTCCCAGTCAGCTCTCCCGCATCGATCCGCGGTGCCGCCCGAACTGGCCTGCTGCCTCCAGCTCAGCAACTTCCTGGCTGTCACTTGCTGTGCACAAATGAAATCATTTCAAATAACCTAATGTGCGCTTCTGCCACTGAGAAAACTGAATGAAAAGGCAAAGGAGTCCCAGCAGGAGAAACCACGGCGAGCTAGCGCTCTTTCAGGCTGCATCTCTTGGGTGACTGGGCCCAGGAAAATGTGAAGTTAGAAGGGCAGTGGCACCCAAGGGATGGGGTCCTGCTGCTGTCGGGAAAACCCATCTGCATCCCCCAGGGGTGATTCTTCATTTGCTTCTGAAGTTATCCGATGCTGCCTTAAGCAGCAGTCTTATACAGGGGCCAGGGGGCATCTGCAAACTCCCTAAATGGTCTGGTGTGAGAATGCAGTTATCCAGGAAGTGGTCAGTGGTTACATTCGATTTTCAAAAGAGCCTGTGCCCCTCAAAATGTGGCATCGCTGGCAGCTTCTTCTCTGGGTTACCCTGAGTATATAAGCCTCACAAGCTGAGATGTCAGTGCTCGGAGAGGACACCGGTCCTCGTCACTCCAGTGTTCCAGGAGTCCAGCTCCTACACCCACTGTATGTGCCGGCTGTTCAGGACCATTGCATTATATTTGCAGCCTCCCTATGGTGATCCATGTCCTCAGACCTTTAAGCATTTCCATACCGTTTCTATTGTTTGGCCTTCCCTCTCATTGCCTGTTGACTTGAGAAAAATGTACTCAGCCTTTAGCCCTCAGCCCAAACTTCCCCTGTGCTGTGAGCCCTCCTGGACCTCCCCCCAGCCTCCGTCTCCTCCGAGCCCACTACCCCGGCTGACTCCATCCTTCTTCCTCAGCACCACGCTGATTAAAGGACTGAGCATATTGGTTGTTTTCTTCTCTGTCCTTTTCACTAAAATGAATTATGATGAAAGGTTTTGTCTTTTTCATCTCTGAAAACAAGGAGAAACCACGTGCACCCCTCCCTGTAGCTGCTCAAAGCTACTTATGAATCCCCAAATGCAAGGAGCTCTCCACTCCACCTGGCTCTTGTCTGTGCTGTTGGCCTGAGCTGAATAACATACCTGGTACACAGAATGTGCTCAGTTAAAGTGCAGTGGGTTGTTAAAAGGATGGCTTGTTCCCTGAACCATACCAAACCACTCATAATCATGGGTGCTTGTTATGCTTCTCAAAAACGTTGCAAATGGGACGTGATGTTTCAAAAGACAGTGTGTTAACTCCTGCAGTAACCTCTGCTGCTCTCGGAAGGAGACAGGAAGACGTGGAAGGAGCTTAGAGACAGACCCCTTCAGCCCTCTGGCAGTGCAGAGAAAGCAAGAATGGTATCAGGAGAATCAGCCTCTCTACCAGAGATGTCCTCTGAAAGAAATGGCAAAGCCAACCAGACCAGACAGATTCCTGGATGTTTATTTTTTTCTTGATGCACTTGGACAA
Organism: Otolemur garnettii; assembly: GCF_000181295.1. Lineage (NCBI taxonomy): Eukaryota > Metazoa > Chordata > Mammalia > Primates > Galagidae > Otolemur > Otolemur garnettii. The sequence goes on along the minus strand of NW_003852468.1, from coordinate 7,148,110 downwards.
AACAGTCGTTTTCCATCCTTGCTGTGCTCGCGGCACTGGGTCTTTATTGCCTGCTTCATGGTCATGTTTCTCTTTTCTCAAAAAAGATTTGCTGGAGGTTGGCTCCTTCCCCATTAAGGTCACCAGAGAGTCACTGAATACTGCGAAACAGTAACTTCAGCAAAATGTCAGGGAAGATTTAGTGAAAATGAACCCTGCCTCGTGCCCGTCGGTAAGGAGCAGAGCTAGCCGAGACCACACCGATGGCAGAGGTGAGGGCAGGCCGTGCCACTCCTGGGAGACCAAGCTGTCTGGTACAGGAGCATGCTCCCCAAGGGCGCCAGCAGGTGAGGGGGCCTTCGGCTGTGGGCATCTGTGTTAAGACCATTCCTGTTACTGGCTCCCCAGCTCCAGCAGGGGCTCCAGCCCTTCTCTTTGTACTACAGAATTTACCCTCAAAACCCAACTGTGATTCGTACAGCGATGGAAGAGGAGTAGTGGTAATTTGCAACTCAGAGCCTGATTTGAAATTGACTCTGCCCTGGGTCAGCTGTGTCCCTGAAACATACCTTCCCCTCCCCTGGTTTGGAAGCCCAGACCTTCCACCTCAGAGCTCCCAAAAGGGACTCTTAAATCCTTCCTGCTGGAAATATCCTGTGGGTCACAGAGGTTAGGCCACAGGTAGACCAACTCTCCGGGCAGGTTATGCATTAGGGAGACATGGAAAAAAAGAAACTTGAATTTAAAGGGCAAGGTGAAACTTTTCTTTTTCTGCTAAGGTGGCCAGAAATCAAGCTGGTAACTGGATTCTCCTGTTTCTGTCCCAAACACCACATGTGATGTCCAAATGCGTAGATTGAGACGAGACAAATCTAAGCCATTTGCCCAGCCCCTTCACATTTTGGAGGTTTTTTGTTTTTTTTTTTTTTTTTTTTGAGACAGAGTCTCACTCTGTTGCTCCAGGCTAGAGTGTCGTGACATCATAGATCACAGCAACCTCAAACTCTAGGACTCGAGTGAGATCCTTCTTGCCTCAGCCTCCCAAGTAGTTCTGACCTGAGACAGCCACCACCATGCCCAGGTAACTTTTCTATTTTTTTTTTAATTGACACAGGGTCTCACTAGGTCTCCCTTGGTAGAATGCTGGAGCATCACAGCTCACAACAACCTCAATTTTCTGGGCCCAAGTGATGCTCTTGCCTCAGCCTCCCAAGTAGCTGGGACTACAGGCACCCGCCACAATGCCTGGCAACTTTTCTATTTTTGGTAGAGGTAGATCTCATTCTTATTCAGGTTAGTCTGGGACTCCTGAGCTCAAGCAATCCACCCACCAGCCTCCTAGAGTGCTAGGATTATAGGTGTGAGCCACCACAGCCGACCCCCTTCACATTTTGCAGCCTCTTGGTCAGCTGACCACACAGCTCCCTGAGAGTCTCCTCAGGGGCAGCTAATTGACCAGGTAGTGACTTCTCTTCCTCCTGGGGGACTGAATGAGACTAGACGCGTGAACCAGAGCAAGTCACTCTCTGGGTCTCATTTTCTTCCTCTAGACAATAGAGAAGTGACACGTGATGGTCCCCAAAGGCACTTCCAACCCACAGGCAGTGACTAAGAAAATTTAACAACAACTTGCTTCCAAGTTTTAATAAAATAACTTCATTGGTTTTATTAAAATAGACAAATTCATGCAAAGTAGAAGAATTCACAAAACAAGTTTTAAAAGATCCTAAATACCTTTATCTAGAAGTAACCACCCTTAACATGTGTTAAAGATTATTCTAGGCTCAGCGCCTGTGGCTCAAGTGGCCAAGGCGCCAGCCACGTACACCCAAGGTGGTGGGTACGAATCCAGCCTGGGCCCGCCAAACAACAATGACTGGTTGCAACCAAAAAATTGCCGGACTTTGTGGTGGGCACCTGTGGTCCCAGCTACTTGGGAGGTGGAGGCAGGAGACTTGCTTGAGCCCAGGAGTTAGAGGATGCTGTGAGCTGTGATGCCATGGCACTCTACCCAGGGGGACAGCTTGAGGCTCCTGTCTCAAAAAAAAAAAAAAAAAGATTATTCTAGACATCTCTTTATTCATACTATCAGACAGAAAGGTAGATGGACAGATGGAACTGATTTTACAAAGATCAGGTTATGCTCTATATGTCTTTTTGGCAAAGGCATCAAATTTAATATTACTTTTAAACTTAATATGAAAAATAAATTGAAGTAAACTGAAAATGTAATATGTAGTGACAGATGTAGTGGCCAAATGGTCACAATTTTTCTGTCACTCTTCTAGCTAAGAGATGGGGTCTATTTCTCCATAGCCTTGAACCTGGGGTAGGGCAGTGACTGCTTTGACTGATAGAGTATAGCAGACGTCACCCTGCTTCTGTTCTTTAACAGAACTGGCAGCTCTGCGTCCTTCCCTGTGGAACCCAGCCACCATGCTGCAAGGAAGCCCAAGTAGCCCCAAGTGGGAAATGGAGGCCCCTGGCCAGCAGCCACAACTGAACTCCCAGAAACAGCCATTATCACCTTTGCCCTTCTGGCCCCAGTTGACCTACTCTGATTGACACTAGGTGTATTAGATGACTGACAACTTAGTCAGTCGTCTAAAACTGATGTGAAAACCCCCTATCCCTCCCCCACAGGATGTCCTACTAAGAAAGGTGAACAGGTCAACTCCTTACCCTACCCCACCAGGTGTCCTATCTGGGAAAGGTAAATGGGCCAACCCCACCTTCCTGACCTTTAAACCCCAATCCACCATTACTCTTGTGTGAATTTCTTCTGGGTTGGAAATCTTACCCCCACCTGCACCAAGGTAGAATAAAGCCATTTTAATTGCACAAACCGGGCCTGTTTTCCTTTCGTCTCACGCCTCGGAATAATCTTTCAGAAAGAAAAAAAAGAAAACAGAGGCTGAGAGAATATGTCTTCTAACCATGCATCAGGAAAGAGGTTAATATATAAGGAACTCATAAAAATCGAATGTGAAAACAAAAATGAGGATCTAATTAAAATTGAAAAACACTAAATAGTTATTTTTCTAATATAGACGTAGACAAGGCCAACAGGTATGTGAAAGTGTGCTGAAGATTGCCAGTCATCAGGCAACTGCAATTCAAATTTATGTTGAGCTATCACTTGACCAGTTGACACCCGCTAGGACAACTAATGTTTTTTTTTTTTAAAAAAAGGGGGGGTGGAGATAGCAAGTGCCTGCTAGGAAGTGAAACAGAAATCCTGTACATATTTGGTGAGTTATAGGCAGGTATAGTCATGACAATCTGGATGGAGGGCCATCAACCTTAAAAAACAAGCAAATATAGAACTACCATATATTCTAGCAATCCCACTCACAGCAGGAGCTGCCTGCAACTTTCATCCCTCTCTTGGAAAACACTGTTCCCTGGTGTTGCTTCTGTTCTGCTGTCTCCCCCCTTCCCAGCGAGTCTTTATTGTATTTTTGACAAATAGTTGTTTATTTTAAATTGTACAGGAACTTTATGGCCACCCTGTATTGGTTTCCCATGATCTGGTGATATAAAGTTTCCTTTCAAAATAGTTTATTAGATTAAAAAAGCAAGCAGATTTTTAAAATACATATTAAGGCTGGGCGCCATGGCTCACACCTATAATCCTAGCACTCTGGGAAGCTGAGAGAGGTGGATTGCCTGAACTCATAGGTCAAGACCAGCCCGAGCAAAATCAAGACCTTGTCTCTAAAAATAGCCGGGCATTGTGGTGGGCTCCTGTAACTACTGGAGAGGCTGAGGCAAGAGAATCGCTTAAGTGAAAGAGTTTGAGATTGCTGTTAGCTGTGACACCACAGCACTCTACTGGGATCAACAGAGTAATACTCTGTCTCAAAAAAATAAATAAAAGACATATTAAGTATATAATAGAACAAGCGGCACTAAATATGCCAAAAATTAAGTCTGTAATACATGAATGAATGGTTTTGTTTTGTTTCGTTTCAAGCTGTCACCCTGGGTAGAGTGCTGTGGCATCATAGCTCATAGCAAGCTCCAACTCTTGGGCTCAAGCAATCCTCTTGCCTCAGTTTTTCTATTTTAGTAGAGACGGGGTCTCACCTTTTGCTCAGTCTGGTCTCAGACTCTGAGCTCAAGCAATCCTCCCACCTCAGCCTCCCAAAGTGTTAGGATTACAGGTGTGAGCCACCTTACCCAGCCGCCGAATGAATGGCTTTTAGAAAACAACTATTCTTTATCCCATTAAAGAATCTTACTTTTTCTTTTTTTTTTTTTTTGAGATTTTATTAAAAATCTGTTCCTCAGTGGCAGTCCCCCAGTGTGGCTACGCTGTGCCTGGTGCAGGGATCCTGGAGCCCAGGCTTCAATGTCCACTTCCCCACTGTCCTCACCTCTCTCCCAAGGGTCTCTGCAGAGTGAGAAGACAAGAGGAAGGAGGGCAGGGTATGTGAGAGCCAAACTAACTCCATTTTGTCAGAGACTCCATTTTAAAGCCTGGTTGTTTTTCTAAGTTACATTCCAGGAATGCTGAGTCACGTAAGCAATGCCTCACGACCTCGCACAACATCTGCCCATGCATAGTGATGGCAGCCCCCTGACCAATCAGCCTAGAACAAATACTGCCCAGAGCAATAAGGACCCACCTCAAACCAGTCGGTATTGAACAAGTACCTCTGCACAGTCAGAGACCTTATCAGTGTGCTGCAACCCCCACCCCTCCCTTCTTCCTTTCTGGACCCCTTAAATTCCCCCTCCATTTTAGAGTCGGGGCTTCTCTGCTCTCCTGCTGCGTCAGGGTCAGAGAGCCCAAGCTCGAGCTTGCAAATAAACTTTGCCTCTTGCTTTTTGTATCGGATACGGTCTCGGAGTGATTGGGGGGGATCCCCGTGATTTGGGCATAACAGGTACCTGTGAAGTCAGCTCTGATGTTAGTAGCTCACACACTAGCAAGAGGAACTTCGTCTCAATTATTTCCTCTTTTGCCTTCAGCCGAGCTGAGTCCCCAATCCTTGCTGGGGATACCTCTGCATTCTCAGGGAGCTGGTCAGCAGTTACCCCCTCCCATGGAGCGCTCCCCTTCATTCCCCACGACCACTGTTGCCCAGACTGAAGAGGAGATTAGATAACTCCTGAGAATGAGGAAACTTAGTCAAAGACATGAAAGATGACATAAAACTTTTTTTTTTTTTGGCCGGGGCTGGGTTTGAACCCACCACCTCTGGCATGTGGGGCCAGCGCCCTACTCCTTTGAGCCACAGGTGCCTCCCAGATGAGATAAAACTTTTTGAATGGGGGTGATTCCAAAGAGAGGACGGACTGACCAGCTGAGGCTCACCAGCCACAGTGAATCCCCTCACTGGGGTGACACCTCGGCATCCGCTATGAGTGTAAGCTGGACTTTCTCACACCAGAAATGGGGCTTAGTCATTCTTGGCACGGTTTCCAGTTCTCCAGTTCCTCGGTGTGGTCGATACAGGTGTCTGTCTGACACAACCACCTCCTGGTGACCGCCTTCCTTGAGGACAACCAGATACAACCTGTTTGAGCCCCCTCTTGGCCCTCCCCCTCTCCACTACCCCACATGGACTGCACAGAGACCCCCTCGGCTTCAACACAGAACCCAGGCTTGCTTGCTGTAAACCTACCACAGGAAACCTGCTTGAATAAGGTCCTGACCCCAGTAAAGGCTTCGGCCCCCAGCGCTGGTTGAGGTGTGTGCCCCAGGCAGCTCCGCCCTTCCTGTTGGCCCTGCAGGGCGTGCGCTCCTCTCTGGGACCTGTGAGAGGTCGACTGCTGGTGGGGTTTCACCTGTCTTCTCAGAAGCATCTTCTGCGTCTCGCCTGACCGACACACGTGAACATCACTTTTCTCTTGGTCAGAGACCTCCTAGAGAGTGGCTATCTCGGTAGGAATAAACTGCACGCAAGTCACAAGACGTCTCAAGAACACCTGCCAGTATAAACACATTTCCTGTGCGAGGGACGCCCAGTCACAGATCTGATGTCTAGGCATTAGCAGTCCACCAGGATAAATCGCATCGCAAGACAAATACACCATGAAGGTTCACAGATAAATCCTCTGATCCCAGCTCTGGCTGGGCTGGAGTTTATAGTTAATCTCCTAAGAGAGACTTCAGACCAAACTAAGGGGAAAAACAGTTATTTTATTGTTTTTAAATTATTCTCCCTCTTTCTGTCATAGACTCACAGTCATATACACATTTATACAAACGCACACATTCTTACATATATACGCGCATTCACACACAAATGTACACACACATACAAGCTTACACACATGGTGCACACTGGTATACACTCGCTTCACAGGCATACACACATCTATACACATTCTCCCAGACACCTAACTCACACGTTGACATAGACACACACACACACACACACCCCAGAAGTGCATCCCCACACTTGTACATGCACAGACTCAACTACACACACATCCTCACAAACTCACACACACATTCCTGTTAAACTCTCCTCCCTATTAAAACAAAAAAGTACTCCTGCTCTTAGGCATCAAGAAATGATCTCTTCACAGCCACAGAAATCCCCTGAAATATTACCTTACCTGTTATCACAATGACCTGGAAATTGGCCAACTAAATTAAAATGCAGGGACAGTCAACTCTAGCAGTCAAAAGAGAGCGATGTGGGTCAGAAGACAGAGTAATTGATTGTACTCGTCTTTTCTTTCCAAATGACTAAAAATTTTTTTTGAGACAGTCTCACTATGGGTAGAGTGCCATGACATCATAGCTTACAGCAACCTCAAACTCTTGGGCTTAAGCAATTCTCTTGCCTCGACCTCCTGAGTAGCTGAGACTACAGGCTCCCTCCATAACACCCAGCTATTTTTTGGTTGTAGTTGTCATTGTTGTTTGACAGGCCTGGTCTGGATTCAAACCCTCCAGCTCTGGTGTATGTGGCTGGCACCCTAGCCACTGAGCTACAGGCACCAAGCCACTAAATTTTTGTATTCTCCTAAAAATACTTGAATCATTACAAACCCAGATGCCAAACTTTTTATTTCAGCCTTATGAATCTCAGATATGATCTTTATCCCAGGTAGTAGAAGCTGAGTTCACTAAAAACACATGCTATCTTAATTAGATGACTGAGCTAAGTCACAGTCTAAGTTGGAGGGTGGCGAGTGAGCAGACAGGTGGGGGTAGGTGGTTTAATTTCCCCAAGTCCTGCAGCTGGTGGTGATTTATCTTAGAAATCTGCATCGTTCATTAAGTATGAACAGCATCTGATTTATCATGTGCAGAACGTGCTGCAACCAAGGATCACCCTCCTCAAAGAGACCTAACGCTCCTGTGAACTAAATCAGCAGTAAGTCTGTGTCACGGGGCAGACACAACAGGCGTCACCTTCTTACTCCCTAATGACTTCCACCTCATTTAATTGCTCTTTAGAGCCGCACCTGTGCTGTTTGACAGCGCCCTCTTGGATTTTCCAGAAGGATGCCGCCAAAGCTAATAGACCCAGAGCAAACCGGGGTTGCTATTATAGAATTGAAGAGCCTGTGGTGTCTCGTTCCATGAGCTGGTATGTGTGGTGGGGGTCGTTGGGGGGGGGCAGAGAAATTAGTGGAGCAGAGAAAAGGAAGGGAACAGCAGTTTTGCTCCCACCAATCTCCCCCCTTGGCCGACTCTGCCTGCTGTGCAGGCCAATAGATTAGATTTGCTCTCCTGCCAAGAGAGGGCTTAGGACAGAAAGCAAAAAGAGCAGCCTTAATGTAAGTCCAGCCGAGATTCTGGGCACAGCTGTGACCGAGGCAACCAAGCAAAGCCAAGTTGGGGGCGAGTGGTCATTGCCTCTGTTTCAGTGCCACAACATAGCGTCAGGATCCAGCAGGGTCTGTGAGCCACAGGGCACAGCTGTAATGATGCCTCAGCTGGCACAATGACCCAGGACCTCATGTCAAGAGGACCACCAGCAGCGACAACAGAGGTCATTTAGCCCCCCTGGAGTACTTGTGTGCTACAGTCTTCCCTGAGGAGATCAAGCAATAGGGATTGGGGAGACTCATCCTGAGTAGCGGTGAGTCCCCAGAGACTCTCAGAAATACTTGGCATAGCTGGCAGGCTGAAATCCTGTGTTCCAGGAGAGGCTCCGATGTTAATGTCAATGCTACTCTTTTTGTTCCATCAGACAAGTGAAATCTGAAGACATTCAGATATACACACAATCAGTACGTAAAGTATCTTTAGCCTCACATGCTGAGACGGCTAGCTGGCTCCTGGGAACTCAGCTAGAAGACATGCCCAGTCTTCCTTACAGTCAGGAGTGTCTACGTGACAGAGACCTGGCAAATGGAATGTAAGCAGGAAAAATGGGAGCTACTTCCAGGCCAGGCTCGAAATAATGGCAGGCTTGCTATCATCCCTCAGCTGGATGGAGAGAATGCCAAGGGCCTTGCAGCCTTCAGAGCCACAAGATGGAGACAGCCTAGAACCTGCATGTTCCACATGGAAAGCCGCCACACCACAAATGCCCACACTGATGGAACCTAAGCAAAAAGCTCTTATTGTACCAAGCCACTGAGATTTGGGGATTGTTTATTATAAAAACTAGTGTTGCTTACCTTGCCTGTTACACCAGAAAAGCGTTACTGTCCCCAATCTAAATGCAGAAATTGAAACTCACTAGGGTTCCATCAGTGGTTCTCAACTGGGATCAATTTTGCTTCCCAGGGGACATTTGGCAACATTTGGGGACATTTTTGTTAGTCACATCTAAGGGGGAAGGTGGCATCTAGAAGGCAGAGACCAGGGACGTCCTCCTCCACAGGACAGCCTCCTGCAACGAAGAATTATCCACACTAAAATGAGACTCGGTGGGATGGAGGGTCCAGTCACTTGTTCAAGGTCTCTGAACTGGATCTAGCCGGTGGCTTCCAACCTCAGTCCTTTCTCTGTATCAAGTTTTCTTCACCTGGAAACGTGAGCTTCCATGTGACGGTTCCCACACCCCCTCATCATGTCTTCACACTACTTGGGGGGGAAGTCCCCTCCTGGGCGAAAAAGAATCAAATTGAGGAATAATAAATGTACGTATACACATAGTTTGATAAGTTTAATGGAAAAGTGACACTGGTATTTTCTACTGACTCAACAGGGACCAGAATATTGCATGAAAATATGTAAAAATATTTGCAGTTCTAACCAGTTGTCAAGCCTTAGAAACCTCATTTAGGGTGAAGGTATTTCTATCTCACTGCATGGGTCTTTGCTGCCTTCTACACGATCAAAACAAAAAGCCAGCCTTTTTTTTTTCTGCATCCAAAGATAATCCTGTTTGTGATTTTTTTAAAAAGACACTACTAGAAAAATAGCAAACAAAAAGTATTTCCTAAATTATATCTTCCTGAAGAAGTCATGGTAAGTAAATTCATTCATATTCTTCAGTACTTGTTTCTGTGCATATCCTAACATTTCTGTATTTTTTTTTTTTTTTAGACGGAGCCTCAAGCTATCCCCCTGGGTAGAGTGCCATGGCATCATGCTCACAGCAACCTCCAACTCCTGGGCTCAAGCGAGTCTCTTGCCTCCGCCTCCCAAGTAGCTGGGACCACAGGCGCCCGCCACAACGCCCGGCTATTTTTTGGTTGCAGCCGTCATTGTTGTTTGGCGGGTCCGGGCTGGGGATTCGAACCCGCCACCTTAGGTGTATGTGGCTGGCGCCTTAGCCGCTTGAGCCACAGGCGCCAAGCCCATTTCTGTATTTTTTAATTAAGATACCACATATATACACACACACATACCAGAGACGACAAGAGTAAATTTGTGTTCTCCTCTTCCTCCTGAGAACACATCTAGAATACATTTCCCTGCCTTGCAATTAGATATGGTCACATGACAAAGTCCAGCCTATGGAACACGACTACGGGGGATGAGCCGAGGCCTGGCCATGAAAACCTCCTGTCCACACTGCTGCAAGCTCTTTCCTCTCTCTAGCTGGCTGGAACGGAGGTGGCCCTATGTTGGAGAAGACAGAGCTTCCTTCAGCCTGAGCCCTGCATGTCCACTTGAACAGGAATCTCCCCCAAGAACCTGTTCACTAGCTCTGGATTGTTGCATGAATAAAACTACTGCATGCACGTGGGACATGTCTATTATACAAGCTACCAATACTGCTCTGCAACTTACTTCTTTCACCTGGGACATTTTTCCATGTCAGTACCTGTACTGTATTTCTTATAAGATATACTTTTCCCCCCACAATTTAACTTTTCTGAAATTATGAGCTATCTCATATTTGAGAATTACAGTTCCCAGAATATTTTCATTAAATGGTGGTGGCATCTCACAAGTACAGAAATACTACAAATCTTACTTTTTTAGCGGCTTTAAAAAATACTATGAATTTATTATTGCTTTTAAAAATCAAAATGGAGGGAGGTGGAGCAAGATGGCGGAGGGGATGCATCCCTGAGTCAACCCTCCTGCGGTTTCAGGTGAGAGTGGAGGGGGCTGAATCTTTCCCGCATGGAGCGCTGGCATGGACAAGCAGCGCAGGGCATGCAATAAGGAGGTGAATTGCTGGATTGGAAGTGTAGCCCAAAACTATGGTGTCTGCCAGAAAAAACTCAGGGCAGCAGCTGAAATGGCGCCAGCTGTGACTGCAACTGGCAGCGCCGGGTCCGCAGCTGGCACCCTGAGAGGCAGAAACCAATCCCTCCCCCACGAAGGACTTCTGTGCCCAATTTGTGGGGAGTTTGTGTGTTTCACAGAGATTATGGTGAGGCGTGGATTCTCGAGCAGAATTGGGCAGCCAGAAACAGGAGCCATTTGGACCTGGTTTGGGGCATCAGGGATCCAGGCATTCGGACAGAAACTTGAGGGGAAGGAACTCCGCTTAGCAACCGATCCGTCCTGTAATTTTGGAAGTCTGTGTGGAGCTGCACTGACACGGCGACCCACAGGGGGAATCAGTACCCTTCCTACAAGCACGGAAAAATCTTTTTTGTGAGCTGCCACGGAGGTGGCAGCAGCAGGAACTAGAACTAACCAGCCCTTCTCCCATCAAAAATAAACTGATCGCGGAGCGTGCAAAAAGCGCCCAGCTCTTTTCCCTCGGACCACAATTTTCTGTTTGAGGGGAAATTAGGAGTTGAGTGGAAAATCTGAGGAAGTGTGGACTCGTGTGCCGAGTTTGGAGGACAGATAGGAGTGGGCAGCCAGCCAGGAACCAGATGTAATGTAAAACTCCAAAAATGGCGTCTCCATACCACAGCTCCCAGAAGCGCAGAGACCTCATTCTGACCTGCAGCCAGCCATCCAGCATCTGAAGCTAATCCAAGATGCCCAACACTTTGCGGGAACTGTTCTAGGGAGAATCTATGCAACCTGCCGGCAAAGGTTCTCTTTTTTTCTTTCTTTCTTTTAGGTTTTAGCATGGGGACTGCTCACAGCGCCACCTGCTGTCTAGAAATTATATTGCAGCATAATTATATCTCCTTTAAACTGGAACCCCACCGCATTTATAAAGGGGTTTGTTTGTATATGTTCAAAAGAACAGTATTTTTCTTTGTGATGCCCTCCTTTTTTTTTAATTATTATTTATTTTTATTTTCTTTCTTCTTATTTGTTTTCTCTACCATTTTATGAACAATATTTTCATGGTTATTTTTTATTACTAACTTTTTTTTTTGTCAGTTTGTTGGTTGGTTGGTCTTTTGTTTTGTTTTCTTTTTTGTCTGTTTGTTTACTTGTTTCTGAGTGTCTGGGCATCGGTGTGCTTGTGTGTCTGGTAGCATTTTAGTCTGTTTATTTGTCTGCTTGGTTTCAATGTGTTTTGTACTTTGCTAAAACCTCGGGTTGGCTATACTCCCTAACTACAATTTTCACATCCAATAAGAATTTGGAGGAACAGGGGATGAGAGCTGACTGGAGCTAGCTTTCAACATAAACTTCAGTTCAGGGGGAGAGACAACCGCCAGAAGAACCCAATGAAGGTGAAGGTGGGGAGCAGAGCTGAGAGAAGAGATAAATGCACATCTTCCCCACCAAGGCAAACCATGACTTCAAGAAAACAAATTCCAGGTTTAGATTGAGCCCAAGTGGACTATTCTTCAGCTCCCATTGAGTGCCTGCAGCAGATAGGCTTCAACTATCTCTGCTGGCTGGTGACAAAGAGTGGTCACCGAGTGGAGAAGGCACTGACATTACTTGGACTCCGGCAGGCACAAAACCCTGATGGACTCATTGACTTTACCTGGACTCTGGTAGGCACAAAACCCCGACTCACTTGCCTATTGGACAGGACTGGGTTACAGAGTCTGGGTTAACAGAGACTGGTAGTGGGGTTATCAGAGTCTGAGGTCACCAGAGTCCAGCAGTGAAGGGCGAGTAAGGAGGGGAAAGAGACATCAGCCTCCTTACTCCAAATCATCTACTGAACAGGCCCTTCTGACTCCTCAGAGCATCAGAGCGAGCCACACTTGTACCACCAGTAAACTCCTATTATCCAGTTGCTGGAGACCTTGTGATCCTTCCAACCAGAGAGTGGGTACTGATCAGGCCAATAGGTTTGGATCTCTTGATTTGGGAAAATTAACTGGTGGTCGAGGGAGAATCTCTGATGCTCTCTGGATTTTCTC
>NW_003852468.1:7133379-7134878 GCF_000181295.1 Otolemur garnettii | reverse complement strand
CCCCCTGGGTAGAGTGCCGTGGCATCACAGCTCACAGCAACCTCCAACTCCTGGGCTCAAGCAAGTCTCCTGCCTCTGCCTCACAAGTAGCTGGGACCACAGGCGCCCACCACAACGCCCCGCTATTTTTTGGTTGCAGCCGTCATTGTTGTTTGGCGGGTCCGGGCTGGGGATTCGAACCCGCCACCTTAGCCGGTTGAGCTGTAGGCGCCGAGCCAGAGTAATTGATTTTCTAAGGTAGAACAGTTACCAGCCAAAAATAAGATAGAGACACACAGGCCCCCAGGCTCTCAGACCGTAGCATTATACGCATCTTTGGCAAAGCTCTAGGGGAAAAGATACAGACACCAGTCCCAGCCTTTGCCCAAAAAGGCTAATAAAATACTACTCCCGGAGCCCCCAACCCAACTTCCTCTTACCTGCTCACCTAGCCAAATGGAGTAAATCCAGCATGGAGTGGAGTCAGCAGAAAAACTCCAGTAGTAGGAATACCCAGAGTAGATCAACCCCCCCCCAAGAAAGGATGTGGCAGAGGCATCAGAAGACCCAACCCATAAAGAGATGGCCAACATGACAGAAATCAAGTTCAGAATGTGGATAGTAAATAAGATTAATAGAATGGAAGAAAGGAAAGAGCTAGAACTTCAAGAAATTATTCAAAAAATATCTCAAGAAATTATTCAAAAGATGTCCCAAGAAATTATTCAAAAGATGACTCAAGAATTCAACAATTTCAAAGATAAAATGACCAAAGATTTTGAAACTTTGAGGCAAGAGTTTGTCAGCCCTCAAAGATCTGAAAAACATGGTGGAATCTCTTCATAAAAGAGTGGAACAGATGGAAGAAAGGATCTCTGACATTGAAGACAAAGCTTTTGAACAAGCCCAAGGGCACAAGGATGAAAAGAAATGGAAAGCAAGAACAGATCTTTCTGTCAGAGAGCTCTGGGATAATTCAAAGAAAACTAATATTCACCTTATAGGAATCCCTGAAAGTGATGAAGCTGCCTCACGAAACACAGAAGCTCTTCTTCATGAAATTTTGAAAGAGAATTTTCCAGACATGCCAAGAGGTTCTGAAATTCAGATAGCAGACAGTTTCAGAACCCCAGCACAACTAAACCCGAGCAAGACATCTCCCAGGCACATCATAATTAACTTCACTAAAGTTAATATGAAAGAAAAATTCTGAAAGCAGTTAGACACAAGAAAACCATAACCTACAAAGTAAAGAGTATTATAATGACTGCAGATCTTGCAGCTGAAATCTTTCAGGTTAGAAGAGGATGGTCAGCAACTTTTAATCTCCTAAAACAAAACAACGTCCAACCCAGGATCCTATATCCAGCTAAACTGAGTTTCATCTTCCCAAGAATATTTTATTTGCTGGGTAGGTCCTTCTGACTCCACAGAACACCAGAGCGACTCATACCTGAGCTACCAGAAGACCCCTGCTGTACAGTTACCAGAGACCTCTTGAACTCTCCCACTTGAGACTT
>NW_003852468.1:7127976-7129180 GCF_000181295.1 Otolemur garnettii | reverse complement strand
GAGGCGGAGGCAAGAGAATCTCTTAAGCCTGAGAGTTTGAGGTTGCTGTGAGCTGTGATGCCATAGCACTCTACACAGGGCAACATAGTGAGACTCTGTCTCAAAAAAAAAAAATCAAAATGAAATTTCCAGATTATAAAGGAAAAGGAGATGTTTCCAGTGTAATGCAGATGTCCAGACAGGACAGCATTTCACTTGCATAGCAGGTGAAGGAGTTTTGCTAATGAAGGAAGAGGACAGCCACAATTCAAAGTGCTGGAGCCACACAACTCCCTGAGCCCTCCCATCTGAGTAAGGAGGGAAGGATAGGTATATACAAGCCAATTGTATCCGGGTTTAACCTGTGAGCTACTCAGAATAGATAAACCATTTATAATATTGGGGAACATATTGTCACAGGAGGACCATCCCAACAAAATTACCTTGGAAAAATCTCAGAAAGCATTTCTGAGAAGAATTTAAGTGACAAGGCATAAAACAGAGATGTAAAATCCGCCATTTGGGTGGATCACCTCCAAAGAGATCAAGAATTCCTGTTTTTAAGGCCATATTTTATTCATGTTTAAGAAGAGCTACCCTATTTCTGCCTTCTTATCTCCTGACAGACTTTCCACGTTTAGTAAGCTTTTGTAAATTACAAGCACATTTGGTGTCCACATGGAATATTGGACCTAGATTTGTGAGTCAGAATTAACTTCTCTCTCTCTTTAAAGACTTTAGAAAATACTATGCATTTAAGAAAGGCTTTTTTTTTTTTGCAGGACGAGCACCCATAAAACATTAAATATGAAAAAAAAGCAAAATGCCCCAAAATAAAACTTGCTATCATAAAATTAATCTTCCTTATAAAATGCATTTGCCATTTTCTCTGTAAAGCAAGAGAGCTTTGTGGCCACTACACAACTGGTTTGCTTCTTTTGATGGTTTCTCAGGTCTTTGAACTCCCTGAGTTATTCTCTCTGAAATTTGTTCTCTTTGGCAGAGCAGAATTATTTTTTCACAGAAAGAATTGGTGATTTAAAAATACCTTTTTTAGGTACGGAATAAAATATTCATCCAACTCTGCCTCCCGATGTACCAACATCTATTTGTGAAAACTTGCTATCAGGCTCGGCGCCTATAGCTCAACCGGCTAAGGCGCCAGCCATGTACACCTAAGGTGGCGGGTTTGAATCCCCAGCCCGGACCCGCCAAACAACAATGA
>NW_003852468.1:7101500-7127893 GCF_000181295.1 Otolemur garnettii | reverse complement strand
CCAGGAGTTGGAGGTTGCTGTGAGCTGTAATGCCACAGCACTCTGCCCAGGGGGATAGCTTGAGGCTCTGTCTCAAAAAAAAAAAAAAAAAGAAAAGAAAACTTGCTATCAAAAGTCTCATGGTGACAAAAATGTTCCCAGGTGACAGCAAAAATAATGTATACACATATAAATTATTTACATTATGATTTTTATATTTCTAAGTCCAACTTTTAAACACTCTACAACTCTTTATATAGACAATGACCTTTGGGGTTTTCTTCCTTCTCGGTCACTAGCTGTGCCATGAACACACACTATCTAAGCACTGACGAGTATTTAACTAGAATTCACCACGAAGGGAAGTTCAGGATGTAGCTTACGAGATTTGATAGAATCAATTCCAGATGTTCTCCACCCAATGTCTGCCATTTCTGCCAAATGAAGAAAATATAGGCACTTTTGAAGAAGATGAGATTTGTAAAGTTGGCTAAGCCAACATCTGCAAAGTAGGAGAGACGGCTGGCAATTCCCTATTAACAGGCGTATTTTATACCCTGGAATCATGTGGTTTCTCTGCTGATGAGTAATGAAAGCCATTTGGTTTTTCTGTCCAAGTAATAAAAAGTGTTGTTCAAGGAAACTAGTTTTATTTAAAGCTTTGAGATCGTTGGGCTTTATTTTTTTCTTGCTTAAAAAAATAAAGTCAGGGTGGCACCTGTGGTTCAGTAAGTAGGGCACTGGCCCCATACACCAAGGGTGGTGGTTTCAAACCCAGCCCTGGCCAAAGTGCAACAAAAAAAATACCTGGGCATTGTAGCAGGCGCCTGTAGTCCCAGCTGCTCCAGAGGCTGAGGCAAGAGAATCGCCTAAGCCCAAGGAGTTGGAGGTTGCTGTGAGCTGTGATGCCATATCACTCTACTAAGAGTTAATAAGTGAAACTCTGTCTCAAAAAAAAATTAAAAATAAAAAAATAAAGTCAGCATTAAAAGACTCTTATTTCTTTCTTTAGTATAAAAAGGAGAGAATGACTTAATCTTTCAGAGTCATCTGTGGAACTTGTATTCATGTAAATAAGATATCTATACCAATGGCTGGCTTTTTTTTTAATTTTTTATTTCATTTATTTAGCAAACTTTTTTATTATTAAGTCAAATACACATAGATCTTGGATACATTCATGCATATGTGGGGTACAATGTGCTGATTTTTTAAATACAATCTAACATGATTACATTTAACCAATCAACATAGCTTTCACCTCAATTACTTGATTACTGTGCCAAAACATCTGTGTTCTACATTTCACAGATATGACTTGTACCCTTGTCATATGTAAACTTTTTTTTAACTAAGGAGCTTTATTGACGTCACAGTACATTCAAGAATAATTTTGAGGCCATGACAGCTGAAAGAGAATGGCATGTTAATAGTCTTATTTGCACTATTTTTTTCGGAAAAAAATGTAATACAAAGAAATCATATTAAGTAACTTGGAGCAGCATTGGAAAAAGTACACCTAATTACAGATTTTAAAAAACAAAACCTCGGTTTCACCTACACAGCCACAATGTGCCTGTATAACGAGACAAGCCCTTAAAACGCATGGAATTTTTTAAACCACATCAATAGCATTCTTGCCACGTCGTTCCTCAGCGTTTTCAACCGGGAGGGGTTGTTGATCTGGATCGGGACTTGGACTTGGGTTTGCGGCTTGCCTTCTCACCAGACCTTCGGGATTTCTCCAAGGATCGCGATCGACTACGTTTAGGCTTCTTAGCCTTCTTTCCTTTGCTTCTTCCTGGAGATTCAGAACTGCTCCTTCCACTAGAATCGGAGCCGGAATGTTTTTTACTGTCTTGGGTGGCACTTTTCCTGCCATCTTGTCTTACGGTTTTAACAGAGATAGAACCACCCCTAGAGAATGTTCTTTCCCTTTCTCGTTTCCTTTTCAACCTATCATCCTGACTACTGAACTTAACATCTTTTTCTTTCCCTTTATCCTGTTCACACTCCCTTTCCTTATCGTTCTTTTTCCCATCTTTATCTATACTTCGACTTCTCTCCTTTCTTCTCTCTTGTTCTTCGGCCTCACCTTTATGCTTACAACCGCTCCCACCTACGATTTCCACGCTGAGCATCAACTTTACGCCTATCTCGACTCCTGCGACTGGAACGATTGGTTCGTCTACCCCTCGAGCGACTTCGACTTGGACGCCTCTCTCGGGAAGGACTCGGATCTCGCCGTCCTTCTCTGATTTCAAGGCTGCTTCTGTTAGAGCTCCTCCCATCTCTCATCTTTGCCCTGGTCCTGCTGCTCTCTCTTTGAATCCTGCGAGAGTAGCTTCTGCTCCTGCTGCGTCTAACCTTCACTGTTGGAGATCTGCTCCTGCTATGTCTCTTTTTCCTCTGGGGAGGAGATGACCTAGAAGTACGACGACCACCTGAGCTAGAACTGTATGAAGAGCTAGAGACGGTACTGCTAGGACTACTGGTTCTGGGGGTGCTGCTGGAACTCCCACTGCTGGAACGTCCCGATCTCCTTCCTAGTTTCTCTTTTTCTCTAAGCTCCTTTTTTGGCTCTAACCTTGATATTTCATTTGGAGTTCTCTTCTTTTCATCAACCACATCACCGCCTGCTTCTCTTGCTTCTAGCAGGGATACGCTATTTTGCGCTTTATGCGTACATTCACTCGTTTCTTTTGCAACCCTTTCTGGTTGTTGCTTTTCTTCTTCCCTTTGTTTATCATGTAACAGTTGCTGTTCTTTTTCTTTTCTCCAAAAGGCTTCCTGCGTTTGCCGGATTCGGCGCTGTAATTCTTCATCGTCCGTGTCAGATGACTCAGCGCCTCTGTCACTCCTCCCATCGTCACTGTCTCCTGATCCATAACCACCCGGTCCACCGAGTCCAGTGAGCGAAGCCAGCGCACTGGACGCGGCCAGCTGTTTTGCAGGCGCTTTCCTTGCTTTCCTGTGCACATCCTCGGCTACGTAATACATCTCTGCTTCTGTGACATCCAGGAGAATGTCAGTCAGAAGCATTTTTGTCAGCAACATCATCCGATACTCTTTCTCTTCTTCAGTCAGCTCTGGTTCACTTTGCTCTTCTGCAGGAGCTGGGGAGGGACTGCTGGTGACTTTCCCACGACTTGCAGCCTCGGCGATTTCATTGCCTCCATCTTCTTCATCACTATGCACTTTACTTCTCTGAGGCAAACGAGGGCCATCTCCTCCTTCAGCATCCTCTGTGGCCTTCTTTCCTTTTTTGGCCAATTGTGAACGTGGTTGTTCTGTTCTCTCTGTCTCCAGCTTCTTCTGCCTTTCACGTTTCATTTTTTCAAGACCTTCACAAATCCAAGCTGGAAGAGTCCTGCGTTTTACTGCACCGATTTGTGGAGGCTGTTGCTTCACGGGAAGTGCAATAGGGGAACGCTGCCAATCCCTGAGTGACGATGGCCTTTCTCTTTGATTCTGGGGAGGTGCTGGAGGTCCTGGTTGCCAATAAGGAGGAGGAAATCCACCTTGCAGTGGACCAAAAGCAGCCCCCTGCTGATAGTCAAACTGGTTCACTGGCCCCACGGCAAAATTATTGGGTGGTCCACCAAAGCTGTGATTGTTCTGGTTAAATATATGCCTGCTGTCAGGGGCAAATTCCCCACTGTCCTGACTGTGGCAGTCTTTGGAAGGAGGAACAATGTCCATTGGGCATGGTGTTGGTGGCATCCATGGCTGATCTGGAGGGGGGTGTGGGGGTTGCTGAGGCATTCCCCATTCTGGCTGCCACATTCTGTTAAAGTTTGAATCCCCTTGAAAATTCCCATGATTGCTTGGACCAGATACCATTGTAAACATATCTTGTCCATTTGGCATCATTCCTGGTGATTGTTCTACCATGTTTTGCTGTCCTGAAGCTTCTCTCTGGGCAACCCAAGCTTGTGCCAAAGCAGCCCAGTCAATCTGGCCTCTTTCATGTTCATATGAATGGAGCTGGAACATCTTCTTAGCAGAGTATCTCAAGAATGGAAGAAAAGGTATCCAACGTGCTCAGCCCCACTATGAAGCTAATTTATAGCTTTCAAAGCTATAACCCAATTATAGCTAAGAATGTTGGGAAAGGGCAAAGGGAGGGGAAAGGGAGGGGCAGGGAGGGGCGGGGAGGGGGGAGGATGGATGGAGGGAGGGTGATTGGTGGGACCACACCTACGGTGCCTCTTACAAGGGTACCTGTGAAACTTACTAAATGTAGACTATAAATGTCTTAACACAATAACTAAGAAAATGCCATGAAGATTATGTCAACCAGTTTGACGAAAATATTTCAAATTGCATATAAAACCAGCACACTGTATCCCATGACTGCATTAATGTACACAGCTATGATTTAATTAACAAAACAAAAAAGAAGAAAGAAATTTATTCCCTGAACTTATTTTACTTAGGTTTTCCTTTTTTTTTTTTTTTTTTTTTCCAGTTTTTGGTAGGGGCCGAGTTTGAACCCACCACCTTCGGTATATGGGGCCAGCGCCCCACTTCTTTGAGCCACAGTTTACCAGTTTTACTGAGTTTTTAAAAAGTCATCATCACCTGGTTTTTTTCAGAGCAGCAAAAAAAAAAAAAAAATCAAACTCAATCACTTCTTCCTTCAGGGTGTCTTATTTATCTTTCCAGGCCTACGTTCCAGCCTACAGAGCACAGATGAGCCTGGCTTTCTATCTGCTTCTGCTCACAGCTGTCCTGCTTTAACTCAGGCCTCAGGCTCCCTTCTTCAGCAAAACACCTCTTTAACAACTTCTTGCCCAGCCTTTACTCCAACTCACTGTCCCCACTACCCTGAACACGGTCCCTTTTTCTTTCCCAAATGTCTCTATTTAACATCTTAAGATCTAATATTTATTAATTAATTAAGCAAAAAAGGTAGAATAAGATAGTTTTCCACCTGTTTATTTAATAAAGATTAAAGAGACATTTTCATACACTTTGGTCTGAAACAAAATCTGCATAATCCCTATAGGGTTAAACTTAGCAACGTGTACCTAACTTTTTGAATGTGCAGCTATGACCTAACAAATCTAGCTCTTTTCCTAAGGAATAATTGGACCAGTGAATAAAGACAGTATACGAGTTATGTTTGCTGTTTCAAAAAGTAAAAAGGTATAAACAACAAAATATCCAAAAGTGAATTTGTTAAATTATAGTACAGTCCTGTAACAGAACACTACATGGCTATCAAACAGAAAGAAAGGCGTGGCACCCGTTGCTCAGTGGTTAGGGTGCCAGCGGGTTTGAACCCAGCCCAAGCCCGCTAAATAACGACAACTACAACCAAAAAATAGCCAAGTGTTGTGGCGGGTGCCTATAGTCCCAGCTACTTGGGATGCTGAGGCAAGAGAATTGCTTGAGCCCAAGAGTCTGAGGTTGCAGTGAGCTGTGACACAGTGAGTCTCTGTCTAAAAAAAAAGAAAAAGAAAGAGAGAGGGAAGGAAAGGGATGAGGAAAGGAATGGAAAGAAGGCAAGGAAACAGTATCATATTAACCCAATAAGGGCAGCAATAGCTCAGCGAACATTTAGATAGAGTGTCTGCTTTGTGTTCCCAGACGAAGAAGAAGGTGTGGCCACCTGTCCCCGTCAGCCAGATGCAGAGACGGGGATTAGATCCACCAAAATGTATTTGACAGAAGGCCAGAAACGCTGGAGAACAGTGAGAGCAGTCTCTCCAAGTCTGTTCTGCCTCAGTTACAATTCTGATCATTTTTATAATGGGAATCCCAGGAAACAAACCTGGACAATTTTAACTTTATCCGATAGACAACAACATCAAAGTAATCTTCACTCTAACGATGCAAAATGCTTAATCAACATAAAGGTGATTGTTACTTTAACAAAATATCTAAGAGAATCATTAAAGAAAACATCATGACACCAAAGTAAGCTGTACTCTACTGATACCACACCTGTTGTCCATGTGCCTGCTTCCTCGGAGTCTCCTGAGACAAACAGCCTCACAATGATGGTGAAACCTTAGCAAGCTAATCATGGGAGGTGTGGGAATGAACCAGAGCTGAGCAGACGAGGTCAGCTGTGCTGCCTCAGCCGAGCTTCTCAGACTCCCCCTTGCAGACTGCTCTGTGGCTTCATTTGTGCAAAGCGCTATTCCACCATTCTAAGCACTTTTCACTTATGAACTCCATTAATCCTCACAATACTCATATAAGATTTTCCTGCTAGGCTCGACGCCTGTGGCTCAAGCGGCTAAGGTGCCAGCCACATACACCTAAGCTGGCAGGTTCGAATCCAGCCTGGGCCCGCCAAACAACAATGACGGCTGCAACCAAAAAAAAAAAAAATTAGCCAGGCAATGTGGCAGGCGCCTATAGTCCCAGCTACTTGGGACGCAGAGGCAGGAGAATTGCTTGAGCCCAGGAGTTGGAGGTTGCTGTGAGCTGTGATGCCACGGCACTCAACCCAAGGGGACAGCTTGAGGCTCTGTCTCAAAAAAAAAAAAAAAGATTTTCCTGCTAATTTCTCCTTTCCCCCCAATTCAAAGTAACAGTGATGTATTGCTGTGGAGAAGACTAATATTTCAATTTAAGTCTTTTTGTCCTTTAGGATTATCCTAAGCAGGTAGAAATGAAGAAAAATAGAGTACATTTTAAAAATATGATTTGGGGATCAAGATCAGTAGAGAAATAACAGACAGAAAAATATCCCCCCAAAAAGTAAATATTTAACTTTGACTCTTTGTTTTTAAAAGAGACTCGCTTTTTTAAAAAAAAGTCTCACTTTATCACCCTGGGTAGAGTGCAGTGGCATCACAGCTCACAGCAACCTCCAACTCCTGGACTTATGCGATTCTCTTGCCTCGGCCTCCCGAGTAGCTGGGACTACAGGCGCCTGCCACAACACCTGGCTCTTTTTGTTGTTGTTGTCCTTGCAGTTTGGTTGGGGCTGGGTTTGAACCCGCCACCCTCGGTATATGGAGTCGGAGCCTTACCCACTGAGCCACAGGTATTGCCCAATATTTAACTTTGATAGAGCTTATAGTTTGAGAAATTTATATCAAAACAAGCTAACTTCCAACCATATAAGCTAACCAGCTAAATTTTTGTATGAAAAATTCAGAAACTTAAGCTGGAAGCTGTGGCTCACAACTATAATCCCAGCACTCTGGGAGGCCGAGGCAGCTGGATTGCCTGAGCTCAGGAGTTCAAGATCAGCAAGAACAAGACCCCATCTCTAAAACTAGTGGGGCATTGTGGTGGGTGCCTGTAGTCCCCACTACTTGTGAGGCTGAGGCAAGAGGATTGCTTGAACCCAAGAGTTTGAGGTTGCTGTGATCTGTGATGCCACAGCACTCTAATGAGGGTAACAAAGACTCAGTGTCAAAAAAAACAAAAATCCAGAACTTTTGTCACAAATATACCATAAAGTACAATGATACAGATTGTATTCTAGAGTTAACAGAGTGTAGTTAATACAGTTTTCACGATGCTTATTGAAGCATTTAGAGAAAATGTCATCACAGAATACTGCCCTGCATGATAGAAAAGCAAGGTTCTAGTTTTATCTCTCAGTTCTTAAATGTGTTTTGAGCTGTGTCACTTAAATACAGAGAGAGAGATAATGCTACTTTCCTTAAAGAGAGATTGAGCGTTGGCCAGAAGAATCCCACAGTCTCTCCAGTGTGATCATCATCTTACCACTCATCTCAGGCATCAGCACAGCACTCCCCAGACTCTGATTCAGGAAATGCTAGATTCACACAAAAACAAAGCCCTCCAAGATACAACGTGAAATGCTTCACGTCACGTGGTCCTCTTGGAGATGCAGATGCAGGAGACTCAGAAACTCAGCAGTAAATGAACTCATGTGATTTCGGGGGTTTTGTTTGGTTAGTTGGTTGGTGTGTTGTTGTTTTGGTTTGGTTTGGTTTGAGAAAGAGTCTTACTCTATCGCCCTGGGTAGAGTGTCATAGCACCATAGCTCACAGAAACTCAAACTCCTGAGTTCAACAGATCTTTGGGCCCCTGCCTCCCAAGTAGCTGGGACTACAGGCACCCACCACAATGCCCAGCTAGCTTTTCTATTTTTAGTAAAAGCAGGGTCTCACTTTGCTCAGGATGGTCTTGAACTCCTGAGCTCAAGCAATCCAACCACCTCACCCTCCCATACTGCTATAATTATAGGCCTTAGCCACCACATACAGCATTTTGGTTATTGTTGTTTATTTATAGTATCAGAATTTTCTCAATAAAAAATAAAATGATGATTGCCTAAACTCATGGGTTCAGATCAGCCTGAGCAAGAGCAAGACCTTGTCTCTAAAAATATCTGGGCACTGTGGCAGGTGCCCATAATCCCAGCTACTCAGGAGGCTGAGGCAAAAGAATCGCTTGAGCCCAAGATTTTGAGGTTGCTGTGAGCTGTGATGGCACAACATTCTACCGAGGGCCACAAAGTAAAACTGTCTCAAAAAAAAAAAAAAAAAAAGAATGAGGAGCCTCAGGAGGAATAATAAGTCACCCTCCCATTGCTGTGAGCTGTGACAGCCCGGCACTCTACTAAGGGTGACATACTGAGACTCTGTCTCACAAAAAAAAAAAAGTCATCCTCCCTTCCCAACATTCCCAGAAAGGGAGAAGCCCCGCCCTGGCCACGAAGCTTCCTAATAGCCTCTTCCAGTTAGCTTTTAGTGGCTTTTTATGGACAACCCGTGATCACCACACATTTGAAAAAAGCACTCAGTAAGAGCAAAAAGAAACTGGAAAAAGAGAAATAATAGAAAAAGTCAGCAATCATAATATTCTCAGAAAAGATGTGGAATTTTGTTCCAAAATTCAGGAACAGAATGCCCTGGGGGAGGGGGGAGGAATCAGTAAGGAAAAACAAAACTTCCTGTGAACTAAGATATTTATTACCTGAAACAAAGGTAACCCAAGAATTAGCAATAAATTACTCAAGCAAGGCTCACAGCGCCCATAGCTCAATGGTTAGGGCACCAGCCATACACCGAGGCTGACAGGTACAAGCCAGGCCCAGGCCTGCTCAACAATAATGACAACTGCAACCAAAAATAGCTGGACATTGTGGCAGGCGCCTGTAGTCCCAGCTACTGGGGTGGCTGAGGCAAGAAAATCGCTTAAGCCCAAGAATTTGAGGTTGCTGTGGGCTGTGACATTACAGCACTCTACCAAGGGTGACATAGTGTAACTGTCTCAAAAAAGAAAAAATTACTCAGGCAAATATCCCAGATCCTTGAGTGTGGCCTTTTGACCGAATCCAAATTTTATAGAACAAATTATTTTAATAAAGGGATCTGTTCTGGGAGATTCAGATTCAGTCACGGGGCCTCACTAGGGCATCTGAGGGGACACAAGTGGCCTTCAGGCCACAAGTTCCCGTCTAACACAATCAAAGACACAATCAAAGACATCTTGAGATAACGCGGATAGCAGAGCTATCTTAGTGGAAGAACAGGGAAAAGCCTCTTCCTTTGAGAAACAACAGTTATAAAGGAAACCACTAGGACAGCGCCCTCTCCTCTTACTCTCCCAAAGGAGAGAAGAATAGGTGGCAGATGGCAACCAAGAGCCGCTCACACTCGGGAGAGGACGCTGCCCCTCCTCCTCCTGGTTTCCAGTGCTCTGTACATTCAGAGAAACTTCTCCCATAACAACCTACAGAAGTGATCCCTGAAAATATAGTCTCTCTTTTCATTAGACAATAATTTTAATAGATCTTGCCATAACAAAAAGAAACCACATACTTGAATGGTTCCAAACATAAGACACATCCAGAAAAGAAGAATGCTCAGAGGATGAGAACGGGGAGTGACCTCAAATAACATAAAGTTTGGGGACAGATTGATGGCAATATGCTTAAAACAGACAGAAATGATAGTTCTGGCCGGGCGTGGTGCCTCATATCTGTAATCCTACTACTCTGAGAGGCTGAGGCAGGTAGATTGCTTGAGGTCAGGAGTTCCAGATTAGCTTGAGCAAGAGTGATACCCCATCTCTACTAAAAATAGAAAAATGGGCTGGGCGTAGTGGCAGGCACCTGTAGTCTCAGCTACTCTGGAGGCTGAGGCAAGAGGATTGCCCAAGTCCGAGAGTCTGAGGTTGCTGACGAGCATTCTACCCCTTTACCTAGGGTAATAGAGTAAGATTCTGTAACAAAATAGATAGGTTCAGCACCCATAGCACAGTGGTTATGGTGCTACCCACATGCACCGAGGCTGGCATGTTCCAACCCAGCCTGGGCCAGCTAAACAACAATGACAACTGCAACCAAAAAATAGCCAGGCATTTTGGCAGGCACCTGTAGTCCCAGCTATTTGGGAGGCTGAGGCAAGAGAATAGCTTGAGCCCAAGAGTCTGAAACTGCTGTGAGCTGTGACACGACAGCACTCTACTGAGGGTGACATAGTGAGACTCTGTCTCCAAAAAAAAAAGAAAGAAAGAAAATAAATAAATAAATAAATAAAGAGGAATCACTTGAGCCCAAGAGTCTGAGGTTACTATGAGCTGTGATGGTACCACAGCACTCTACCCTGGGGTGACAGAGTAAGACTCTGTCTCAAAAATAAGTAAACGAATAAATAAATAAATAGACATGCTTATCATAATCCCTAATTTCCACTCTCCTGCCCCTCCCCAATACAAAATCATTCTAAAGCATTTTTTATATATCCTTGGAAATGTAAATATCTGCAAAATCTGAGATGAGTTTTCTGTATGTGTATGATTTTAATTTACATTTATAGTATGACGCCTCGTATCCCCTTCCGTTTTTTTTTTTTTTTTTCATTCAACACTGTTCTGAAGATCCATTCAGGGTGCAGTGTGATCCTACGGTTTGGGCATTGCCGCATCTGGCTGCAGAATAATATTTTTAGGATGCATTTGATTCTTCCATCCCCTGATGGAAAACTCTTTGTTGCTTCCAATTCCTAACCAGAAACAAAAATAAATTTACTTATTTATTTTTGAGACAGAGTCTCACTCTGTCACTGCAGGGTAGAGTACTGTAGTGTCATCATAGCTCACAGCAGCCTCAGACTCTTGGGCTCAAGTGATTCCTCTTTGTTTTATTTATTGATTTACTTATTTATTTATGGAGTCCACTCTGTCACCCTAGGTAAAGGGATAGAGTGCCATGGCGTCATAGCTCACAGCAACCTCAAACTCTCAGGCTTGAATAATGTTCCATTACATGAGATTTCTCTGAAGTTCAGCTCCTGTGTCAAGGGACAGATACTCCATGTTACCACATACTGCAACTTTGCTCTCCAGATCGGCCAGGCCCACTTATGCCCAAGCCAGTCATGCCTGAAGGCCCTTATTTCCCCATGTGGACTGACACAGCCGTTTTCATGTCGTCCCTTTCCATGCCAATTCTTCTGCCAGCTGCATGCTTCCAGCTCTTATTTATTTTGGATGGGCCATTTCCCTCCAAGCACAACCACATAAATACAACACCCGATCACCTGTTCACATCAAAACAGGTGACCTGCTGAGAAACAGAAAGAGTACAACCTGCCCACCTGTTGTCCGTCGGTCGGGCTCCCACAGCAGACCAGCCAACAAAGTAACAAAAAAAAGTGTCCGACATCTTCTGACGTCAGAGTGGAGCAGGAAAATCATCAGAAAGGGTTTTAAGAGCAACCATGTGGTTCCCACTTTAGAACATTGTACCAGACGTGGGCTGTTCCTCTCCTAGATTGTCTCAAGTCACCCCCTCAGCACCAAGAGACTGAACTGGGATGGCACCAGGCTTAACTGGGGCACTGGCCTGAGAAAATCAACCACAGTTTCAGTTCATTAATCTGCTAGAAGCTGGAACCAAGTTGGAGATGAGGAGAAAACTTCCCTAGCTGTGTGCTTCCCACTCCAACGTTTACTAACTCCACCACCAGCAAGAGGGCCCACAAGCTCCCTTGACAGCTCATAACAGTGTCCCCAGGACGGGCCTCACCAAGCCCCATTCCTGCCTGCGGGGGCCACCACACAAGCCCACAACCCCAGGGCACCCCTAGCACCTGGGCTCTCACCCGCTGTGGCTCTATGCAACTCCCACATCCCCTTCTCTCCCTCCGCACCCCAAACCTTGCCCTGTGCCCTCTGGGACTCCCTCAGCAACAACCCTAGATCCCCACTATCCTCTCCGAACAGCCAATCAGTCACCTTCCTGCTGTAGGGGACCCCTGGCTCTCCCCGCAACCCTCCCACCAGGCTGGGGGAGAGGAAGGAGCCCTCCTTAATCTTTCCTATCATTTCCAGACCATTGTTTCCTGAAACTCCTGTGACTCTCCTGCCAGAATATTCCACAGAGCGGCTCCACTCACACAGACCCTGCAGGGGCCTCGTTCACTCCTTAGAGAGTTGGGCACTGGCCTCGCGTCTTTCTCTCCACCGCTCCTCCCATGGTTATTCTCAGAGATTTCCTTCCAAACCCTGGCCTGTCTGCTTCTTGACTTCCTCTCCCACAGTAATCATGTCCTCCAGCCACACACTCCCACACTGTCCTTGTCGTCTACAACAATTGCACCCTGTGCTCATGACCTCAAGCCTTCTCTCCTCTGTTCACCACTTCCTGCTTCCTGTGATGCCAGGTCATTCGCTCTAATAACCCCGAGAGAGAGAGGAAAAATTCTTTTTTATTATTTTTATTAAATCATAACGTTGTACATTGACGCATTTATGAGGTTCAGGGTACTGCTTTGATATACAATGTGAAATGCTTACATTGAACTAAGTAACACATCCATCACAATTATACTCATTTCTTAATAATTTTGAAATGTACCATTGCATCATGCACATGAGGCGAGGTCCCCCCAAATACCTTCCCTCCTCCCATATCCATCCTCCCCTCCCCTCTCTCTCTTCTTCCCTTCTACTTTCTGGACTATGGTTATGTTTTGCTATTCCAATGAGTGTGTAGGTGATTATATATTGATTTCATAGTAGTACTGACTACATTGGATACTTTTTTTTTCCATTCTTGAGATACTTTACTAAGAAGAAAATGTTCCAGCTCCATCCAGGTAAACATAAAAGATATGAAGTCTCCATCTTTTTATGGCTGCATAGTATTCCATGGTGTACATATACCACAATTTGTTAATCCATTCATGGGTCAATAGGCACTTGGGCTGTTTCCATGTTTGACTATTATGAATTGGGCTGCAATAAACATTCCAGTGCAAATATGTCTGTTGTAAAATAATTTTTAATCATCTGAGTATATACCTAGTAAAGGAATTGCAAGATCCAACGGTAGGTCTACTTTTAGTTCCTTGAGTGTTCTCCAAACTTCTTTCCAAAAAGGTCATATTAGCTTACATTCCCACAGCAGTGTAGAAGCGTTCCCTTCTCTCCTGATCCATGCCAACATCTGTAGTTTGGGGATTTTGTGATGTGGCCTAATCTTACTGGAGTTAGATATCTCAAAGTGGTTTTGATTTGCATTTCTCTGATGATTAAGGATGATGAGCAATTTTTCATGTGTTTGTAGGCCATGCACCTGTCTTTATCAGAGAAGTTTTTGTTCAAGTCTCTTGCCCACATAGAAAAGGGGTTATTTGTTCTTTTCTTATTGATTAGTTTGAGTTCTCTGTAGATTCTAGTTATCAGACCTTTGTCAGAAGCATAACCTGCAAAAATCTTCTCCCATTCTGAAGGTTGTCTGTTTGCTTTACTTACTGTGTTCTTGGCTGTGCAAAAGCTTTTTAGTTTAATCAGATCCCAGGAATGTATTTTTGGTGTTGCTTCAATTGCCCAGGGGTCCTCCTCATAAAATATCCTCCCAGGCCAAGTGTTTTCCCTGTACTCTCTTCTAGTGTTTTTATAGTCTCATGTCTTAAGTTTAAATCTTTTTTCCAGTAAGAATCAATTTTTGTCAATGGTGAAAGGTAGGGGTCTAGTTTCAGTTTTCTACAGGTCACCAGCCAGTTCACCCAGCACCATTTGTTAAACAGGGAGTCTTGGGTGGTGCCTGTGGCTCAGTGGGTAGGGTGCTGGCCCCATATATCAAGGGTAATAGGTTTGAACCCAACCCTGGCCAAACTGCAACAAAAAATAGTCTAGCGTTGTGGCAGGCGCCTGTAGTCCCAGCTACTCGGGAGACTAAGGCAAGAGAATCATCTAAGCCCAGGAGTTGGAAGTTGCTATGAGCTGTGATGCCATGGCACTCTACCAAGGGTGATAAAGTGAGACTCTGTCTCTAAAAAAATAAAAAATAAATAATAAAAATAAATAAATAGGCTCGGTGCTTGTAGCTCAAGTGGCTAAGGCACCAACCACATACACCAGAACTGGGAGGTTCAAATCCAGCCCGGGCCTGCCAAAGAACAATAACAACTGCAACCAAAAAAAAGCCGAGCACTGTGGCCAGTGCCAGTAGCCCCAGCTACTTGGGAGGCTGAGGCAAGAATAGCACTTACGCCCAGGAGTTGGAGGTTGCTGTGAGCTGTGATGCCACAGCACTCTACCCAAGGCAACAGCTTGAGGCTCTGTTTCAAAATAAATAAATAAATAGATAGATAGATAGATAGATTAATAGGGAGTCTTTCCCCCAATGAATATTTTTGATAGGCTTGTCGAAGATCAAATGATGATAAGTAGCTGGGTTCATCTCTTAGTTCTCTATTCTGTTCCATACATCTACTGCTCTGTTTTTGTGCCATTACCATGCTGTTTTGATCACTGTAGATTTATAGTATAGCCTGAAGTCAGGTGACATGATACCTCCTGATTTGTTCTCATTTCTGAGTAATGTATTTGCTATTTGAGGTTTTTTCTGATTCCATATAAAATGAAGTACTATTTTTTCAAGTTCTTTAAAGTATGACAGTGGTGCTTTAATAGGGATTGCATTAAATTTGTATATTGCTTTGGATAATATGGACATTTTAACAATGTTGATTCTTCCCAGCCATGAGCATGGTATGTTTTTCCATTTGTTAATATCTTCACATATTTCTTTTCTCAGAGTTTCATAATTCTATTTATAGAGATCTTTCATGTCCTTTGTTAGGTAAATTCACAGATATTTCATCTTCTTTGGCACTACGATAAAGGAATAGGGTCCTTGACTGTTTTTTCAGCTTGACTATTGTTGGCATATATAAAAGCTACTGATTTGTAAGTATTGATTTTGTTTCCTGAGACGCTGCTGTATTT
Source organism: Otolemur garnettii (assembly GCF_000181295.1). NCBI lineage: Eukaryota > Metazoa > Chordata > Mammalia > Primates > Galagidae > Otolemur > Otolemur garnettii. The sequence goes on along the minus strand of NW_003852468.1, from coordinate 7,112,731 downwards.
CTTGGTCACTTCTAAGAGTTTTGAAGTTGAGTCCCTGGGATTTTCCAGATATAGGATCATATCATTGGTGAAAAGTGAGAGTTTGATCTCCTCTGACCCTATTTGGATACCCTTGATCACCTTCTCTTGCCTGATTGCGATGGCTAAACTTCCATTGCTATGTTGAATAGCAGTGGAGACAGTGGGCATCCTTGCCTCATTCCTGATCTGAATGGAAATGTTTTCAATTTTCACCATTCATTATGATATTGGCTGTGGATTTGCTGTAGATGGCCTCTATCAGTTTAAGAAATTTCCCTTCTATGCTTATTTTCTTAAGTGTTCTGATCTTGAGCCTATAATAGCCAAAGGGGGAACAAAATTGAATGACATGCACTACCTGGTTTCCCGACTGTCTGTGATCAAGGCAACGTGCTGTACGCATGAGCATAGGCACACAGGATGATGGCACATGGTAGAATCTGGAATTGGAAGTTAAATCAGGCTCATGCCTGTAATCCTAACACTCTGAGAGGCCAAGGCGGGTGGACCACCTGAGCTCAGGAGTTCGAGGCCAGCCTGAGCCAAAGCGAGATCCTGTCTCTAAAACTAGCCCAGCCTTGAGGCGAACGCCTGTGGTCCCAGCTATTTGGGAGGCTGAGGCAAGAGAATCACTTGAGCCCAAGAGTTTGAGGTTGCTGTGAGCTAAGTACTCTAGTTTGAGGTGACAGAGTGAGATTCTTTCTCAAAAAAAGGAAAAATAATAAATAATCAAGCTAGTAAGTTCATTAAATGGGGAAATGACAGTCTTTTCAACAAATGGTGCTGGAAGTAATGGATAGACATAAGGGAAAAAGATGAACCTTGACACTTACATTATACCATACAAAAAATTAACTTGAGATAGATCATAGACCTACATGTAAAAACTTAAACAGTGAAATATCCAAAAGCAACCACAGGAGAAAAATCTTCTCAACATTAGAGTAGGCAAAGGTTTTGTAGCTAGGACACAAAAAGCACTAATCATAAAAGAAACATATTGATCAATTGGATTTGTTCAACTTTAAAATTTCTAGCCTCTTCAAAAGTTTCCATTAAGAAAATAAAAATACAAGCACTATCTTGGGGGAAGAAGTTTCCACAGGCAAGTTTACTAAGGCCACAAACTCAGGAAACGTTCCCATCCACTGGAAGAAGGTTCCATAAGGCAGGTTCCTGATTTGTTTTTCCTCTTACTTTGATCAATATGGATTTTACTGTAAATTTGCTGCCATCTCTGCATGTGCAAACTTTTTTCTTTTCTTCTGCACACGGGAAGAAAAAGAGTTGCTTTGGGCCACTGTTAAATACACAGACACTAGCTAAAGCTGATGAGCAAAAATAAAAAAAGGTCTGTGTATAATTTTCACGATATCCAGATAAACAAAATAGTTCTCAAAGAATCCACATGCAGCCTGCAGGCGCAGGTTGGACACTCCTGTTACCATTGGTGGCATTCAGCAGCAGTGATCTAACCCTTGCCTGCTCCTTAAACATGGCTTTTATACAGCTGGGTAACAAAGCCAAGTGAGGATGACCCCTGAGTTCACTTGGCTTGTCTCAGAAATCAGAGACAAGGAGCCCTTCCCCAAAGTATGAGTCTGTGGCTATGTGTGTATTCACTTACATGTTTATTTTTTCTTATTTTATAAAAGCAATGCATGTTCATTACTTAATAATTTGAAAAAGCACCTCAATGATCCAGAGCTTATTGGTTGCAAGTGACAGAAACTCAGTTCAAATAGCTTAATAGAAAGATTTTGGGGGCCAGGCATGGTGGTTCATGTCTATAATCCTAGCACTCTGGGAGGCACAAGGAGGTGGACTACTTGAGCCCAGGAGTTCAAGACCAGCCTGAGCAAGATCATGATCCTGTCTCTAAAAGAAAAAAAATATGGCTCGGCACCTGTGGTTCAAGTGGCTAAGGTACCAGCCACATACACCTAAGGTGGCGGGTTCAAATCCAGCCCAGGCCCGCCAAACAACAATGACGGCTGCAACCAAAAAATAGCTGGGCGTTGTGGTGGGCACCTGTGGTCGCAGCTACTTAGGAGGCGGAGGCAGGAGACTTGCTTGAGCCCAGGAGTTGGAGGTTGCTATGAGCTATGATGCCACAGCACTCTACCCAGGGGGACAGCTTAAGGCTCTGTCTCAAAAATAAATAAATAAATAAATAAAAATAAAAAATAACCAGGTGTTTTGGTGGGTGCCTGTAATCACTGCTACTCAGGAGGCTGAGGCAAGAGGATCACTTGAGCCCAAGAGTTTGAGGTTGCTGTGAGCTATGATGATGCCATGCCACTCTACCAAAGGCAACAAAATGAGGCTCTGTCACACACACACACACACACACACACACACAAAACTGTTGTTTAATTATATACTCATCTTTTCTATAATTAGATTTTGTTCAGTAATAGCAAAGAAGTCCCCTGGTTCCTCTACTAGTAAGTACTTTTAACAACCATGGACATTAAGATATCCAAAAGCGGGGCAGTGCCTTTGACTCAGTGAGTAAGGCACCGGCTCCATATACCGAGGGTGGCAGGTTCAAAACCGGCCCCAGCCAAACTGCAACAAAAAATAGGTGGGCATTGTGCCGGGTGCCTGTGGTCCCAGCTACACAGGAGGCTGAGGCGAGAGAATCGCTTAAGCCCAGGAGCTGGAGGTTGCTGTGAGCTGTGATGCTGCAGCACTCTACCACGGCGATAAAGTGAGACTCTGTCTCTATAAAAAAAAAGATATCCGGCTCGGCGCCTATAGCTCAACCGGCTAAGGCACCAGCCACGTACACCTAAGGTGGCGGGTTCGGATCCCCAGCCCGGACCCGCCAAACAACAATGATGGCTGCAGCCAAAAAATAGCCGGGCGTTGTGGCGGGCGCCTGTGGTCCCAGCTACTTGGGAGGCGGAGGCAGGAGACTCGCTTGAGCCCAGGAGTTGGAGGTTGCTGTGAGCTGTAATGCCACAGCACTCTACCCACGGGGAAAGCTTGAGGCTCTGTCTCAAAAAATAAATTAAAAAAAAAAAAAAAGATATCCAAAAGCTGTACTTGAAATGCAGCTCTGAGCGGCATCATGCTCCTCCCAGCATGCTGTGTGGTTCTCATTCACGTCTTTGGCTGTGGGGATAATGCTCTGTGGATGACATGAAGATAAAACTTAATGTGCCAACTGTGTGTGTGCAAGTCAACCTTCCCCTCTTTAAACTAAGCCTCGAAATGCTAAAGCCACTTTCTGCATTTCTCTAAAGAGATTAAGAATGCTGACACAGGCCCACAGAAGATGCAAACACACACACAAGTATATCCACATTCATATACAGTCTATTTTAAAAATTGAGTCTTTTTTTACTTTGTTAAAAGGAATATTACCAGGGAAGTCCTTAAAATGACATCTAAAATTGCATTGTTTTTTTTTATCAAAGTGACAAAACTTCAGTTTGTGTGCAATGTCTTAAGAATACATCTATCTGTGAAGACCCATCTGCTAGTAAAGATTTGACCGTGACTCCTACATACGGCATCATCATTTTTGCCATAACAACAGTATAATTTCTAGGAACAGTCCATTCCGAGAGCCACCTGAGCCCCCATCTCCTTTCCAATTCTGTGATGAGCCCATACGTTTGCTGATTACCCTTCAGGTCTTGGATCCAATTTAACATTTGGTTGGTGGCAGTTGTAGGGGAAAATGTGGCACAGCAGATTGGAAATTTGCAAACCTCCTGGAAAAACTCTTTGCTAAGCCTGTGTCAAATATGCCTGAGTAGGCTGTGGCAGCTGCAAACTCCAGGCGCCCGGGGTGCAGATGGTGTTCCTGTCACCTGGCCAAGGGTTGGCTGCGTCTCTGGCTTCACGGAGCCCTTCAGCCAACAGGGCTGGGCCCTCCTCGTAGGGCACCTGCGTGCCGTTCCAGTCACTGCCACCCAGCACCGCAGAGCTGGCACGGGCATGGTGGCAGAGAAGGGCACAGACGGCAGGGCTCGTTCTGCTCCTACATTGATCACAACATGCTATGACATGGGCTTCAGTGGAGACACTCTCCCAGCAGCACCTCCAGTACTTAGAACACTTCTAGTTACTCCCCCAAATAGACACATTCCTGCAGCACCGCAAAGCCTTCTCCAGCCCACTCAGAAGGTATCAGCTGTCTGATGGGGTGTCTGTGGCCCCTGCCAGTCTGGGTCTGTCTGCCTTCCTGAGCCTGCACAGAACTGTGCCTTCCAGCAAGCCTTCTGGCCCCTCTGCGCAGCTCAGAGTCTTTCTCTATATTGCGACTTGTGGGTATTTACAGGCTCTTGATTTATTCAGTCACGCACTGATTCACATCCTCATTCCATCAATATCTGCTGAGCATCTTCTACGTGCCAGGTGCTGGGGGTTACAATTGTGAGAAAGCCGCATGTCGGGAAATGGGATAAGCAAGGTTTTGTGCCTGAGATTTCCCATCTGGTCAGGAAAGTCAGTGAACAGGCAGGTCAGAGAAGAGACGGAGAAGTCACCATGTCATAGACGTGCAAGTCAGAGTCTCCTGGGAAGAACTGATGCCTAAACTGAAGCCTTAAAGGCGCGTGGGCAGTGGGCAGGTGCAGAGCAGCCGGTGAGGGTGGTCGCAGTCGGAAGCGGCCCCCAGAGAGGCCAGGGGATCCACAGACACGTCGTGGAGAACTGACACAGGGCCAAGGAGGAGGTGAGATTATATTCATCGGAGCCTCTTTTCGTTTATTTCTCATGTGCTTTGAAATGTCTGTCTGTATTCTAGCTCATATATTATTGCTTTAGATATGAGACCTCTCAGCATTTGAATATATATTATTGCTTTTATATATATCTTAGGCTTTATCCTCCCTGTAAGACTCAGTTCTTCACGAAGAGCTTAGAAAGCATAGGCAGGATGCTCCATAAGGTGTTGATGACTAGATTACAGCTATTTGCAAATTTGTTGAGGCAGCGTGATCTTTCTGTCACTCCCCATGTGCTGTCTGTCGGGCTGCCTGTCAGCAGAGGACACAGCCTGGGAAACTGGCTGCAGCGGGGACGGCTTAGTGCTTGGAGAAGGTGTCCAGATGCTGCCACATCCTGTTTTCTGGAATCACTACACCTGGAGAAATAAATGGCATTCCCATCTCCCTCGACTTTTAGGGGAGGTAGCAATAATTCATATTCCAGTGCAATGGGGGGGGGGGGTAAGAAAGGAGCAAATTTGCAGACATCGAGTAATTCATTGATAAACATTTCTCAGATCCAGCTTTCTGAGCCTCCGAGCAGGATTCACCACCCATAACCACTTAATCCATCTCACAGCACCCTTCCCTCGGGGCTTCTAAACACAGCCCTCTTCTGACACCCACCCCGTGCTACTTGTCTCGGCCTTCTTTTCAGGTTCTTCCTCCACTCAGCCTTCAGAGGCTGGGAGGTCTCAAGGCTCATTCCCAGGCCCCTTTCTGTCTTGCTTTCTTCCTTAGAAATTTCTTCAACCCCGTCTCCTTAGGGATAAACTCTCAGCTGATTGTTGCCAGAGGTACAGCTGACGAAGGCACAGATAGTTGTCACTTTTTGGCTCTGTAGCATCTAAACTCCTTCCCTATTCATGGAGAATGCCTCTTCTTCTAGAATCCTCATAAGAATCTGCTTCATTCCCATGATAATGGCATTGATTCATCATGACCTAATCACCTTTTTTTTTTTTTGAGACAAAGTCTCAAGCTGTTGCCCTAGGTAGAGTGCTATCGCATCATAGCTCACAGCAACCTCAAACTTTCGGGCTTAAGCAATTCTCTTGTTTCAGCCTCCCAAGTAGCTGGGATTACAGGCCCACAACGCCTAACCCGGCTATTTTTTGTTGCAGTTGTCATTGTTGTTTAGCAGACCCTGGCTGGGTTTGAACCCGCCAGCCTTGGTTTATGTGGCCAGCACCCTACCAACTGAGCTATGGGTGCTGCAAACCTAATCACTTCTTAAAGGCCCCACCTCCCAATATTGTTACATTGGCAATTAAATTTCTTTTTTTTTTTTTTGAGACAGGAGCCTCCGGCTGTCCCCCTGGGTAGAGCACCGTGGCATCACAGCTCACAGCAACCTCCAACTCCTGGGCTCAAGCGAGTCTCCTGCCTCAGCCTCCTGAGTAGCTGGGACCACAGGCGCCCACCACAACGTCCAGCTATTTTTTGGTTGCAGCCATCATTGTTTGGCCGGCCCAGGCTGGATTTGAACCCACCACCTTGGGTGTACATGGCTGGGGCCTTAGCCACTTGAGCCACAGGCACCGAGCCAGACAATTAAATTTCAATGTGAGTTTTAGAGACATTCGAACCATAGCCAATCCCCAGGTTCCTAGTGGTAGCTGAGGCACTTTCAGGAGGTCTGCAAAATCAAAATAATTTTCAAAAAATTACTGACACTTTTGTCTTTTTCACAGTGTTGATGTTTTCACTGAGGATAAAAATGATAAGTGAAATGTGTGATGCCTCAGTGTGAGGCTGTGGCCTGAAACTGTTAATAGTAGCATTATGTTCTTGGCCACCACAGTATCACTTAGGATACCCTTTTCAAAACAATAAAGAATATTATTCTTTATTCAATCTTCACCCTGGCTTGGCACCTGTGGCTCAAGTGGCTAAGGCGCCAGCCACATACTCCTAAGGTGGCGGGTTCGAATCCAGCCCAGCCCGCCAAGCAACAATGATGGCTGCAACCAAAAAAATAGCTGGGTGTTGTGGTGGGCGCCTGTGGTCCCAGCTATTTGGGGAGGCTGAGGCAGGAGACTCGCTTGAGCCCAGGAGTTGGAGGTTGCTGTAAGCTGTGATGCCATAGCACTCTACCCCAAGGTGACAGCTTGAGGCTTTGTCTCAAAAAAAAAAAAAAAAAATCTTCACCCCAAAATACACAAAAGGTGTGAGGGCTGCTACTTCACATCTTGCCCAAGTCCCCAGGGCCTACCAGTCTCCAGCACGGTGGAGCCTGGTGGTGCCCTGGATGGCTGGAAGGTGCTCAGTGCACAGAGCTCTGAGTTCTCACTCCCCAGACATTGCAAACCAACATGAGAACCTTCCCCCTCTGACAAAGGCCCTGGCCCCTCTGCTCCTTCCTACCCTGTCCAAGTTGCATTTTCACCTATTCACCCTTCCGCCAACGCTAAATTAGGTCTAAAATTGGCCTTGAGAGCAGAAAACCTCCCTCTGCAAGCACTCACCAGACACTCTTATCTGGCCCTTGGCCCGATGTGTCTTTGAGTTTTTATTTCTACTTGGAATGGGCTGAGAGGAAAGAAACCACACTCAAGAGACCCCAAAAGCAGAGGTGTAGGGAAATGCACAGAAAATAGACTAATATTTCACTTAATACTCAACTACACTTGCAACTCAAGCCTGATAGTCAGATGGCCTGTGGACTTTCCTCTCGGCCCTGACCCCCATGGCCAGCCCACTTTGGACGCAGCTCCTCCCACCTAGAACTGCCCCCTCACTCGTGGCTGGTTGTCTCCTGCTGTTGACTCAAGCCCCACCGAGCTTAAACATCACTTTCTCTAAGACATTTTCTTGGATGTTCCACTCCAACATAGGTCACCTCCCTGCCCATAGAACCTGGTTCTTTCCCTTCATAGATAACGTTTCTCGTAATTTGCATTTTACGTTCATCTGTGTTTGCTTCTTTATCACTTGTTTCTCTTAGTAGGCCATGGCCGCCAGGAGGGCAGGAGCCGCGTCTGTTCTGCTCAGTGCTATATACTCAACAATGGAGCACTCAGTGTTACTTTATTAAATAGTTTCTCACATGTAAGTGGGAGATAAATGATGGGTGTGCATGGTCATACCCATGTACGGTGCACACTGGAAACTCAGACGGTGGTGGGGGGCGAGTGGGAGATGAGGGATAAAAAATTATACACCATGTACAATGTGCATTTTTCAAATGATGAATACACTAAAAGCTCAGACTTCACCAATGTCTAATTCACTCATGTAGCAAAAAACCATTCATATCCCCAAATCTATTGGAAGAAAAAGTAAATATAAATAAATATATTAATTAAGGAGGATAGAACTCCAACTGTTACTCTTCTTAGATTTTTTTTTTTTTTTTGAGACAGAGTCTTGCTCTGTCTCTCAGGCTAGAGTACAGGAGGCATTGTCATAGCTCACTGGAACCTCAAACTCCCAGGCTCAAACAATTCTCCCACCCACCTCAGCCTGCCAAATAGCTGGGACTATATAGATTGCACCACCATGCCCAGCTAGTTTTTATAGTTTTTGTAGAGACTTTCTATATTGCTCAGACTGGTCCTTTTTTTTTTTTTTTTTGAGACAGAGCCTCAAGCTGTTCCCCTGGGTAGAGTGCTATGGCATCACAGCTCACAGCAACCTTCAACTCTTGGGCTCAAGTGATTCTCCTGCCTCCGCCTCCCTAGTAGCTGGGACTACAGGTGTCCACCACAACGCCTGGCTGTTTTTTGGTTGCAGCCATCATTGTTGTTTGGTGGGTCCAGGCCGGATTCAAACCTGCCAGCTCAGGTGTATGTCGCTGGCGCCTTAGCCACTTGAGCCACAGGTGCCAAGCCACTCAGACTGGTCTTGAACTACTGACCTCAAGTGATTCTCCTGCCTGGGCCTCCCAAAATGCTGAAATTACAGGCAGGCACCACTGAGCCTGGCCTCCTTTTTCTAATGTAAGCATTAAAGTCTTAAATTTCTCTCTAAGTACTGCTTTAGGCACATCATGAGTTTGTTGTTTTCCTTTTCTTTTTTTTTTTTTTTTTTGAGACAGAGCCTCAAGCTGTCACCTTGGGTAGAGTGCTATAGCATCACAGCTCACAGCAACCTCCAACTCCTGGGTTCAAGCAAGTCTCCTGCCTCAGCCTCCCCAAGTAGCTGGGACCACAGGTGCCCGCCACAACGCCCGGCTATTTTTTCTTGCAGCCGTCATTGTTGTTTGGCGGGCCCAGGCTAGATTCAAACCCACCACCTTAGGAGTATGTGGCTGGCGCCTTAGCCACTTGAGCCACAGGCACCAAGCCATATCACATGAGTTTTAACAGGTTGTATTTTTTTTTTTTTTTTTGAGATGGAGGGAGAGGGATTGGTGTAATAAACTCAGTTTGGTTTTATTTTTGCTACACAGTTTCTGAACCCATTTTATGCTGAAGAGTATCCCATTGTATGAATTTGGTGGGAGGCAACACCTCACTGATCCTTCAACAGTCCAAGAGGCCAGATAATTACTCTCCATGACAGCTGAGCTCATTCGTCACATGACCCAAGTGCTGCCAATTAGTTAATTCTACTCAATACTTCAATTTATTGGTGAAACACAAAAGCAGAGGGTAGGTGAGATTTCACTCAGATGGCTCCAGGGGTAACATCCTGTGTCCTGTGTCTGCATGTCATGATGGTGACCACCACACCCCCCATCACACCCTGCCCTGGCTCCTGCTCTTTTCCTGAACCTGGTTCTCCAGCCCTGCTGCAGAGCCCGTGAGCTATCCAACGTCCTCCCTACATTAGTTCCTTTGCTGATTAAGTCAACCAAAGTTGGTTACTCTTATATGCACTGAAGAACCCCAACTAGTAAAAAAATCAACAAGAGGACAGAAGTCCAAAGAAATTGGAGGGTTGACTAGAGGGTTGGTCTCCTGGCTAGTCAGCGTATAGGGCAGTAAAATCTAGTTAATGTTCAGGGAACCTGGCAGCCCCTGGATCTCAGGAGTAAATTGCTAAAATTAAATTATCACTGCTGGTCACCCGGAAGGAAGATCACATTAAGGCAAAACTTTGAAGACCATATTGCTACTTGCATAGAACAAAATGAGGAGCCTGAGTCATACAGATTGTTGGGAAGTGTGGCTTCTCCTAGGAGTACTGGACAGTTTAAAAAAAGAAACGATGAGCTTAAATCTCTAATTTTCCAACCCAAAGACTCTCTAGTAACGTGCTAAAACAACACCTTATTTACAGTCTCTTAAGGCTAAGATGGCTAAGCACAGCATTGCATTGCCAAATTTCAACTTCTGCTGAATTAACAAACTCTCCAAGTATATTATTTGAAGGTTAGGTCATTGTTCAGGGATGATCATGACCCTGCAAACTGTAACAAGGATGTCTGGGAAGATCTGGAGGACTCAGAACACTGAACCCACATGGAGTCTCCCTTGCCAGCTGAAACACATGCCGGCCTTGTGTGACAAGGCTGCTCCTGTGTGGTTTGGAGATGCTGGAACTCAGCACACGTTTCCTTGCAGAAGGAAGCCAGCTCTGCTCCTGCCTCTTCCCTCCATTCTATCACTCATTGCTCATAGGGCTATAAATAGAGTCACACTCCAGCTTGACCTGGAAGCCAGGAGCAGAAGTTGTAATTACTTAAAAAGTTAAATCCCCCTCAAAAGAATTTCAGAGAAGCAGGCTCTGAGATGGTGAGCAGCGTGCAGCACCTTTATTGGGAAGTACTGTTGGGACAGCACCTGTGGAACAGAAGGGACAGAAGCAGCCTCCAGCAGGAGGAACAGTAGGTTTCATGTAGCTGGCCCCACAGAGAGCTGTGGAGCTGGGATGGCCATTCAGAGTTCTGAGTTGGGGCTTGATAACCCAACTTTGACAAGTCATTGTCTATGGCAGCTCCAGGACAGAAAATGACCTTGGTCAGGGCAGTATTCTTCACCTGGTGCAGTCCCCAGAGTGGGCTGTTGGCTGAGGGCCCACTCCAAACCCCAGCAACACTCCCAGTAGTTGAAGGAATAAGCCCTCCTTTCCTGAGAGGGGCCATGGCTATGCAACACGCCATGGTGTCCATCACAGAGCATCGTTTTAAATCAGCCTGAACCTAATCAGGTGTGGGCTTGCCAGAAATCAGGAGTCAGTGTGTTATCTCCAGTCACTCTACGTGGCCCTATCATGACAGTCATTGGTTTACAATGTATACTCAACAGTGGCTGGTGTGAAATGAAATTCCATGGAAAAATAGAGGAAAGAATCCAAAACTTAGGTAGAGGCTCAGCACCTGTGGCTCAAGTGGCTAAGGCACCAGCCACATACACCTAAGGTGGCGGGTTCAAATCCAGCCCGGGCCTGCCAAATAACAATGATGGCTGCAACCAAAAAATAGCTGGGCATTGTGGCCAGCACTTGTGGTTCCAGCTACTTGGGAGGCTGAGGCAGGAGACTCGCTTGAGCTCAGGAGTTGGAGGTTGCTGTGAGCTGTGATGCCATAGCACTCTACCC
>NW_003852468.1:7090068-7100540 GCF_000181295.1 Otolemur garnettii | reverse complement strand
AAAAAAAAAAGACTCTGTCTCAAAAAACAAACAAACAAACAAACAAAAACAGTATTTATTTCTCACAGTTGCAGAGGCACCAGCAGGCTTGTTGTCTGGTGAGGGCTGCTTTCTGCTTCCAAAGAGCACGTTGTAGTGGCATCCTCCAAGGTAGATGGATGCTGTGTCCTCACATGGTAGAAGGGCAAAAAAAGCCAAACTCTGTGTCAGGGCCCCAGACTGGCCAGGTCTCTGGCCCCAGCTTATCTATTGTCTGGATGCAGACCCCTGTGCTATCTTGCTCAGGAATAATTACCCTTTGGTATCTGAGGGCTATTCACCTTAGCAGAAGGGAGAGAGAGAGAGAAATAGTCTTCAAGGGAGAGAAACAGTCTTAGTAAGAAAGTAAATCTTAGCAGTCTTCTTGGAGCGATGCAGGGCAGACACCCTGCAGGCAGAAGTGAAGAGTCAGAGTGAGCAAGTCCGTGAAAGAGTGTGCACATGCTTCCTCACCTCTCCTGTGGCTATCTACAGACGTCATCCGTGGCTATTTACACCACAGGTGTAGAGACTGTCAAGCACTGATGTTCTCGTCTAGCAAGCGCTCCAGTTAAGGAGAGCTGAATCCCTTCCCATGCCCTTATCACCAAAGTGTTCTATTACCGAGATGTTACCAGTGTTTCTTATAATTACAGTGTTCTGAGCTGAACTCTCACTTCTCCTTTCCTTGAGCTATATGATCTGCTACATATTCCCCTTTTTTGTATACCTTAACAGCAAGGGCAGCTGTTCTTTTTTTTTTTCTTAGAGACAGAGTCTCACTTTATTGCCCTTAGTAGAGTGCCATGGCAGCGTCACACAGCTCACAGCAACCTCCAATTCCTGGGCTTAGGTGATTCTCCTGCCTCAGCCTCCTGAGTAGCTGGGACTACAGGTGCTAGCCACAATGCCTGGCTATTTTTTTGTTGTGGTTTGGCCGGGGCTGGGTTTGAACCCACCACCCTCGGAATACGGGGCCGGCACCATACTCACTGAGCCACAGGTGCCACCTAGGGCAGCTGTTTTTGTTGTTCAGCCCTTTCTCTTGCTAGGTGAAAGAATAAAGAATATAAGGTGATTATCAAGATTAAGAATTCCAGGTATGGACTCCTTAAGTGGTGGAGCTCTGTATTCAATTCAAACTTCAGCTGCTGCTAGGGAAGACAGTGATTCTAATGTTAATTCCTTTAAAGGTATTTCAAACTGAGAAAATCTTTGGCTGAGAAAATTTACAATATAAAGGTTCCACTTCCCACACAAAGCTTTTCCTTTGCTATTTAAATTGTAGTAAGGGGACAAACAAGGTCCACTTTTCCCCTGCAATCTTTGCAAGAGGATCTTACTGCATTTGCTACCTTTTGCTACCTCTGTCAGTAGCTGGCAACCAAAAAGTCCCACTTATTTGTGGTCCCTGGTAGCAAAGATTCTACTGCTTTAAACAAAAGTCCTGCTTTTCCAAAGTCCCCACTTTTCACAGTCCTTGGTAGTGAAGTTCACACTGCTTTGAAGAGAGGCCCCACTTTTCCAGAGGCCCTGCTTTTCACGCTCCTTGGTAGCAAAGTTCCTACTGCTTTCACCACCCCTTGCTGCTTCTGCATTTAGGAGCTGGCAAGCAAGATACCGCCTTTTGCTACTTCTGCTTTTAGTAGCCAGTGAACAAAGACACTGCTTTTCTTCTGGAGTTTTTCCTTTGCTAGTTGAATCCAGGCCTATTTTCCAATGGAGTGTCCCTATGTATCCAATTTGCTCTCCCTTTGTTACTCCCTCTTGTCATCTTCTGAAGGGTTCACTAATTCCTGAGTGTGTTTGCCCCTCCTTTGGTTTGCATCCTGGCTCTGGGGTGGGACACGCCTTCTGGTACAAGCCACCAAGAAGTAGGCTAACCTTGGCTGCAGGATAGTCAAATATGCAAAAAAGAATTTGGTTTCAATTTAGGAGGGCTCCCTGAGCTGTATAAGTAATGAAAGAATTTTAATTAAAGAAAGAATAAGGGCTCGGCGCCTATAGCTCAACCGGCTAAGGCACCAGCCACGTACACCTAAGGTGGCGGGTTCGAATCCCCAGCCCGGACCAGCCAAACAACAATGACGGCTGCAACCAAAAAATAGCCGGGCGTTGTGGCGGGCGCCTGTGGTCCCAGCTACTTGGGAGGCAGAGGCAGGAGACTCGCTTGAGCCCAGGAGTTGGAGGTTGCTGTGAGCTGTAATGCCACAGCACTCTACCCAGGGGGACAGCTTGAGGCTCTGTCTCCAAAAAAAAAAAAAAAAAAAAAAGAAAGAAAAGAAAGAATAAGAATCCAATTTATTGATTTTTCCTCCATTGTCACTTATTGGTCTGGTTTAATTTCCCTATATTTGTCTCTGGGGCACCAAAAGTCCAGCACACTGTGGGCAGGATCCTCCCTTGGCAGAAAGTTGAGCAAATTATACTATTTTACCAAAAGAATAGTTTATTACCAAAGAATAGTTTGAAATGAAAAGTGTTCACGAACCTGCGTTGTCTTAACTTCTTTATTTACCAGTGGGTCCTGATTCGGGCCTGACTGATAGTTGATAGTTTTGCTATAATAAAGGTGTTCCATACTTATCAAATTGAGAGCGGCATTCTTTTGTCCAATGAAACCCCTTTTTACACCTGGAGGTTTATTGTTTTTTCCTTTACAACACTCTCTTCTTGTATGGCCTAGCTTCCCACATTTATGGCATTTGATTTTTATTGGGGGATTCCTTAACTGATCTTCTAGCTGCTTAATAAGAGTTGCCATAACAATATAACATTTAATTGCTTCAATTATGAGATTATTCAGCCAATCTTTTTGCTGTTTAATCTGGTCTTTTAGTTGTTCAATCTGATCTTTTAACTGTTTTTTCTCATTTGCCATGATTTTTTTCTTCTACCTTTTCTTATCGGCCTTTCTTTTGCCTTTTACAATCCTTCCCTTCCAAATAGAACCTTTGACTATCTAAAGCGCAGGGGGCATCAATCGTCCCAAAGCTCCTTCCTGCTGAGAGTGGACGCTGATACAGGGGAAGGCAGCTAGAAGTTCTTTTTCCTTTTTTTGGGGGGGGGGCCGGGGCTGGGTTTGAACCTGTCACCTCTGGCATATGGGGCTAGTGCCCTACCCTTTTGAGCCACAGGCGCCACCCTAGAAGTTCTTTTTCCTAACTGATGAGCTCTTACAACCTGTTCCCAAATTTCTTCTCTCTTTTTCTTTTTACTTTTTATATATTTCTTCCTTCCCTTGCTATTTTTATCTGCCGAAGGCTTTTCTCACCCCCAGTCTAAAGGCTTTTGTTTACTAAAGGCTCTCTTATTCCTGAGGTCTATCTTTCCTCTTTTCCCTGTTGTTTCTAAAAGCTTTGGTCTGCTTTTTCCTGGAGGGCCTACTGAGGCATTGTTCAAGCCACTCCACAGAAGAGATGATTAGAATGTGGAAAGAGAAAGTGTCGAAGAGAAGTGAAGAAACTAAGTGAGGAAGGCCTGTTGTTGGCTGTCTTGTATATTTCTTTTCCCTCTTTATCTATATATTTCTACTCTCTCTTTTTCTTTGGTTTGCTAAAAGTTTATTTCCCCTTCAGTCCCCATCCACTATCCCATCCTCATCGCCACTTGTTAGGGCCCGGGAGTGGCCAGGTCTCCGAACCCAGCTTACCTATTGTCCAGACGCAGACCCCTGTGCTATCTTGCTCAGAAGCAATTACCCTTAGGTGTCTGAGGGCTATTCACCTTAGCTAAAGGAACAGGGAGAGAAACAGTCTTCTAAGGAGAGAAACAGTCTTAGTAAGAAAGTAAATCTTAGCAGTCTTCTTGGAGCGAAGCAGGGCAGACACCCTGCAGGCAGGAGAAGCGAAAGAGTCAGAGTGAGCGAGTCCGTGAAAGAATGTGCACATGCTTCCTGACTCACCTCTCCTGTGGCTACTTACAGACGTAACCCCGTGACTATTTACACCACAGGTGTAAAGACTGCCAAACACTGATGTTCTCATCTCCCAAGCTCTCTAGTTAAGGAGAGCCGAATCCCTGCTGAATCCCTTATCACCAAGGTGTTATGTTACTGAGATGTTACTGGTGTTTCTTGTAATTACAGAGTGTTCCGAGCTTAACTCTCACTTCTCTTTTCCTTGAGCTATATGGTCTGCTACACTCTGTATGAAACTTCCTTTATAAAAATCTCAATCCCATTCATGAGGGCAGATCCCTCATGGCCTAATCACCTCCTAAAAGGCCCCACCTCTTAATACCGCCAAAATGGGGATTAAGTTTCAACACATAAATTTTTTTTTTTTGAGACAAAGTCTCACTTTGTCACATTTGGTAGAGTGCTGTGGCATCACAGCTCACAGCAACCTCAAACTCTTGGACTTAAGCCTTCCTAATGCCATGGCCCTTTAATACAGTTCCTGTGGGTCACGACCCACAGGCTGAAAACCACTAACTTAAACAATTCTCTTGTCTCAGCCTCCCAAGTACCTGGACAACAAGCACCCACCACAACTCCCAGCTACCCCTGAGCTCAAGCAATCCACCTGCCTCAGCCTTCCAAGTGCTGGGATTATGGCATGAACCACCACACCAGGCCTCTCAGCACATAAATTTTGAAGGGGACATCATCATTCAAACAATAGCATATTAAGATACTGTTTCCTTCATTTGTTCTTTAGTATAATGGATCTGGAATTCTCTGTATTACCTATTTTACTTCCAAGACCTCACTATATTTATCTCTATTTCAAAACATACGAAGTTATCTACGGAGACAAAAAACTAACCCCTAAAGATCCCATGATGTAACTTATTTGGTGGCTCTGGGTTTTGAATTGTAGGATGTTTCTAAATCACTCAGTGTACTGGACAGATTAACAGCATACGAAAATATGCCAAATGCTTTCATCTTAATAAACATCAATAACTTTATACAAAAACAACAACAACAACAACAATAGCATAGGCTGTTTCCAGGGGGTGGCCTTAAAGGCTGAGGGGAGGCTGCCATCTTCACTCACTTCCTCCTTCCTACCCCATGGAATACGGACCCACATACAGCCTGGGCCGCTGGACACCAGCCTTCAGACTGTTACATGAAAGACTTCCACCTAAGCCCTTACACCCAGCAAAATCTACATGCTGAGTTGTCAGGAAGTTGGTACCTGAAAGTGTGGCGCTGAGTTAGCAGGAGGCAGGAAAGAGTCATACAGGCTGGGATACTGGTTATGCTTAAACATTTGTTCAAACCATCACCTACAATACACTGGGAGATGGGAACTGAACCAGCAGTTCTGGGGAAAACAGTTAAGAAAAAATATATAAGACTATTGGAATGTTTGGTGCGCTCCTTGTCCATTTTAGAATACCCAGTGAGAGAGAAGGTGCTAGAGAGAGCTGCCGGTCTGCAGCATGGTAGGGGTGGGGCAACTCTGCTGAAGGCCTCACTTTCTCTGCCTGCAGCCTGCAATGGAAGTTGGTTGAGAGTCCAAGAAGTTAGAGCTGTTGGGGGGGGGAGGTCACAAAAAGCAAGGCTAACTGCTTATGGTCACTAATTAAGCATTTGTAAGTTAAGAGGCAGTCTTGTAGCAGGGCGTAAGGCTGTCTGGGACCCTTGTAAACTAAAAATAAAATCCTAAGCCCACTGTTAACTGAATGGACCCTTCTTGGCAAGGCGACCCCCCTCCCCAAAATACCTTAAAACTGAGTTCCCAGCCACGATGAGATGGGAGAGATAAAACACAATTGCATGCCTATGATTTCCCTTCATAAATATTCATGGCTTCTCCTATACCTCGCTAAATATGTATGTTTGACCACCCTGTTCCCTTCTGTCTCTTCTTTTTTTTTTTTTTTTTTTTTTTGAGACAGAGCCTCAAGCTGTCCCCCTGGGCAGAGTGCCATGGCATTACAGCTCACAGCAACCTCCAACTCCTGGGCTCAAGCAAGTCTCCTGCCTCTGCCTCCCAAGTAGCTGGGACCACAGGCACCCGCCACAGCGCCCAGCCATTTTTTGGTTGCAGCCATCATTGTTGTTTGGCGGGTCCGGGCTGGGGATTCGAACCTGCCACCTTAGGTGTCCGTGGCTGGCGCCTTAGCTGGTTGAGCTATAGGCGCCGAGCCCCTTCTGTCTCTTCTTTGAAACACATGGGCCTGGCTTCAGGCCAGGGCTCTGCTCCCCAACCTGCTGGGGAACTGGGTTGGCCACCCAATTTTCCTTTTTCTAAGTATAAACCTCATTAATTAATTTTTTTTAGTAATACCCTAAACCTTTCTCCAGGATCTCTCTCCAATCAAACACCCCACCCAGTAGCCAAGAGCAGATGAAGAGTCTTGTTTCCACAGCTGGCCTCAGCATACCTGCCACTGAGCCAGGGGAATGGGGAACGAGCAGAGCACAAAGGTCAGTGAGCAGCCAGAGACTTCAGGCCTCAGAACTGGTGTTCAGACAGGATAGCTGGCCGGGCACTTGCACTTGGAACCATTCAGAAGCAAAAGCAGGTAGCCAAAAATATATAGCCTGGCCTGAAAAATCTGTGAGTGGTCAACCCTTCAAGTTTGTTTGTAATCATTCAAACATTGTACTTAAATGAGGGTTGGGAGAGCTTTTATGCAGAGGGCCAGTAGGTATTTTAGGCTTGTGGGCCCCCTGCATCTGAACCCACTTCCTCTGTCGGCCACTGTGTGAATCGCTGCCAGAGAAAGGGCCTCCTCGCACTGATTCCTCACCCTGCCAGAGCAGGAGGCAGCTCTTGAGCAAAGAAGCAGGGTAGTTAGAACGTGCACAGGTGGCTCAGTGGTGTGGCCTGTGCCCAGCAGCAGTGGTGCCAGCAGCAGTGTCTGTGCCCTCTGAGGGGACAGTAAGTCCTAACCAAGTTGTCCCTGTGGTGTGTTCCTGGCAGGAGCTCTGGCCACTGCTTCCCCCTATCCCCAGCCCATTTTCTAAGCCTATTCTCTTCTTCCTTCCTTCCTTCCTTCCTTCCTTCCTTTTTTTAGATAGAGTCTCACTTCGTCATCACCCCAGGTAGAGTGTCATGGTGTCATAATTCACAGCAATCTCGAACTCCTGGGCTCAAGCCACCTTCTTGCCTCAGCCTCCCGAGTAGCTGGGACTATAGGCGCCAACCATGATCCAGCTAATTTTTTCTATTTTTTAGTACAGACAGAGTCTTGCTCTTGCTCAGGCTAGCCTCAGCCATCCAGAGTGCTAGGATCACAGGCGTGAGCCACCAGCCCCAGCCTTCTTGTCAATTCTTGAGAAATTTCGTATCTTTCTGATAAATTCCTGCTCCGTACATTTCCTGCTCCAGTTAATCAGTTGTGGTGCCCTGGTTACTGCTGTTTGAAGCTAGGAAGCATAATTGTTACAGCTAACTATTACAGATAGCTGTTACAGATAACGATTTTGTGGTCATTTACACAAAAGTAGTAGTTAAACCCACGAGATGGTTTGAAATTACTGTTGGATAGAGAAAGAAGTAAGCTGGAGATGGAATCTCTGGGAACAGAAATATTTCAGGGAGGGAGAAGAAGTGATCTATCAGAGGGGAGTGATAAATGAACAGGCTCAGCGCCCGTAGCTCAGTGGCTAGGGCACCGGCCATATACACTGGGGCTGGTGGGTTCGAACCCGACCCAGGTCAGCTAAACAACAACAACAAAAAGCTGGGTGTTGTGGTGGGCACCTGTAATCCCAACTGCTTGGGAGGCTGAGGCAAGAGAATCCCTTAAACCCAAGAGTTTGAGGTTGCTATGAGCTGTGATGCCACAACACTCTACAGAGAGTGACAAAGTGAGACTCTATCTCAAAAAAAAAAAGAGCTGAAAGGTAAGAGATGTGTGCAAGGGGACTGAGTTCCAAGTTCAACATTTGGAGCTGGAGTAGTTCTAAGTGTAAATAAGGTACAAAGTGGGTCAATGGCATTCACAGATGCCACCCCGAGCTATAAGCCAATAAAAGGGTAATTTACATGGACCGGAGGTCTCAGAAAATGAAACCACTGATGGCATCTCACTGAGCAAGTGCTTTCAGAGTCAATTCTTTTAATCCAATTTAATGTTTTAATCCATTTTCCATACTATGCAGTTAAACAGTTTCCAATTCTTTATGTTTTCCATTTCTATATACTTGAAATTATTTTCATCGGCAATTAACTCTTTTCCATTTGAATTCTACATCATAAAGGTAACTCACCATCACCTTTTGGTCTGTACATCCTACCACTGAGAGCATCTGCAATTGGGAATTTTCTTTTGTGACTATTTTTTTTCCTAATCAGATTTTATAAATTTGGTCAAGTAGACTTATTCTTATTGGTGACAAAGTTTATGACGTGTTATTTCCTCCACTGACAGTTTCATTTAGTGATATGTGGGATGAATTGGATTCAAAGAGTGAATACAATTATGGCAGCATAACCCGCCTCTTGTGACTGGTACCCACATAGCTACGTGGCTCTGGACAAGTTGTTCCACTTTACTGAGTCTCAGATTTCTCATGTACAACTTGTACCGGTTTATATTTATTTCTTGGTTAATCTAGAAGAAACTCGTGAACGGTTTGATGGTACAGAGAAGCAGAGACAGAAAGATGAGGGAAGCTACTGGGGAAGCTGAGGCAAAAGAGGAGAGAAGATGGGGAGGCGATGGGTAGGGAGGGAAAGGGAGGCGAGAGGAGGAGGGGAGAAGACAGGGAAGAAAGGAAGGGAGAGGGAAGGGGAGAGGGGAGGGGGAGGAGAGAGGAAATGAAGTGAGACCCAGAGGGAGGGAGGGGGAGGCAGAGACATACTCAGTCCCCATCCTTCAATCACCAAGCACTTGATCTCCAACACTTGGTAGAGTGCACCCCTGGCCTCCTTGAGGCCAATAGGGCTGAGTGACTTGTTTAGGCAGGGAGTAGTGACCCACGCCCACCCTTCCTATGGGCCAGAGCATGCAGTTGTTGGCGGCAGGGACCCTCCAGAGCAGTGTGGTTTCAGACCTAGCACTTAGCTGGTGGCCCCATCCATCTGGCCCTCTAAGCCAGCATAGTGCGGAGCAGAGCCATGGATATGAAACATTTATGGGAAATAAACCATTACTAGCTCCACATAAGCCACAGAATACGGGGGTTACTTATTATGGCAACATAGCCTGCCTGTCTCAATTGATATGTTGATATGTATCCTCTCTGATTCTCAGATTTCTCAAAACAGAGCAAATAAAGCTTGATGGGCTGTTGTAAGAGACAATTTATAAAGTGCCAGATGTCTAGTAAACACACAATAAATGAGGGCTATTTGTTTTACTAATAGTACAGCTCAGGGTGGATTTCGATCTGCTTTAATCTGGAAATCAGTTGTTCTGTTTTCTTCTCCTTAAAGCCTTTGGATTCAGCCTGCTCTGACAGCCCCTCACCTCCTGGGTATTTAAAGACCCATCTGCCTGCCCCCACCTCCCCACCCAGGGAAGGGGAACTAATTTTTGGATGCCCGTTGAGATCTACTGTGAAACAAACAGAAGGGCAGGGTGGCTCATGCCAAAAATCCCAGCAATCTGAGAGGTTGAGGCAGGTGGATCCCTGGAACTCAGGTCGGAGACAACCAGGCCCGCCTGTGAGCTCCCCTCGAGCCTGGGGCCCACTGGACCCCCAGGGAGAGAGGGTGCTGGGGAGGAGAGTTGAGCCAGCCTAGAAGGACTTCGGGACGCCCTTTTCCTCCACTCCTTCCTCCTTCCTCACCTCCTTCTTCCAAATCCCACTCCCCCACCTCCCACCCCAAGGCATCAAAGGGCTGAAAGAATAGGTCCAGCCAATGTTTTTGATACTCTTGGAACAAAAAGAAACGTGTGCCTTGGCAATTAGGAATCCTTGCATGTTTTAAATTATTAGGACTGAACCAGTGAGATCTTCCTGTATTATAAAACATCCGGCCCCCAACCTACACGCCAAACTGGCAAAGAGAAACCTAACTGCTGGTCGCTAAAATCTGGCAACTGGCAGCTGTGCCACCCGCAGTGCCCTGGCGGCCTCTCGGCCCTGGCGCCGGTGCAGCGCCTCGGTGTGCCACTCGGCTGTGTCCACCAGAGGGCGCCATCGCTCCTCAGAAGAAGGGCCAGCTCCAGGCTTCTCCGGAGCAGCCCTGAATTTCAGCGAGGCTGCAAAAGGCCGGCACTGCAAAGTCCGCTACAGCCATCTTACTTCAAGACCGTACATTTACCTGAACGTGCAACCCAAGGGTTTCTTTTAAAATAGAAACCATTTCACATCCTCTGTGATAGCCCCTCTCAGATAATAATTGTAATGATAATTACGATAATGATATGATGATGACAATTATCTTTGTAATGGCCCCTTGCCCTGAAGATTTTCTGGCCCAGAACTATCATTCTCACAGGTAATTACCTCTAGAGAGCCAATGCTCTTATCATTCTCTCGGGTATTTGCAAAATTTTAATTAATAATATATGTTGTTTCTTTTTTTTTTTTTTTTTTT